>NW_026592118.1:41310750-41330750 GCF_907164565.1 Psammomys obesus | reverse complement strand
TCAATGCAGACACCGGAAACAGGAACTCCAGCTCTCATACTTACCTGGAAGTTATTTTGCCCCCCGAGACCTTTTCTTAGTTTCTCACCTTCTTTTGATATTATTTATTCCTTTCAATCACCAAAAGTCAATTGTCATAATTTCAATTGACTCTAGTTCAGTCATAAGCAGAAATAAAGAAGGCCAGAATTTCCTCCACTTTTTATTTAATGCTGAGTATTTTTCTTTCATTTATCTCCTATTTTTTTCTATTTACAGTGACTAAAAATATTCACACTCAATAAATCAGAATAAGGAAATCAGACCTTCATTGGTGTATTTTAACTCTTTCATTTTCATTTTTACCTGTTTTTTAAATAAAAAATAATGCATTTATACCCAATGGGAAAGAGGATAACTACTTAAGCATAGGAAAACAAGTTATTATTCAGTCATTCAAATATATCTTACATGCAAAAAAATGTTTCAAAGGTTGTTGGCTGCAAAGATGTATTTAACTAAATACATTCTAAAGTAAATAAGAATAAGTTCTAAAAACATCTTCCTTAATATTTCCAGAACTGACATTAAAGAATTCAATCCTTAAAGAATTTCTTTGGAACATCAAATTGTTTTCTTCTTATGAATGGTTCATTCCAGTCTGTTTTATAACAGTAGATTGGAATCTATAATATCAACATCAGAAATCACAAACTATCAGAACCTTTAAAATACTGCTGTACTATCCCACGCTAAAATTCAATAAAGCACTAGTTACTTTTTTAAGGAATCTGTTACTCACAATGAAAACAAAATGCTCAAGAAGAAAATATAAGACATAAGAACAAATTGAACATAAGAACAAATATGAATTACATTTATAACATTTTAAATCACACATTGGAGTCAAAGAAGTAGAAGATCAGATTATTAACAGCCAAGCATAATACTCTTCCAGCAATCTTTAATCATAGGGAAGAACTTGCTGTTTCACAAATTATTTGATGACATCTTCAGAAATTCATTTTAATGTCTTTGCATAAATATTGATTTACTGCCTTTCAAATGGCCTTTAAATGATACAAGCAGACGGAGGTAAGTGACAGACAGGGTAATATGTGGACAGAGGGGAAGATGCTGAGTGTAAAGAATACGTCCAGCAGAGGCGAAGCTAAGCCAGTGCTCCCAAGGTACCCCATTACTCTTTGAGCCATGAACTGTGACTTGCCTCAAGCTGAAGTTCTCTTGAACTGAATCTCTATCAAGTGAGGTTACACCCTGGTGCTTGGACTGCCAAATAAAGAGCAAGAGAAGAAGGAAGAAGGAGGGAAGGTGGGAGAGAAGGTCGAAAGAGAGACAGGGACAGAGGGAAGGAACAGCGAGGGGGAGAAGAAAGGGAGAAAAAGATTCCGCTCGAAACCTTCATAGCTGAGAGGAAAGTGGGAAGCGTGAGCAGGAACCAGGGCACAGCAATGGGCATTTGGCTCCTTAAGCTTCATTCTGATGGCAGACCCAAGTCTGGTGTATTCGTCAAGAGAAGACACCAGTGCCTGTGACAAAACACAGTGACTGTATCTTGTTCCATGTTCCAGGAAACCTCTCTCCCAAGCTAAGGTGTCAGCCATCAGTAATCAGGCCAGCTTCTGATAGGGAGGTAAACCAAAAGAAGGCATGATCAAAGTAAGTACAAACTTCTGCCCATCTGCCTGTCTTTCCCATACCCTGCTGTCTTCCGCTACGCTTTCTCCACGCTTTCCCACGCATATTTCATCCCACAGAAAGACAGTGGCCACTACTCTACCTTGCGAAGTGCACTGTATCAATTCATGCTTCCACATATAAGTTTGACCACGTGCAGGAGAAAGTATCAGGTCATTATAACACGGTTACCAGAGTCAGGATAATTTAAAACCAGTGTGATAATGTTGCTCTATAGCAAAGAACTGTCTAGTTGAAAACTGTGAAAATTATTTTTTCCTCTACTCCAGGGCTGTCATTTCAAGCTATTGTTGGTGAGCCACACCCACCGTTTCTGCTCTAAAAGTCAAGCATCTTAGAAGCACTTTCAAGTTTTTGCAATAATTTTAGACATCTAATGCAGGTAATGTAATTCCAGTGCCAAAATAAGCTTCATAGCATACTTAATCAAGTCCTCCGTCAAGGCAATGGTCTAGTAATTGCTTCACCCAACTCTCCACCATTCATCTGTTCATTCATCCACCTGTCCAGGTATCTGTTATCAGAGATACAAAGTTTCTTGCCCGGGCTTATCAGTAGTTTTTACAACAAAACCTCATTTCTCTTAGCGATTATCATGCATTTGATTTTTAAAAACCACAGAATGTCATACATTGTTCTCTCTTATGTAATATGCCAGGATATTCATATAATGTATTTTCTTAATGTATACATTACAGGGAACATGCATATCAGTCTGGAATCTTCAAGTGAGTTAGAATTCTATGTTTCCAAAGTATCCATATATTTGCTTATTTTAAGTTGATTAAAATGTGTTCAAAACTTTCACAATATTTCTTGATGGGCTTTTGTAGTGAATAAACACAAAACCAAGAAAACACTTGAAAAGCAAGTCTGAATCCATAATGTTAATTGGTGCTATGATACGTTTGAAATTGAAAGTGGAATTCTGAATTCCGTTAAGTCAAATAATACTTATTGGTCTATGATTTTTTAGAAAAAAACTGACAGTCCAAGTGGCTTAATTTCCTTTAAGATATGTATATATATATATATATATGCACATAATTCTAGGTAAATATAAATATATAACTAAACCTGGAAAAAGGCCTAGAAACCTCCTTTTGAATGATTTGTCTAGGTAGCCCAGGCAACTACCCAAACAGTATAGACTATGAATGTTGCCCTTGTTTACTTCCCAAAGATTTAGGGTTGGACCCAATTGCTGAAGAAACAAAACACTTAGGACAAAGGACTTGGATTATTGATCAGAAAGTCTCTCTCCTGTGGCACTGCTTCTATGGTTCTAGAAAATACTATGGAAGGGAGGAAAGCCATTAAATAGTCTAACCCAGCTACAAAAAATGTGTAACACAACAGTGATCAGCATGGCAAAAGACGTGTAAAGGTGAAATAAGTGGTACTCACATATTTGTGGCAACCAAATTTGTCTAATTGGACAGAAGGTCCACCCAACAGGAGGGCAACTATGCCTGGTAAGCGAAACCTAGTCAGGCTCCTAGGCTAGTGAGGTCACGGACCTTAAAAATGTCTACTATAACTACCTTGCTAGACCAGCATAATTCCTTGCTAGAACTTAAATTTTGTCTCTATACAGATGAGTATAGCAGAAATCCCTCATCAAAGAAACCTCTTGTGCAACAAATGGGACCACAAAAAAACCCCACAAATTGACATCATGCAGAGATAACCAATCACTGCAAGTGTAGCCCCAATAGATGCATATGTATCATCTGCATTATGCGTATGACAATCTATATCATAGTTCCTGCATCAATGGCTCAGAAAACTTTGCATCAGAGAGGAGATAATGATAGCAAAAGCCAGAATATCAGGAAGTCTGCTATGAAACTATCTCTCCTAGAAAGTCTGCATAAACAAGACCCAAACAATGGCAATATTAATAGAAATATTAGTGTCAAAGAGAAAAAAAATTTAGGGTCCCACTCTTAGACAAAGAGCTATAGCCAACTATTGACTTCTGGGCGAAGAGAATTAGTCTTTCTGTGGTATTAGACCCTATTTGTTCTCTCATGCAGAGTGGTCAGCTCTCAAGCTAGATACACACAAACCATAAAAACAGACCCTATCTATCTATCTATCTATCTATCTATCTATCTATCTATCTATCTATCTATCTATCATCTACCTATCATCTATCATGTACCTAATCTATCATCTCTATATATATCATCTATTACACACACATATAAGTAAATAACAACAACAATAAATAATAATAATAATAATAATAAAGAGGTTATAAACTTCAGAGTTTGGGGGCATGGAACAGATTCTAGGGAGAGTATACAAGCGGATAGAGGGATGAAAAGAATGGGAAAAGTGATTTAAGTCTATTTTAATTAAAAATACCAAATAATTATTGTTGAAAAAAAAATTATGAGATTTTTTTCAGAACACCCAACTGAAAACCTTCAACAGAAATAATTTTGTTTACAGGTGGGTATGAATGATTCGCTAAAATAAACAAAATATATTGTATCAAGAAGGATGAAAATAATTTTTCAGTTTCTCTGTAATGACTTTCAGAATAACACTTCCAACTGTAAATCTGAAATCACTAGACTACATCTTTGTCAACAAAGACAGAAATAAGTAGTTCTTTACTGTGTAAAACTTTAGGCTACCATTTCTAGAGCAAATAGTTTCAACCTACATAGTGTATATAATTTTAATAAACACATTAATGTTTTAATATCGAGAACATTTATACCATCTTTATAAAATAAAATTGTCAGAAAGGACAGCAAAAGAGTGCATTTAGAAAGTGATTCAGTAGGATGTTTCTCAGTACTGATTTTAAAGAACAGGGAAATGCCTGAGTCATCATTATTAGCATTATCACAGGTGCTGCAACACATATATTTTATACCTTTGATTTGATTTGTGCTATATACCTGGATCCGTATTAGAGTGATTTTTAGAACAATTGTTTTCCTACACGATTTTTAAACATTTCATGCCCAAACTCAGTTTTGTCATTTAAACTTTCCAATGAAAGGCAGGCGTTGTTGCTCTGCTGCAAGTTTCAACTGTATCTTTCGTGACAATTAATACGAAATATAATTTTAACCAGTATCTCCTTGAAATATTTTCCCTTGCCATCTCATTTAATGTTTATCAGGTAGCCACTGGGCTTCTAAATTCTATTTTAAAAGAATCTTTCTGGAAACTATTACACAAGTTAATTAAAAAGAATGGAATAAGAAGAATGTTTAACAGCCATTTGCCTGTAAGCATGCACAGCCTAATTTGCTCAGGGATGGTGTGCTGCGATGGTCCTAGGTAGACATTAACTCAGACTCTTACAGTGCTCCTAATGGAGACTTAATAGCCATCAGCTGCTCATAGACTTCCAGGCATGGTACTAACTCCTAGACATGTCTTCAATACTCACCAGCTTGGTACTCATAAGACGAAGTGAGAACATTAATGCTGCTAGAAGAGCTCATGCCCCGCCACAGGACATGGGTTCAAGCCTACCTCTGTTTTCCTGCACCGCAGTGATCCAGGGGACGTACATATCACCTGAGGAACTGGACTTCCATGCTTGTAAAGCGACAATGGAAATGCATAACCAGGAGGGCTCAACACTTAGCAATGATTTATTAAGGTAGGTTTTATGGTGAGAGGGCAGTGAAGGCATGAACAAGTAGAAAACACGTGTACTTACAGAGGGCATGCAAAATTACAATAAGGCATTTGTAACAAATGGCAAAATAAAATGATAATGGAACTGTTTTATTTCTTATAATATGTAATGATAAAATACATTACACTTTATAGGTAATCATTGGACTTGATTTTTACTTCATCATTTAGGAATTACTTTGTTATAAATAGAAATGCTTACTTTCAGTGTGCATGCTCATGAAAAGGGAACAGTTTCCTAAAGAAGGGATCCCACTGAATGGATTCCTAAATGAAATGCTCATTTCAGCATGATGTTATCTATTTCAAGTCCATAATGTTTATCTAAATTTCTGTCATAGGGTTTTGGTAATCTGCCTTGATAGTATGTGTTCATATACTCAGAAAGATCTAAATGCTCATTAGCATGTTTTGAGTATGTGCAATAATGTTTTCCAGTGTGTTTTTTTGCCTCATTAATATGAACTAGTTTTAAAATTATCTCTAATGTCACATACTTTTAATGTGGTTCTATTGCTATATAGACATGAATATGTATATAAAAAACTAGACATAGAACATGGAATAAACACACATTCACACATATCTATGCATACCAACTTTGCCACCACTGATAAGTAGAAAAAGACCAGAGGAAAATAGAAACAATGCCTCCTTCCGTGATAATGCATGGTGATGTATAGAATTATGAAGAAAAGGAGTACATCCTGCTGAGGTTGAAGTATCAGGACTTGACATTTAGAAATCTTTGTATTTCGGACTTTTAAACGTGTGTGTGCATGCGTGCACACACATACCACACACACACTTGATACATCCACTTGAGGCATTCATCTATATATGTTCAAGTCCATATTTTTTCACATCAGTGTCTTCTCTGAAGCAAAATATGCATTACCAGTTTTTTAATTTATAAATTTCAGAGACACGGTGTCTGTTGTCAACATCTTATCTGAAATGAAATAAGAAAAAGAACCATGAGGAACATCACTCTTGAGCACATACATAATAGGGACACAAAAACTTGCATATGTGGACAGATGGAGTCAGTGTTTCCAGGAAATGGACTTCTGATGTGTGGATTCTCATAGATGAATACACATAGAAACATTCCCTCTCAAATAATAAGAAACATTATTTCTAGTTAATACCATTAAATGACAAGAAACAGCTTTATATTTCAAATTGGGCCACAATAACAAGCTGAATAAAAAAAAATAGTCTTTCACAGTGTAAGTGTGCATCACAGAAATTAAAAAAAAAATTACCGAAATAACTTTGTCTTACTTCTCGATTTCTGTTGTAACTTTTAGAACACAGAAACGCAAATGCAAATATTGAGTTTGACAAATATCCACCAGAGAGTTCTTTGTTCATTAGAGTAAATGTATTTGAAATAATGTAAGCTTAAAAAAATGCTTAAAAGACGTCAGGTTAACAATATAAGTAATCACAAAATTAAGGGGATTACAGAGAATCAAGCCATTATCATTTATTACAAAGTCTGCTGGAGAGTCATAGAGGAACAAATTCTCTTGATACATTTGGGAAACAAACACTGGCATTCAATGGGTCTTTTTCAAACCTAAATTGTTTGTTCATTCTTTTAAAAAATATCTGAAGAAATACTATAAAGATACATTCTGCTTATGATAATATACAAAAACAGGAACGTTCAAATTGATAGTAATGAGATAAACTATAGGCCTATTTCCCTTCACAATAGCTGCACATATTTTAAATGGCTCAATTAAAGTTTATTCAGACTAGATAATTGATCCAATGTGGAGAATGATGTCAGCATTAGATATCAAATGGAAGAATATTCTGGAATTTTTTTTCTTGTGGGAAGCTGAGAGATATACAAGGGCATATAAAGAAGTGAAAATGTATTTCACCCTTCTTTTTCAAGATATTTTTTCTGAATTATGAAACATGATACATGTCTATATTTATACCCTTTCCTTTCCAATATTATGATTTAAGAATTCACTTTTTGTTTTCTGTGATAGTTATTTAACTTTGTATACATTAATTTTTTAGGTGATTTTACACATTCAAAGTTGTAATTTTGCTAAAATAATATATGTCTTAACCTTTGTAGCTATAGAAATGAACTTATGTGTTCGTTGAAAGTCAAATCTAGTAAGTGCATAAAGACAGATAAATGACAATATATAATAATATAATATAAACATATAAACATAATATCTGTGCATATGTCATAGATGAAGTTTCTTCGAAAGCTATAGTAAGGGTCATATTAAAAATGACATTTGCCAATAAAGTTTGTGAATTTTCTGCAGTATAAATATATTTTGATACAATTCATAAGAGCGTGTGTATGAATTTTATATCCATTATACCTGCATTAAGCTAATGTATAATATATTATACACTATAAACAGTATACACTGTAAATAAACAAATAATCATATATAAAGACTGGCTCATTTTGAATAATTATATTAATTTATTCTTATTCCACAAACAAATACCAGAAAATATAAATCTGTACATGTAGGTGTGACTTAAGTCTAGAAGTTTCTCAAATTCACTAAGAGGAGGAAGCAGAAAGAATCAATCATAATTTGTTTTATTTATGAAGTAATTGTCTTGGTGGTCAAAACTAAATACCCCTAGACTTTCTGGAGAAGGAACCTAATATTTTTTTTCCCTCATCATTGCTCATTTTGATTTTCTCAGGGCTGCTGATGGCTACAGAGCATATCTCTCTGGGATTTGCCCTCACTGTTATTGCACAGACGAGCCACTGTCAACTACCATGCTACGTGTCGCATAAATACATCCTGTGAGTCAGGTCTTTCTCAAGACTCCCTTGTTTCTTTCGGCACATCAGCTCTCTGAGCTTGTTGCTGCGCGGGTGCTAAACCACAGACTGAACGAAGCTCCTTTGCCAGCCTCTTTGCCTGGGCAACTACAAAAGGAGCCAGGAACATTCTTCATACTGCTTCCCTTTTTAGAGGAAAAAAAATGAAGAAAATAGAAACCAGTTTAGGGGCTAGCTCCTGAAAGAGAAGTGCAAGAGTCAAAAGAAAGCAGATACACTGACAGGAACATGTTAAATTTTAACCTGCTAACAATGCTTTTCAAAGCATTGTTAAACCTGCACTAAAAATCACTCCGGTTATATTTGCATGCTTAATAATTACTAACTTAACCATCCTAAGAAAGACAATACATTTTTCTTTCAGGAGGTTCAAATTTCCAAAGAAAATTCTGAGGAAGATATGTCATCCTTTCTAAGAAATCCTAACACAGGTGATAGCTACTGTAAAACAATAGCACTTTTTATCTACTGCTCAGAGATCAGAGATCAAGAATGCAAAAGGTTCACTTAACTAGCATAATATGAAATAAAAAGCACAAGCTAAAAATAAAAATAGATATTTTAGATCATTTTTCATCTCGTGGAATAAAAGCATAGGTTGCGAATCAGCCTACCAGGGGTCTTGATAACATCGTCTTTACTGTTGTCATTGACAGTAAATGTAGTCTATATTAATTTTATCGCCTACATATTCACTGAGCTTTTACAGGCACAGAAAACTTAATTTTGATAGAATCATAAGGATCTGTTGCAATCTGTACATAAGTACGAGTGTAGCTGACTGTTAGACACATGTAGCTCATTATTCTTGACTGGGAGGGCTTATGACTCCTGACATTGTCAGCTTTTATGTCATTGCTCATCACTGCTTACCGAGAGTGCTAATAGTATATTGCCATGGAGTTTGTGTGTGCCGTAACGTAAATTCTGATATTGCTGGTATCAGTCACTCATCTGCCTCATTCAGTTCATGTCAAAATGATACGTCATAATGCTCCACTCTTGTCATCTTGGCTTTAAACAGATCCACCTCGTTTCAACTTAACAGCTAATTTTATTTTTGTTATTGTTTAGAATCTAAGTGCATTTTAGAAATACAAACAACTGAGTAATTTCAATGAATTCAAAACAATAACTGATGTAAAATATTCCTTCCAAAAATTAAGCATAAAAATAATAGTTCTAAATGAAAAATAAATTACTACAGAAATAGCTTTAAGTTTGGATTTTTCATCCATTAGTAATTAGAACTCGGGGGCAGTCCTTAAAAATGAATAAAACTCTCTCTAAAGATAATTTTACAGTGTGGCACTGTTTAAAGTCCAGGGATTTTAAAGCTACCCATTCTGGGTAGTAGGAGACTTCCTGATTTCTGCTATCCTTATCTCCCGTGACAGTTTTCTCTCTTCATTCTGCTTTTTAACATCTCTTTACCTCCAGCTTAATGCATTTGTGCATATTTCTTTATGTCTGCTGTTCATTTTATAAGGCCTTTTCAGATTTTCCATATTTTATCTGCTTCAGTTCAACTAATGTTTCAAAAGTAAATTTTAACTTAAAAATGATTATATCATTTGCCTCTTTTTTTCCTTCAACTTAGAAAAAGAGCAATCCTGCCATAAATTAATAAATGTGATAGGATATTTTCTCACTCTTTTGCTTGTTACAAGTCACATTTCATCTGGTAACTTATGGAACTTCCTTCAATGCCTTTTTTATTCCTATTGATTCAAACATTTTAATAATTTCCAATATTTTCCCAAACATTCTTAACAGACACAGAATTCCAATCACAAAACTAATTCTGAATATATATTATAGCATTTCCTGAGAATTAGAGGAACTTAAAGAAACAATTGGAATCACAAACTGGCCTTCAGAACTACTTGAAGGTAATGAAATACTTTGAAAGCAATTACTAAAATCTGTTTGCATTCACATGACTTTCTGTGTAAGGAAAGCCAGCTGACCTATATACCAAAGGAGCACCTATTTCATAGCTGAGTTTATCAGGACAATAGGAGGATAATTTCTAAGCCAGCTAGAAAGGAAATGTGCATTAGCATTTGCATTTATGAGATAAAATTATTAAAATGAATAAACTGTTATTATACTCAATTTGTACACTTGGATATATACATATATATATTACTTTTTCTTTTGTAAGAGAGAGATTTTTTCACTTTTTAATTTATTTATTACAATTTATTCACTTTGTATCCCAACTGTAGCCCCCTCCTTCGTCCCCTCCCAATCCTGCTCTCCCTCTTTCTTCTCCTCCCATGTTCCTCCTACAGTCCACTGATAGGGGAGGACTTCCTCCCCTTCCCTCTGATGCTAGCCTCTCAGGTCTCATCAGGACTAGCTGCATTGTCTTCCTCTGTGGCCTGGTAAGGCTGCTCCCCCATCAGAGGGAGGTGATCAAAGAGCCAGACACTGAGTCCATGTCAGAGACAGTCCCTGTCCCCATTACTATGGAACCCACTTGGAGACTGAGCTGCCATGGGCTACATCTGAGCAGGGTTTCTAGATTATCTCCATGCATGGTCATTGATTGGAGTATCAGTCTCAGAAAAGAACCAGTGCCCAGAATTTTTGGCTCTGTTGCTTTCCTTGTGGAGCTCCTGTCCCCTCCAGGTCTTTCTATCTCTCCCTTCTTCCATAAGATTCCCTGCACTCTGACCAAAGTTTGGGTATGAGTCTCCGTATATACTTTAAAACCCTGTTGGGTAGAGTCTTTCAAAGGTTCTCTGTGGTAGGCTCCTGTCCTGTTTCCTGTATTCTCCTTCTTCCAATGTCCATTTCGTTTGTCTTTCTGAGTGAGGATTGAACATCTTACCCAGGGCCTAATTCTTGCTTAGCTTCTTTAGGTGTGCAGATTTTAGTATGTTTATCCTATATTATATGTCTAGTATCTACAAACAAATGAGTATATACCATGTGTGTCTTTCTGCTTCTGGGATACCTCACTCAGGAAGAGAGAGATTTTAAGGCTGAATTTAGTAAAATATTTCTGCTATTCTCTGTAACATAAAGGTAAATAATAAATCCCTTTTCCTTATTTATTTATTTTTTTTAAGAGGATATCATTATACAACCTGACTGGCCTGGAATTCATAATGCAGATTGTTTGGATTTGAACCTGAAGTGATTCCTCTGCCTCCGCCTCTGACGTATTGGAGTTACAAGCGTGTACCACCATATCATAACAGTTTTTCTCTCTTTCTGTCCCTGTCCCTGTCTCTTTCTCTTGAGTTTGGGTAACAAGGCCTCACACTGTAGATCAAAATGAGACTCAGAACATGTACCCACACCATAACAGCTTTTCTGTCTCTTTGATTTTGGGCAACAGGACTACAGATTGTAGATTAAGTGAGAGTTAGAACTTTGGCGATCACCCTAACTCATGCTGCTGACACTGGCCTTTAGGTGCCAACATGACAAGCTCCCTGTGGATTGTCAGACACTGCTCTATTACCTAAGTCTTACTCTCTTGAGCTCAGTGAGCAACTTCTCTTTTCTAATATCTTCTTTTTTTATTTTTGATCATCAAATGTTACTATACTGTTCCCAAAATACCAATATCAAAACTTAAAATGACAAAATTTTTGTTTTAAAGGCTCTTAAATTTTTTTTCTGACAATTTTTCCACTGGGAGCATAAAGTCCATGGACTGTAGCATGTTAGTCTGTCGTTTGCTTCCATGTTGTTTTCATCCACCTTCCCAAATCCCACAAGAGACGTTCCTTTCTTTTTACAAAGTGACAACCTTCTGGCATGCTATGGAATTTCTTCGGTAATAACAGAAATACTCTTCCATATTATTTATTTTATTAATTACAAAGATACATAGGTTTTTATCTATTTATTACTGAATTTTCTTATTAGAAATCACATTTTGGCTACAGTAGTTTTCTACAATCCAAACAATATTTTTGTAGATAGAATTACACCAACCTCAACTAGTTATTTCTTTACTGCAAAAAAATTATCCAGAACTCTGCCTGTTTAATATCCCTCTAATCCTGTCTGGCTATCATTTTCTTCATATTAAGCTGTGTGAGTAATGACAAGATCCTGCCGACTTTGCTCTGTCACCTGTTCTGTGTATGTGGTCATTGCTTTCTGTCCCCAATATCATGATCTAGTAAAATCATAACCAAACAACACATAGAAACTACAGTTACTCCTGGCTTTGGTGTGAGGATGTGAGGAGCAGCATGTGGGCTGAAAGGCCACTCATCAAATGGGCTAAGTACTTCTGATGAAAGCTGTTGACACTGAGATATAGAAAATAGTGTAACTTTATTTCAGTTGCCACTGTATGTACACAGGAAGAGTGACATTTAAATAAGTGTTCTTGTCTCGTTGATTCAAATGTGACACGTGATATTCACAGATGTAACCACTTCATGGCTTTTTCTCCTCTCACATTTTAGGACAGAAATTATAAGAAAAAAATCTTTCTGTCAAAGATAGCTTACAGCATATGAAAATAAATTTTATATAGAGAATTGCCAATAAATTATTTTTAAGGTTAAATGTAAAAGGAGTACATTATGGAGGATATTTGAATGTCGATTTAAATTAAAATTGTATTTTCAAGCCATTCCAAACTAGATGATAATTACCCCAATCTAACCCTGTTAGGAGGGTTGTAACACTTTGGAAATACTCCAAACATATAATTCATAGACCCAGTGTCATCCTATTGATAAAGGTTCTCCTACTCACCTCTGGTCATTAGCTCTAGAAGGCTCCTACAAAAGGCACCCTGGGAGTGCAGACCCTGTGAAAACAAACAGTGGCACTTGTAAATATTTTTTAGCTGGATAACAAAACAGATACTTTGTTTCTCAGACAACTATAAAATATTTCTATGATTTTATTCTATAATTTTATGTGAAAGTTTCTTCACTGGTTATATTTTATACATGGGTCAAGTGGTGTTTTAATGTATTCAGTATTAAAAATACATCAATATTATGCACCATTGAAGCACAGCACTTAATGCCATATTCTACCAGTCATTAAAATCTATAGTCAGATCATGACTAGGTTGCCATTATCCAGAATACAACGATAGCCATGAATTTATCATGAACATTTGTCTGTATAAAATTATAATGGTCTTTAGATACAAATTTAAGTACAGAATTAAGACAACAGATAGATCAAGACAAAAATCAACCAGCTGGGGAGTGAGAGATGACTCAGTGGATCAGAGCACATACTGCCTGTTCAGATGACCTGGGTTAGGTTCTCAGCAGGCAACTCACAGACGTCGGCAACTCCAGCTCTACGGACCTCCGTGACTCTGGCCTTCATGGCCACCTGCACTCATGTATACAGATTCACACACCGATGGTTAAATAAAATAAATCTTTTTTTAAAAAATCTAACGCTGACTCACATATTGACATAGTCATGGAAGAGAGTCAGAACGTGAATACTCATGTAGGTATGAGTCCCTGTAGGGGCCTCTTTCTTTCCCCATTTGTACTTACAATAGCAGGAACTTATCACACTCAGTTGTAGACCTACTAGAGGCTACTTCAGTGCAAATACTTGTGTGTCCTTGGCTTATATTTAATAAGTGACATTTGATAATAATTTGTGACTTCACATTATGGAGAATTTAGCTAACAAGAGAAAACATCATCAAATTGGTGAAAAACACCAAGAACAACAAGGTTAAAAGCATCCCTTGTAAAACTAACATATTTTTAAGTTGCTGTTTGCCAGCTGAACCTTCATGCATAATTTTATTTATTTAACTGTTTATTGATTTTTCTAGTGTATTCTCGGGTTAAACAGCATCCCCCTGAGCCTGCGTGATACAATTTAAGCTGATCATCCTTGCTCATTGCTTGGGTGAGTGAAGAACTCTAACTGCAATGTGAAGGTTTCAGCAGAGAAGAGATTCAGCGAAAGGTTTCACAAGCAACTCTAATGAGGCTTGCACTGTGAAGACATACGTTTATCCTTTATTTAGAATGACAAAATCTTAAACATATCTCTCAGTGCTGTCTTTTTTTTTTTCTTCCCCAAGATACGCTGTATATCAGTAATCTGGACACCAAGTTATTTAAAGCTATTATTTAGTACCATAATAAGTAGTAATTTAAATACAAGGTAAAATCACCACATTGTCTTGTTTACTGCTGACGGTAATTTTAAGCTGACGCTCAGTGCTCCCCCCAAAAAGGCAGCCTATGATTTGTTATCATTAAACTGTCAGCGCTGCCTGGAGTTAGAAACAGATTCACACTACACTTTTTTACAGCATATCACTTTATTTTCTATCAGTCAAAAAAAAAAAAGTCCAGAATCATTTTAATTGTGTCTGTGCTATTTTTCTATTAACTGTTTCATGCATTTTCCTGGCCTTTTAATTGCAGTTTAATAGTGGTCATTAACACATTAAGGGGTGTTAGAAGAACATTTGAAGTCCTCTTGACTTCTACCAAAGTTGACACTTCAATGCTAGAGTAATTTCAGCTATTCATTTATTTAATAGTGACCTATGCAAATGTGGAACCATGTCATTTTACAAATTGACTGTAATAATTAACTAGAAAGGCAGAGTAAAATGAAACAGGTTATAATTAGAATATAACTAACTGCTACAGTATTACGTCAGCTAGAATAAAACAATCTCAAGTGATTAAATTGGTTTCAATTATTAAGAATCGGTTTAATGTACCCACTGTTCTGATTTTTACATTTCTCTCTTTTGTGTGCATTGGATGTCATTTCATACAATTTATGTATTTTATTCATCTTGGTAAAACAGGCATTACAGAAGTTTAATTAAGTAGTAAAAGACCTCACATTATTCTGCTGAATTCTAAATTACTTGTAGAAACTAGTCAGAGTGCATGCTACATACTCATACAGGCTCGTTTCAATTAGCTGTGTCTATTAAGCTGCCAACATTCTTCTTACACAGTAAATACATGTGTATGTCACTAGCCATCAGGTTGTGCCTTTTAATCACATAATTATCACAATTCCCCCAAGCGGCTCTTGGATGTATTTTTACCTGTATCACATTTCTTAAATGATAGCTACGCAAAACTTTCTGTGCTGGTGACTTGTATGCAGTGGAGACCACTGGCCCCATGAATTTGCAATTTTGGCTGTAAAACAGAGACTCACACTCAAAAGAGCCTTGAATCTGGTTTAATGTTCTGACCTTTTTGTTGTTGTTGTTGTTGTTGTTGAAATTCTTACCACTTTCAAACAAGTATACCAATATTTTCATTTATGCTGGGCCCTCCAAGTCACATAGCTGATGCTATTTTAAGGACTCACTTTAGGGATTTGTTTACATTTTCTTTTCATTTATCTTTTTAGTAGAGCTCAATACTTCTTCACTTTTACTTTAGAAAATTCTTTCACGACTGAAGGAGGCCACTAGGATAGTCAGCTAAATCAAATGACAGCTTCAAAATGGGTAGAGCCCATGACATCATGAAAGACCTCTTCTATGAGCAATGACTCCATTTTAATTAGCATATTTATGTCCTCATATTAATTTTGTTTTTTTTTTCTTATAATAATGAAGAATCTAGTGCTTGGACATACTTCAGTAGTACTTGACTAGCATGTGTGAGGTCCTGGGTTCAATTACTAGTACCATTAAAAAAAAGGTTAAAATGTAAAAAAGGAATTATATAACAATAGTCCTACAATAAAATGAATATTGAAATATAACCAGATTCAATGAAATGAATATTGAAATATAACCAGATTCATGCCTTATGAGGCTCTGAGACACAGGTAATCTGGTTTCCAGATAGTACGTGTTTTGAAATTCTGTAATATCCTTATGGCATGGAATATCTAAACTTAGATGTGGGTATTTATAGAAAAAAAATCATTTTTTTTTAGTGTAGATGACCTTTGATGGCCTCACCTTTGGTTATTGTCACTTAAATGTCTGCTTTTTAAATTTCTTTTCTTTTAAGATTACAGTATAATTCACACCATCATATCACTTCTTCCTTTTCTGTTTGCCCTCCGTACCTCCTTACACACCCCCTCTCACTCTCTTTCAAATTCATGACCTCTTTCTTTTTTTTTATTAATTGTTGATAACACATACAGGGACACACACAAATATATTGGGGAAATATATATATATATATATATATATATATATATATATATATATATCCCTAATTACTACCTGCTCAATATCTAAACATTACTTTTATGCATGTTTGTTTGTTTATTTATTTATTTATTACAATTTATTCACTTTGTATCCTGGTTGTAGCCCTCTCCCTCATCTCCTCCCAGTTCCACCCTCCCTCCTTCTCCTCCCCTTAAGTTCCTCCCCTTGTCCATTGATATATAAAGAACTCAAAAAGTGAAACACCAACAAACCAAGTAATCCACTTAAAAATTGGGATACAGAGATAAACAGAGAATTCTCAACAGAGGAATATCGAATGGCAGAGAAACACTTAAAGAAATGTTCAATTTCCTATACTGCTCAGCTATTAAAAACAAGGAAATCATGAAATTTGCAGGCAAATGGTAGGAACTAGAAAAAATTCATCTTGAGTGAGATAATCCAGAAGCAGAAAGACAGACATGGTATATACTCACTTATAAGTGGTTATTAGACATATAATGTAGGATAAAAATACTAAAATCTATACTCCTAAAGAAGCTAAGCAACAAGGAGTACCCTAGGGAAAATGTTCAATCCTCATTCAAAAGGGCAAATGCAATAGATATGGGAAGCAGGAGAAGACAGGGAACAGCACAGAAGCCTACCGCAGACGGCCTCTCAAAGACTCTACTGATTGAGATATTGAAACAAAGGCTGAGACTCGTTCGTAGCCAAACTTTGAGCGGAGTGCATGGAATTTTATGAAAGAAGGGGGACATATAAAAGACCCGGAGGGGACAGGAGCTCCAAAAGGAGACCAACAGAGCCAAAACAGGCCCTGGGGACCTTGAAGAGACTGATACCCCAACCAAGGACCATGCATGGAGAGGAACTTTACCCTGCTCAGATGTAGCCTGTAGACTCAGTATCCAAGTGGGTTCCCTAGTAAGGGGAGCAGGGGCTGTCTTTGGCATGAACTCGGTGGCAGGCTCTCTGATCACCTCCTCCTGGGTGATGCAGCCTTGATAGGGCACAGAGGAGGACAATGCAGCCAGTCCTGATGAGACCTGATAAACTAGGGTCAGAGAGAAGGGTAAGATGTCCTCCCCTGTCAGGGTCCTAGGGGAGGGGCATAGAGGGAGAAGGAGAGGGAGGTTGGGATTGGGAGGAGACAAGAGACGGGACTACAGACGGGATACAAATTGAATAGATTGTAATAAATAATAATAATTTGAAAAAAGAAGAAGAAAAAAAGAAACGTTCAACTTCCTTAGTCATCTGAAAAATGCAAATCAAAACAACTCTGAGATTCCACCTCACACTCATCAGACTGGCCAAGATTATGCATGTTTTAAAGCCTGACCATTTGGTATTATAGATAGCCAGTTGGCATGCTTGCCCCTGTAGAAAACTGTTTTTTCTTCCTCTCAGCATTCCTTAGTTACCTATAGTACTTTGTGTAAGGTTGAGTGCTCATGAGCCTTGCCCTGTCCCAGTGTGTCTCTTGTTCTTGTTCAGTTCATGCTGGTTTTTATATCTAGTGTAAATACACTTTTCTTTGAAGGAATGGATTTGTTATGGTGGTTCTCTTTCCTGTCTTCATTTCTTCGAATTGGTCCTGACAGCTGTAGCACCTTAATTCAGAATTCTGCAAAGATAAAGAACTTCATGTATCATTATTACCCAGAAGAGTGGTCTAAACTGCAAATTCTCAGTGACCCAAAATTGCAGGTGATATTATCTCTCCTTTTTAGTGATTTGTTTATTAGCTCAGGAGCTCCTTGAGAGGGCACATGACTTTGCGGTGCAGGGATAAGTTTTTTGCTTGTATTTTGGTACGGTGCGAAAATCTCCTTAAGCCCGTAAGACAGAGACTGCCCAGAATACATGAGAAGTCCTCATCCCTCCTTGAACTCAGAATTTCTGCTGTTATTCCATCCTGAAAGCCTAAGAATTTTCCAAATGTTCAGGATAATGAGGAAATCCAGTATCGCATCCATGAAATGGTAATCCAAGGCTGGGATAGGACTCCTTTCCCACCATCTCTACCAAATGTAGAGCTCACTAAATGGCATTAAGGCTGGACAGAAAGCCAGAATACACAGGAACAGCAGGCTGTTGTTGCTTAGAACTCCCCCAAATTATAATCTCTTTGTAAGATCCACAGATACAAAGATAGAAGACTTTAAACTGATTCTTTCGTCATGAGTCTAAAGAAGAAGTTATCTTTTCTTAGTAGTGTTTAGAGACCAAAATCTGATCTACCACCTCCACCATGTAACTGTCCATTTAAATAAATGTATCAATATAGCTGTGAAACAACAATGCTTTTCCTCTCCTACTCAGGAACCAAGCAAAGGGAATTCATCTGAAAGTTTTCTGACTAATGATATTCTTTCTCTGTGTAGACTGAAGATTAAGTAAGAGTATATTATACTTAGGGCATTATGAGGTCAAATGAGTAAAAAGACAAAATATGTAATCTTAAAAGAACGGCAATAATTTTTGTAAAACTACTTAGAATTTGAAAGAACGCCCTGAGCTTTAAAATCACTTCTATTTTTTCCAAATGAAATTAGAGTTCTTTATTCTAATGTAATTGTAATTAATATTGTGTAGTTGTAATAATGTAATTATTATTAATTACATTTTCCAAATGTAATTAAAATCCATTGCTTGGAACAAAGGCAATCAGTGGGTTTCATTATCTGTATTTCTAAAAGAAACAATTAATATGGCAGGTTTCAGTTACATATCCAGATACTCCGTGTCTTAGGACGATTAATTCTTATACCTAGAGCAGAGTAAACAGAGGTAATACATACACATTTGATCTTAGAAAGCAATTTTCAAAGTTCTGTCTGTAATGCGTTTATAATTTAGGTGGTTATAAAAAACACCATTCATTTAGATTCACTTCTATATTTATGTATGACATCTTGAATGACACATATTTAACTTTCCAGAATCATATATATCACAATATATCACAAACAGCATCATTAACATTTCGAATAGGGGTTACTTCTGTATTCATGAGTTAGACTTTAATAGTAGATTAAATGTAATTGCAAATGCATATACTGTAATAATGTTACAGAGTTGTCAATTAAATGTTATTAATGGGAGGTTACATTTTCTCTGAGTTCAGAGACAATGTCAAATTTCAGATTCCAAGGTTTATACTAATATCATTGGTGTAATTTTTTTTCTACTTTTAAAAATCTTGGTTTATTCAGCAGCAAAATGGGCTGAACAGTCTCATTTATTCTAAATAAATGAAAAGGTTAAGGATTCTCTTGAAGATTAATAGGAACGTGTAAAAGATTAGAACATAGAATTAATGATAGAACACTTTGTATCATTTTCATTTCCATAAAAGCTGATGTAATAAATTGGGTCACAATAAGAAATTAGACAAAATAAGAAAGCCCATTGAAAAGTTTATTAGCTTTTGTTTAATTTCTAGGTGTTATTTTTTTAAGCCTCTGTCTTATACTATTTTTATCTTTCAAGTAGAAACCATGAACTTGTTAGCTTTTCTCTCTGTGTGTATGTGTGTGTGTATGCGTGTGTGTCTCTGTGTGAGTGTGTGTCCCTGTATGTGTTTATGTATGTGTGCTTGTGTGAGTGTGTGTATGTATGTATGTGTGT
>NW_026592118.1:41283525-41310740 GCF_907164565.1 Psammomys obesus | reverse complement strand
TTTATGTATGTGTGCTTGTGTGAGTGTGTGTATGTATGTATGTGTGTATGTCTGTGTGTGTGTGTGTCTGTGTGTGTATGTATGAGTGTGTGTGTATGTGGGAGATTTGGATGTGCTAGATGCATGAGCGTAAGCTGTGCACAGCCACATATATGTGTGTGCAGGCCAGAGCAGGATTCCCACTGTCTTCTTCCATTACTGCATCTTACTGCTTTGAGGCACACTATCTCACTGAACAGAAAACTGGCGATGGAGCTCTATGGACCCTGTGTTTAACCCCAATACTAAAGATACAGACATTTCTGGTTTTTCACATGGATGACAGTGACTCACACTCAAGTCTCCAGGATTGCAGGGCAAGTGCTCTTAGCCCACTGAGGCACCTCCCAGTCCTCAAGGTGTTAGATCTTTCATAGACACTGTATTCATTATTGGTGGGAGGCCAGGATGACTTTTTATTTTAAGCTTTTAAAAAATGTCTATCATTCATTGAGAACTAAAGGAAAAGGATTATTTTAATAAACAAACCTATGCACAATAAATTTGTATCAGAATATATTACACGTGATTTTTCCTACAACCAAAAGGTTCAAAAAATATCAGTGTTTAAAGTCTTCATTCCAAGGCTGCAGAGATGCTCAGTGTTTAAGCGCCGTTTCTAAGACCTGAGTTCAGTTCCCAGTACCTATGTATGGTTGCTCACAATCACATGTTAACTCTAGCTCTAAGGGATCCGATGTCTTCAGCCTCCCCAGGCTTTTGCACACACCAGCACACGCCTCACGCATACATATACACCTAATTTTTCTCAAATACTAAAAACTTTATTTGGCTGGTGGTGAGAGGTTTGTTCTTGACATACGGGTAAAGTATAGAAACTTCCTTTCCCTTGTAGCTCTTTCTACTAAATTTTCACCACTCTCAGAAACTTGCCTAAAGTTCGGAGCAGGCTACCACTCAGTCCACTCAGCAGGCACTGCAACCTCCGACTCTTCTCAGTGCATTATACTGATTAATTTAATGTTTCTGTCTTCCTGTGGTACTGGACAGTCTCACTCTCCAAATTCTCCACAATACCAAGCGTTCATACAACGCAACTAGCCAATGCAACCTTTATACACCATTTCTTGAAGTTTATAGAAATTAATTTTGAATAATTCATACATATCTTACCTAAGAAATAATTTCCTCATGGTAAATGAATCATCCATAGCTCTACAAATGGTAGACCAGGGCTGTTTCTCATCTCATCATTTACCATTCGTTCCTCTGTTGGTAATCTGTAGGTGAGCTTACATGCCCCTCTGCTGGTCCAGTTAGCCAGGTCTAGATGTGAAATGTGTGTGTGTGTGTGTGTGTGTGTGTGTGTGTGTGACGTTTGCACTATAAGGTTTAGACGTGTGTTCACTAGGCAGCACTCTACAGCTGGGAAAGGCATGATGAGCATAGACTGGCACTATCATCACTACCAAGAGAGATCTAAATATCTCAATTACGTTGTTAAATTGCACCTCCATACAAACAGAAGACACACACTGGTAGAAAACTAACTCCTGCCTGCTACTGGACAGCCAGGGAGAGCAAAAGGCTCTGACAAGAGATTAAACTGACTGTGAGATAGGGTGGGCTTCTCCCATGGGGAAACTGCTTATATCTGTGCACCAGGATCCAGTCTATTGACCAGAGAAGAAAGACAGGGCATTGTTCACAGCTATGGGAGGTGGGTATAGCCCACATTCGCACTGTGTACCACCCTGTGCTAGTTTGCTTTTTTTGGTTTTTTTCTTTTCTTTTTTTTTCAGGATGTAATGACAAGGGAAAAAAAAAAACCTTGACTGCTCACAGTGACAAGTAATCTGAGCACAGGAAGTGAGGATTTTCAAAAGCTGTGTAGATCTGACTGACTGTGCTCTAATTTAATTGTTGACACTGATTTTTATAATGAAAAGCAAGCAAATACTCTCTTTGACCCAAGGAGACATGATGCTTTTATTTTCAAAGGCTGTTCACTTTACAAACATTCTTGGAAAGACAGTCTGGAGGAAAGACATCCAAGGCTTCCATTCATGATACCTAAGGGCAACTGGATGACTGTGTCACAGCCCTCATTCATGTCTAAATCTTGTTCCTAACTCTCTCCCAAATCTGTATAATTTCCGATTTTTCCCATTGTCCTGTTTTCCTCAAAACTTACTTTTTGTTAATATCACCTCTCTTTTAAAGCAGTGAACATACAATGCTATTCTACATTTATTTTCCATAACAATAGGATGTTCTTAATAGGGCTACAGGGAAAAAACAGGGGATGGATGGTAGGGTCCCCCCTAGGCTCCCCTTCCCAGGCACCATTTAAGAGATGGTGGCAGTCTCAGCACTTAGGGAGGCAAAGGCAGGAGCATCACTGTGAGTTCGAGGCCAGCCTGGTCTACAAAGCAAGACCAGGACAGCCAGGACTACATAGAGGAACCCTGTCTCAAAAAAATAAATAGAGAGAGAGGAAGAGAGAGAGAGAGAAATTTGATTGTCAATATGTCAGCTTCTTTTGAGGCAAATGTCATTGTTGGTAGTCAGTAATATTCTTATAGATTGGTAATAAGATATTAAAAGGCGACAGATTTCAAGAGCTAATCAGGAAAATCTCCAGTCTCATTTCAGCTCTGCCAATCTCATGGCTAGATATAAAAACAAACTATCGCTGGCTTCTGGGTAACTGATGGAGACACAGGAGCTCCTGGTAAAAAAATTGCAAAGTTAGAGAGGAACCAATGACAGGAGCTTGAAACTGTTCCAAAGTCAACAAGAAAAAAAGGGACTGTGATGACAACAGATTATCAACTATGGTAGCTCTTCTTTGGCTACAAGGCTAAAAGGTAACTAATTACTGGTGGCAAATACCATGAACTCTTCTCTCCTGGCCTGAAGCTAACAAAACAGTAAAGAATGTGGTTATTTTTTTTCTCTTTGCCATGAATCCTGAGGGCTAGTCTGCACAAACCAAATCTCATCCAATGACAAGGTTAAGTAAATAATAGTAAGTTTAAACACTCTGCTCTTGAGTATCCCAGATAGGGAGATTGCTGCTTTTGTGCCCATAGTCTATGTTACCCTATGAAGAAGGTGGTTTAACTCCCTTCAGAAAACCAAAAGAAGGGAAAGCCCTGGAGGCCTTTGTTCTTTTTTCCTAGTATGTCGACAGTACTCTCTGACATAAATCTCCAAGAAACTCTCTTCAGTTTTCCTTGTGAGGTGTCTTTTTTTTTTAAGACAGGGTTTCTCTGTGTAGCCTTGGTTGTCCTGGACTCGCTATGTAGAGCAGGCTGGCCTCAAACTCACAGAGATCCTCCTGCTTCCCTGAGTGCTGGGATTACAGGTGTGCATTATTGTGCCCAGCTGAGTAGTTCATTAAAAAAAAAATTATTTATTTATTTATTTGTCCGTGTGTGTGTGTGTGTGTGTGTGTGTGTGTGTGTGTGTGTGTGTGCATGTACTCACTAGAGTGCTGGAGTGTCAGAAGAAATGCACAGAGGATCAGTTTCTCCTCCACCATGAGACTCGGGCTTCAAGCTTAGTGGTAAGCTCCTTTGATGTCTGCACCAGTTCATCAGCCATGTGAGCCTACTTATTTAAATGATATTTTTCAAAAAGTAAATAAATAAGTTATTTTACATTATAATATAATTACATCATTTCTACCTGCTGTCCCTGCCCCATCCTCTATTCTTAATCCTTGCACTATGAAATGAAAAACCTGTAAAGACGACTATGGTGATAATTATTTATACCGAAGAAATTAAATTCTATGTACATTGTATTGTGGTGCATTATGCACATAAAATGAATAGCTAAATCGTGTTAAATCACTCTTTATTCTATATGAACATAATTTTCTAGTTTATTGGGGATATGTGACTATAATTCCAGCAGTAGGAAGGCTGAGACATGAGTACTTCAACCTAGGTAGGATACATAGACAGATCTTGTTTGGAAATCAGGAAGATAAAACAAAAGTTAATATATAAATAGCACTACCAAGATGGTTCATCAGGTAAAAGAACTTGTCACCAAGCCTGATAACTTGAGACCAATTCCGGAGACCTATATGGCAAAAATACAGAAAGTACTCAAGTAACCTTTGACTACCACATATGCTGTGATTCATTCCCCTCCCCTCATACAGAAATCAATCAATAAATATTTAAAAATTGGTAATAGAGACAACAATCATGATTTTATTTTGGTATGGGTATGAGTATCCTATAAGCTCTGTGTGGAAATGTTACATGTGTAAAAAAAAAAAAGAAATTAGGTATTTACAAAACATCTAGTATTATTAAGACTAATAATAAGAGACCATTTGAATTTTCAAAAATGAAAAGATATAACATACTTGCATTTACAAATTATAAATTACGTTTTTGCAACCTTACCCGGGTGTCCTGTGATATAGTTTCAGCATTACGCTCCTTTGAAAGTTGAATGTAGGAGAAAGCTGTAAGGCAATGGAAATAATAGGTACAAAACACCTACAAATCCTAGAATTCAGTTACCACTGTCGAACCTGAAACACATCATTTTAAAAGGGTCCCATGTGAAGTTTAATTCTGCTGCTTTGAGTGCAAGAGAGTACAGACAAAGCTTATGACCTAAACAACTGAAAGTGGCTCAGGCTCCAGCACTCTGTATCCCTGTGAGCTCCAGGACTCTTAAAATCATATTAATTTACCTGCTTTCCCCTGTAAGTGAAAGAATCACAATGTGCCACATTGAAATGCAATCTTGTGATTAAATAAAGAAAATTTAATGGCAAAACATTTAAATATAGCTAACTTTTATTGTAATTGAAAATTTTAATCACACATATCTGTACTCAGGCTTACTGAGCATTGTTTTCGAAAAATTCTTGCCTTCTTTTGCTGATTAGCTATCTCTAAATAGAAGCTGTTCCTTAGAGTCTTAAACATGACCGGTTTTGATACTACAACCACAACTGAAGGAAGGATTTATGGGTTTTGTGGGTTTTCTTTTCTTCTTTGTGGTGGTCTTCTTGTATAGTTGAGGTCTGGCCTTGAGCTTGTGCTCTTGCTTCAGTGTCCCAAGTTCTTGGGCTGCTGATGGGCACCAACTCTACAAGATTCACAGATTTAAAAAATATTTCACCACTTAGAATGCTCTAAGCTCAAGGAATGACCCAGAGATTTAGTGTAAGTATTTGGGAGCATGATTATATGTACATTTTGAAATATGATGACAAAAGCTTATTGAAGGTTGAGTCCATCTACAGATGTCTTCAATAAAGTTGAGACAGTACAGCTATGTACAACCATGTAACTCCATCAGGTTTATCTGCTGATTGCTAAACTCGAGTAGAAATGGAGGAAATATAAGGAAACTAGAAAGCACTGATCCAAGCAACTTTAACAGATGAGCACAGTTAAGTACACATCACAACAACCAAAGCAGAACATTCCTACCAGACGATGGATGGGGTACCTGGGACATTTTTAGGGTTGAGTTTCTCTGATCTCTAGCTCTACACCACCACAAATCTAGTATCAGATACTAACAATTATTTTGATTGTTCTAAGATTTCTTGAAGGTGAAATCAGTTTGTGCACATTGACTTGAGTCTGCTTCTTTTGATTGATGTAATTTCTTTAGACTTCTCCAAAGAGTTTGGCTATGTAGTGTGTGCTCTTTCATCTTGATCACTGAGTTCACATAGATTGTATAAATATACCACAATTTAGCTATTGATCCTCTGTCTTTTGATAGAAATGTTTTGTCCAACATACACCCACAAAAAAATTGAGAAAACATAGTGGTTTGAATGGGAAGGGCCCCCATGAACTAGGGGCTTATCAGGCCATTCTAGTAGCAGATTGGAAGATAATAGTGCTGAAAACAATGTTTATTATGTAGGACCATCTCAGGAGGCTTCAGTGGAGACAATATTAGTACCTGGGCTAGAGATTATTCTCGTAATATGTTGTTTAAAATATGGATGCTTTTCCTTTGCCTTTATTCTAATAATCTTCCTGAGATTCATTTGAAAAATACTAGATTAATTTTCTTGGTTGAAGATATTTAAAGACAGGCTTGTATTGACTCTGTTGTAAGGTTATTTGTAATCACTCTAATGCAGGTCTACATTGAATAAAAGCAAGCTGAGCCAAAAGAAATACAATGTTTGAAGTTAAAAGAGCACCAGGAGACTTAATGTTGTTGAGCCAAGGGTTGTGCTGAGAGAGAGAGAGGAGAGCCCAGATACAAAATGGAATAAAGAAAGGGTGGCCTTCAGGGCTAGCCCCTTCACACCTAAGTTTCCGCTTATGCAAACGTAATGCCCAAGGGACTTTATGCTTTTAAAAGTGAACAAAAGGAAACTTCCGTGAAAGGGTATAAAATTATAACCAGAATGAGGTATTTGAGATCATCTGTACACTATGGTAGCATTAGTTTAAGTATTTTAATTTTAAAATTGCTAAGAGAATAAAATCTAAATGGTCTTAAAAATCAACAATGGAGTCAAAACAGCTGGGCCCAGGGGGACCTACAGAGACCGGTACTCCAATTAAGGACCATGCATGGAGAGAACCTAGATCCCCTACTCAATGGAAGCCCAGTGGCTATACATTTCCCAAGTGGGTACCCTAGTAAGGGGTATAGGGACTGTCTCTGACATGAACTCAGTAGCAGACTTTTTGATCACATCGCCCTGGGGGGCACAGAGGAAGACAATGCAGCAGTCCTGATGAGACCTGACAGGCTAGGGTCAGATGGAAGGGGAGGAGGACCTTCCCTATCAGGGGACTAGGGAAAGGGCATAGGGAGAGAAGTGGGAAGGTAGGACATTCAGAGAAGACAAGGGAGAGGACTGCAATAGGGATACAAAGTGAAAAAAATTTTAATATATAAATAAAATTAAATAAAAAAGAAAATGGATCAACACAAAAGTATTTCAAATAATTGATATATCACATAGCCTGTTTTATTCATTCTATATTGTAATACATAGGTTATAATACTACCTTGTACCCTATAAATGCATGTAATTAAGATCTGCCAATTCATGATGGTGTTCATATTCCCATGTTCACATGCATCTGTGCTATCCCACTCTGTACTGTGTTGCCCTTGTCTGAGTTTCTTCAAAGGAGTAAGCATTTTCTTATTTTTGTTAAGCTCAGTATCCAAATATTTTTGTGCTAAATACTTGCCTTCTTTTGCTGATTAGCTATCTCTAAATAGAAGCTTTTCCTTAGTCTTAAACATGACCGGTTTTGGTACTACAACCACAGCGGAAGGAAGGACTTATGGGTTTTGTGGGTTTTCTTTTCTTCTTTGTGGTGGTCTTCTTGTATAGTTGAGGTCTTCTTGTACAGTTGGCTGTAGCTTTTGTTTGAGTGGTACACCGTGAGAGTTGGCACTCCACATTATCGTGTCTATTGACAGTGTCATTGCTCAGGTCCTGCTTGGGCAACCATGTTGTTAAAGTATCACAGATGAAGGTTCTCTGTCATTTCTAAGGAGACACAGTATGGTGGTTTGAATTTGAATGGCCCCACAGGCTCCTATCTGAGAGCTTGATTGCCAGGAACAGGGACTGTTTGGGAAGGATTAGGAGATGTAGCCTTATGGAGTAGGTGTGGCCATTTTGGGGAAAATGTGTCCCTAGGGAAGGGCTTGGAGGTTTTAAGAAGCTCACACCAGGCCTAGCAGTTACTCTCCTCTCTCTCTCTCTCTCTCTTTCTCTCTCTCTCTCTCTCTCTGAGGAGTTTTCATAGTCCTGTTGCCTTTTCATAGTAATAGCACAATAACTAAAACACACAGTCTCACAGCAACCTCCCTGGTCCCAGCTCTGTGTACGCTCTGCAGCTATTTCCCTAGAATGGAAACATTCCTCCTGCAAGAGTTCTTGTTAAGACTCAACAAACACTCTTCTTGAAACTGGTCACCCTGGCAGTGAATTTCTTGTGTTCAGGCAGTTCATTTCCTCTCCCATCTTTGTTTTAGAGTCTATCATTAATCCCGGTACTCAGGAGGCAGAGGCAGGCTGTTCTCTGTGAGCTTAAGCTAGTCTACATAGCAAGTTCCAGGACAGTCAGAGAGGAAGAGAGAGGAGGGGGATCCTGTTTCCAATGAACAAATACCCACTCCCTTTTAAAATTTTTGTGTGGTTGTATGGTAAATAACCACTGAAAATTAATTACTTCAGTAATGATTGAATGAAATATATGTGTTTTATTTTGTTTTTGTTTTGGCATCCTTTTATTTTTATTTATTTGTTTATTTTTAAATTAATTATAATTTATTCACTTTGTATTCCAAATATAGCCCCTCCCTCATCCCCTCCCAATCCCACCCTCCCTCCCTCTTCTCCCATGTCTCTCCCCCAGTCCACTGATAAGGAGGGGCCTCTTCCCTTTCCATCTGACCCTAAGTCTTCTTAGGCCTGGCTGCATTGTTTTCCTCTGTGGCCTGATAAGGCTACTCCTCCCTCAGGGGGAGGTGATCAAAGAGTCAGCGACTGAATTCATGTCAGAGACAGTCCCTGTTCCCCTTACTAGGGTACCCGCCTGGAGTCTGAGCTGCCATGGGCTACATCTGTGCAGGGGTTCTAGATTATCTCTATGCATGGTCCTTGGTTGAAGTATCAGTCTCAGAAAAGACCCTGTGCTCATATTTTTTGGCTCTGTTGCTTTACTTGTGGAGTTCTGTCTCCTCCCCTTTCTTTCATAAGATTCCCTGCACTCTGCCCAAAGTCTGGCTGTGAGTCGGAGCATCTACTTCAATACCCTGCTGGGGAGAGTCTTTCAGAGGCCCTCTGGTAGGATCCTGTCCTGTTCCCTGTTTTCTCCCTCTTCTGATGCCCATCCCATTTGCCTTTTAGGATGAGGATTGATCATCTTACCCAGGGACCTCCTTCTTGCTTCTTTAGTTGTACAGATTTTAGTATGTTTATCCTATATTATATATCTAATATCCACATATAAGTCAGTATATGCCCTGTGTGTCTTTCTGTTTTTGGGATACCTCACTCAGGATGATCTTTTCTAATTCCCACTATTTTCCTGCAAATTACATGATTTCCTTGTTTTTAATTGTTGAGTAGTATTTCATTGTGAAATTGTACCACAATTTCATGTTTCGGCATCTTAATACAGCAGCATTTTCATTGTTTTAAAAGGTTTCCCTGCAGCAGACATACTGTTACACAGCTGTTTGATTTTGGCACTGTAGAAAGTTTCAGAGTAAAAAGTCAAAAGCTATCCTGTATCGTTGAAAGTAAAGGAGCTCAGGCTTCAGAGGGAAGGCGACAGTTGCTTCTGTGTGTGTGCTGCAGTTGCATTTGGATAGTACTTGCTGCCAATTTTCAGAGGTAATTTTGAAATATAGGTAGCAGGAAAATTCAACTTCATCCAGCTTGAGTGTGAAGACTTCGTTCCAGTTGATACACACGGGACAGTCGCAGAGGGCTAAAAGTTAGAGCACCCCTTTTGGTTTAAGCAAGGTGGATGGCGTTCCAAATGCTGGCGTGGGTTTGGAACTGGTTTGCCAATTCTGTAAGCTTAGTAAACTTACCAGGAGACAGGCACCCACTGTGGAGCACTGCAAGCCGAGTCAAAGGCTTCTGGCAATTTCTTTTCTTTTCTTTTCTTTTCTTTTCTTTTCTTTCTTTCTTTCTTTCTTTCTTTCTTTCTTTCTTTCTTTTCTTCCTTCCTTCTTTTCTTCTTTCTTTCATACTTAGATATTTATTTTTTCTACTTTTTATTTTTTATATTAATTACAGTTTATTCATTTCATATCCCAGCTGTAGCCCCCTCCCTCCTTTCCTCCCTATCCCACCCTCCTTCCCTCATCTCCTCCCAAGCCCCTCTCCAAGTCCACTGATAAGGGAGGTACTCTTCCCCTTCCATCTTGTCAGGCCATAGAGGAGGACAATGCAGCCAGTCCTGATGAGACCTGACATGCTGGGGTCAGATGGCAATTTCTTAAGAGTTTCATCACATGTGGGTGCTCTTGCGTTTGTGGCATAGATATTCAGAATTGTACTATACCACTCCTAGGCATATATCCAAAAGATGCTCAAGTATACAAGGTCATTTGCTCAACCATGTTTGTAGCAGCTTTATGTGTAATAACCAGAATCTGGAAACAACCCAGATGTCCCTCAGTTGAGGAATGGATACAGAAACTGAGGTACACTCACACAATGGAATCCTACTCAGCAATAAAAAAACAAGAAAATCATTTAATTTGCAGGCAAATGGTGGGATTAGAAAAGATCATCCTGAGTGAGGTATCCCAGAAGCAGAAAGACACACATGCTATATACTAACTTATAAGTGGATATTAGACATATAATATAGGATAATCATACTAAATTCTGTACACCTAAGGAAGCTAAGTAAGAAGGAAGACCCTGGGTAAGATGCTCAATCTTTATTCAGAAAGGCAAATGGGATGGACATCCAAAAAGGGAGAAAACAGGGAACAGAGCAGGATCCTATCACAGAGGGCCTCTGAAAGACTTTACCCATCAGGGTATCAAAACATATGCTGAGACTCACAGCCAAACTTTGGGCAGAGTGCAGGGTATCTCATGAAAAAAGAGGGAGATAGAAAGACTTGTAGGGGACAGGAGTCCACAAGGAGAGCAACAGAACCAAAAATCTGGGCACAGGGTTCTTTTGTGAGACTGATACTCCAACCAAGGACCATGCATGGAGATAACCTAGAACCCCTGCACAGATGTAGCCCATGGCAGCTCAGTGTCTAAGAGGGTTCCTCAGTAATAGGAACAGTGGCTGTCTCTGACATGAACTCAGTGGCTGGCTCTTTGATCACCTCCCTCTGAGGGAGGAATAGCCTTACCAGGCCACAGATGAAGACAAAGAAGCCAGCCCTGATGAGGTCTGATAGATTAGGGTCAGATGGAAGTGGAGGAGAACCTCCCCTATCATTTGACTGGGGGAGGGACTTAGGAGAAGAAAAGGGAGGAAGAGTAGGATGGGAGTGGATAGGGGAAGGGGATACAAATGAATAAACTGTAATTAATAAAAATAAAATAAAAATTAAAAAACAGAGTTTCATCAACACTATTATAAAGCACAGCTGTCCTAGAACCTTCAGGGTCAGCAGCTCAAGCGTGTCAAGCATGGCAATCTTGTCCTGCTTATGAATCTGGCACACTGTTTCGAATTTGGTGTCAAACATGTTGCCCAGATAGCTGCCAACTCCAAGAACTCACTGGCAGAGATGATATCTTCTCCTCCTCTTTGCTCTTCCTTGGCAGCCATGTTGTATATGGGGCAGAGTACAGAAACTTCTCCGGATTTTGATCAAGCATGGCATTCTTAATAAGGCTACCACCCACCCCATTGGCTCCAATCAGCACCAGGGCCATCCTCTTGAATGCAGTTTGCCGAACAACTTCCTAATTGGAAACAACATCCAAATGGTCAACAATTGAACCATGCTTAGCCAAACACTTGTCTTTACACTCATTCTTCTTCCCAAAGGGACTGCGACTTGGAGCTTCACTTGGAGCAGACTGAGCACACTTGCCGCTCTCCATTCCTGCAGCTGAGGAGAAGGGGTCAATCCTGCATACTCCTTGGAGAAGCCCTCTACCCGCCCCTGCTACCAATTGCTGTCACCTTTTTGATGATCTAGATAATGTCTCCAGTAACAAACTTCAGTCTTGCCTCCTTGCAAGGGTTAAGATTGTTCCTTTGAGGATCGCAGTCAAACTGTGCTCCCATGAACATCTGTAACACAGAAAAAAGACTGCTGATTAGGAATTACTTTTTTTTATTCATTTATTTATTTGTTTTGTTTATTTTTTATTAATTACAGTTTATTCATTTTTGTATCTCCCTGTACTTCCCTCCCTTCTTCCCTCCCAATCCCACCATCCCTCCCCCTTCTCCACCCATATCCCTCCCCAAGTCCACTGATAGGGGAGGTCCTCCTTCCCTTCCTTCTGATCCTAGTCTATCAGGTCTCATCAGAACTGACTGCATTGTCTTCCTCTGTGGCCTAGTAAGGCTGTTCTCTCCTCAGGGGGAGGTGATCAAAGAGCAGGCCAATCAGTTCATGTCAGAGACAGTCCCTGTTCCCATTACTATGGAACCCGCTTAGACACTGAACTGCCATAGGCTACATTTGTGCAGGGGTTCTAGGTTATCTCCATGAATGGTCCTTGGTTAGAGTATCAGTCTCAGAAAAGACCCCTGTGCCCAGATTTTTTGGTTCTGAAATCAGTTAATCCAATTAAAAAATGTTGTACAGAGCTAAACAGAAAATTCTCAATAGAGGAATATCAAATGTCAGAAAAATAAAGAAATGCTCCACATCCTTAGTCATCAGGGAGATGCAAATCAAAATGACCCTGAGATTTTATATGACACCCATCAGAATGGCTAAGATCAAACCTCAAGTGACTACACATGCTGGAGAGGTTGTGGAGAAAGGGGAACCCTCCTCTATTGCCGATGGGAGCACAAACATGTACAACCACTTTGGAAATCAATCTGGTGCTTTCTCAGACAATTAGGAATAGCACTGCCTCAAGATCCAGCTTTACCACTCCTAGGCATATATCCAAAAGATGCTCAAGTATACAAGGACATTTGCTCAACCATGTTTGTAGCAGCTTTGTTTGTAATAGCCAGAATCTGAAAACAACCCAGATGTCCCTCACTTGAGGAATGGGTACAGAAATTCTGGTATATCTACACAATGGAATACTACTCAGCAATAAAAAACAAGGAAATCATGAAATTTGCTGGCAAACGGTGGGAACTGGAAAAAATCACCCTGAGTAATATATCCTAGAAGCAGAAAGACACACAGTGCATATACTCACTCATAAGTATAGATCTTATTATATGGATATCCATATTATTATATGGATATTGGATATATAATATAGGGTATCAGAGCAGATGTTAAGACTTATAGGAATTACTTTTAATGAAATATCTTTTTGCTTCATTCATTGCCTTCTGCAACTAGTCTACTGAGTGATTAGTCACATTTGTACCATCGATTTCTGGGATCTCATGCCCTGTGTCAGGGAGCTTTGTCTGGGAATCATGCCACCATGGAACACTCTAGTTCTTTAGGACAGGGTTTCTGTGTGTAGTCTTAGCTGCCCTGGAACACTCACTATGTAGAGCACGTTAACCTTGAACTTGGAGATCTGCCTGCTTCTACCTTCAGAGTTGGGATTAAAGGCATGTGCCACCATCTCACATGAAATGGGTTCTTATTCTCTTCACTATGACATCTAGTGATGTCATAGTGTTAAAAATTATAACTAGTCATAGAGTTAAAAATTGATGAGGCTTTTGCACTTTCAAGAAACTAACAGTTTCCTGCTGTATAATTTTTATTCCTATATTAAATATTCTCAGTACTTATCTTTGCTCCTTACTTTGTAACCTGAGGTTTTTTTTTTTTTTTTTTTTTTTTTTTTTTAACTTTAATCTTATGTTTTCATTGTCATTAGTTTTCGTTATTGACTTTTGGTGTTTTTATACTACATCATGTTTTAGGTGTTTAATATTCTGTTGGGAATTTGTTTAGTTTCCTGTGTCTGAGTTATTATCTTTTATCCTATCTACTAAGCACTTGATATTATTTATTCAACTATAATGTTTAGTATATCCTGGGGACTTTCTAAGTTACTCTTTTTAAGATTTTTCTGTCTATATTGTTTATTGTGGAGTTTCTTTAGCTATACTTTCATCCTCAAAACTTTCTAAAATGAATAATGTGATCCTTGTCCTATCAATATTTTATCTGCATTCTTATTTTTCTATCCATTCCTTTTATTAATATTCTTTTTATTTTAATTTTAAAATATATTTGGTAGCAAATATATATATTTTTTTCTGTTCTATCTTGGTTTTTGCCATCATGTCTTCTTTTCACATGTCTAGTAATTTTTATTGAATGCTAAACACTATAAAATTTATGTTGTTTGGTCTGTGGAATTTTACTTTTTTTTCCAATAAACTGGTTATTACACTAAATTATTGTTTATTTTTCTTATTTATCACCTTTCTCTGCCTTAGGCTTAATTTTCCTTTGTATTTTTTTTCTGAAAAAGATAAAGCAGGGGGCTGGAGAGATGGCCCAGTGGTTAAGAGCACTGCCTGCTCTTCCACAGGATCCAGGTTCAATTCCCAGCGCCCACATGGCAGCTCACAACTTTCTGTAATGCCAGTTCCACGGCATCTGACACCCTCACGCTAACGCACATAAAAAAAAAAAAACAAAAAAAAATTATAAAAAAAAAGTATTTTTTTTCTGACAAATACAGTGTGTTTTTCATTTTTCTTTGCAGTTAAGAGCATGCTGATGGCACTCTAAGGCCTGTCCTGAGTCGCTATCAAAACCATTAATTTTCATTTAGGTCTCTCCACTTTGGTTACTTAAAATATAAATATGTACTATCCCCATATGATTGCCTAGAATTCTTCACTTCACAAATCGCAATAATATTTTCCTCCAAGTTATTTTCTCAGCCTTAATAATAATAACAAAAAATCATTATCAAAATTATTAAAGTGTGTAGAGCTTCTATGGGGCTCAATAGAGTCATTTGTTTGGATTCCTCTTTTCCAGTAGTTGCGTTACCCAAATATAGTTTTCTCAGGCTTTGCAAGGCACTCATTTTATGTTTTGAAAGGCAGAAAAATCGTACAATGTACCCTATCTGTTTTGGGTTTTTTTGTATGTTTTATTGTCTTAGCCTATCAGTGATTTAAGGTCTGGGCATGTTTGTTTCATGTGTCCTGTTTGGTTGTGTAGTTCCTTATTACCTGACATGATGTGATGTTGTGTCTACTCCATTTATTTTCTCCTGGTCTAAGCAAAAGCTATTAATATAATTTAAAAAAGTGTAAATTTTAAGCTCATTGAAACTAAGTTTATTGAGTGACAGTCTTCTATTGAAAAATTCTGTTTGGGGTAGCCTAAACAGCTGAGAGGAAATGGAATAGTTCAAGTGGTAAATGAGAAGAATTTTGATAATTTTTGTGACCTAAGTGTATGTTTTTATTCTTGACAAATGTAAACCACTAAAATTAAAATAATTCCTGAAATTTTTCTATATTTTCAACAAAAATGAAAACATTTGTTTAAGAGAATAAGTTTTGGATTCTTTTAATGTAGTAACTCCTGATCTATTATTATATCAAAATTCGATAGATATAAACCCAAAGTGAAGTCAGTAGGAAGAGAAGATATAATCATGCCGAATAAGTCATCTTACTGATAAAATACATAGTAGGTATGGATCAATAAAGGAGGAATAGTTTTAAAGAAAAAAAAAAGAAATTAGGAAACTCTCTAACCAAGATATTCAGAAGTGAATTACTGAGCTAGAGAATCCCATCCATTCAGCTCTTGAAACACCCACTTGATGTGACCCGAAGCTCCCTGTAGAGTGAGGTGAGAGGAGACAGCCGGTTCATGGGAAGGAAGGGAGGTCAGACTTAGCAAAGAGAACATGAGTAAAGCTTGAACATAATGAAGTGCAAGTCAAGTCCTCGAAATGAAAACAAAACCAGTTTGGCTATGAGGAAGAGTAGTATAAAATAAGACAGAAATATGAAATAAATTGGGGCCAGATTACATAGGCTTTTGAATTCCAGGCTGAGGGTTTGCTGCTCTTTTTGGTTAAAAATGGGGATTCACTGAAGGTTTTTGACTAGGGGAGTGAACTGACCCTTAGGTCAATTACTCTGGCTGCAATGTGTGAAGCAGATTGGAAGAGGGAGAGAATAAAAGTGAAGAGACACCCTGGGAGGCTATTGAATTAGATCAGGTGACAAGTAATGAAAACCTCAACTAGGATAGTGGCAGGAGGACAAGGAAGAAAAGGACGAATTCAAGAGATCTTTCGTGGGTCAAATCTGTTGGGTTTAGTTACTAATGAGATCTGAGAGAACCATTAAAAAAGATTTCTGAGATTTTCAAGCCTGAGTACCGAGGAAATGATGAAGTAGGGACATTGGATGAAAAGCAGTTTGAGTGATGGTGGGCATATGTGGGTGCGGTATTGATGGTGATTTTTCTTTTTCTTTTTTTTTTTGTGGTGAAGGAACTTTAGTGAAGAACAAGTAGTGAGATGGGTATTGATACATCCTTCTTGTAAGTAGTGAATGGTAGCAGTTTTCAGGAAAAGACGAGGGTAATTCTAGAGTTGGAAAAACTAACTTATAGTTGATTCTCAATAAAACCTGGACAAATCCTGACATGTCTCAAAGGTAATTTTTAATCATTTCCTTGACAAATATTTAATTCAGAAGTACTGTGTGCCTAGAACAGATCTAGCTAGGGACTGAGCATGTGGTTTTCAATAGAGATAAGGTCTCCCTTATGTTAAACTAGTCTAATGGGAAAAACATAGTAAAGGGACTTCCAGAATACATATGTAGTATATTATATACTATATATGTATGTAATTCTATTACTTGTATATTACAATATATTACATATATAAAATGTATATGTAATATATAATATATTACATACACATAATTCTATCATATATTACAATATATGTTATATATATGATTTAATATGCATTTATATAGAAGTGCACTTACTATGTTTTTATATAAAATTGCCTTTATTAAACTTCAATGATATAGAAGATAACAAGAATACTTCCAAGTGTAGAATTTCAAAAGGAAAATCTTTGTTTCTTTTTATTATTTTTACAATTTATTTTGTTTATTACAATTTATTCACTTTGTATCCGAGCTGTAGCCCCTTCCTCAGCCCCTCCCAATCTCACCCTCCCTCCCTCTTCTCGTCCCTTTCCCAGTAGATCTTAAATGACCATCTAGCTTAAATGAGTTATTGCTTAGAAGTTATCTATCAATGACAGCCACTCTGCCAATGTCAGGCTGTGAGAGAAAAATTAATTTGTATGAAGTTCACAGTGTTGGAAACTTGGTAACCATTTGCTATTGCAGCTAGGGTTAGGAGTATGGTCTTGTATGACTTTTGTGCTTCTAGGAAGCTCATTGCTATGCTGAGACTTCCATCCTTTCTACGGCATTATAGCCTGACTTTCAAGCTCATGATGACTTTGACATAGTCAGTGGGTACAATTTCATTGCTGATCCTTAGGAGCCCTACAGAAGGAAGTAAGGTAACTTGCTAATGTCATTTTTTAATTATTCTATTTAATATTTATCAGGAATATACTAAGTTCAGTGTGCAGTAGTTTTTACCTTGGAATGACAGTGGGTTTCTGGTTCAGTTGTTCTTATATGATATTATTTTCAGTGATTCATGCAGGAAATACCTCTTACACCTAATTATCGCTTGGGCTAATTCTGATAGAAAACACAGCACTAATTTATGTGGCTATGAAATAATTTCTAGTAAAAACACTTATTAAGGGATGGTTTTTGCACTGGTTCTGGGTTCCAAGCATACAGGATCAGCATTTGAATCAGCTATCATAATATCTCACCAATAACTGAGACTGTTTTGAGAATATAAAATTTTATTTTAATGTAGAAGAATTTCTTTCTGGTAAAGATTCCATTAAAAGGGATCATGTTTTGTGTTTGTATATAAAAGACTTCAAGCTTTCATCATCATTATTCCATCAGAATCAGACATGGTTACCTCAAGCAGGCTCAAGTGTGAAACCCTGTTTGATACCCACTGACTCTTTAACAGGCCCTAGGAAAGGTATATAACTCTTCTGGCCTCTTGAAATAACAGTTACTCTCTCTCTCTTTGCTCCCCTGCCATTCTCTTCTCAATAAGGCAGATAGAGTGATCCAGTTAAAATGTTTACATCAAATCATTTCTTAACTTTGTTCAAAACTTACCAATGGCTTTTTTTTTTAAATCTTACTCAGAACAGACATCAGTATGTTTAATGTTCTACAAGTCTCCATGAAACTAGAAAGCTGTCAGACCCGTTTTCTATTTTTCCTCTTACTCACTCTGTTCTCATCCAAGAGCTCTCCTGATACTTTTCAGAAATTCACAATGAAAAGATGCATTTTAGAAACAAATATGCTTTTTACCATTACCACTCATACTTCTGATCCATCCACAAATGAGCTAAGATACTTGTGATCTTATAACTAAACTCCTAATGCCAATTAGCTTTTTTTAAAATCATTCTGTGCTGTCATCATAATGTTATTCCTTGTTTAAAGCGGCCCTGAGTCAGTAATGGTGGTTTTAGAGTGTGTTTGCAATAACACCGTGCATGTTCAAGCCCCTTCCAATTACTCAGTGACCATGACTTTTAGTAGGTCCTCAACCTATGTCTCAGTTTTCATGTTTGTAAAGAAGGTATTAGAAGAAATGTGTTGTAGTGAAGTCTTGCCTCAAAGAGGGTCCAATTGTTTATTACAATAAGTAATAAACAGATGTTTGATAAATGTTTTAAATAAAAAAATTAGAATGATGTCTCAGTTTCATTATTATAAAATAGAAATGTTAATACAGAACTTATTGTAGTATCTTTGTGAGATTTAAGTGACAGAATACCCAGATTATAAAATGTGGCAGTTGGTATGCCTTCAAGAATTAGTTGTTAGTCTTTAGCATCATAAGGACTTGGGTATTTAGGCACATTAGCTGTGTTATCCAGGGTTAAATATGTTGTAAGTGGCTGTTTAAGGTCTAAATACAAGACTATCATGTTCAATATAGTTTCCTCAACCAACACTTTAAAAAGTTGTAAGTATAATTTTTGTTTATGAGACTTTACCACACAACTGGTGGTCAGTTTTTTAAATCCACCTGTTATTATCTTCTTCCCTCTTAGTATATAGATAGAATCCCATTTCCACTCTAGAGTTTAGGTATACCCCATAAAGATACGAACTCTTTGGAAGCTATAACTCCACTTAGCCCTCTGAATCTCTCCTGTGTAGACCATTTCTTTTATTGTCTTCATTCTCAACTTCTAAGTGTCATCCCAAACAGAAGAGCTCTTTGTGAGGGCAAAGCCAGAGGTCAAAAGATAACTTCAAATGTTGTATCTGGAGACACGGATTCCATGTGGCTAAAACCTTCACACTGAGCACAGCTGCAGACAACCTCATCATTTCTATTAATGGCTTGTTTATTTTTATTTTTATTCCTGATGATTTACTTATGATAAAAAAGTTAGAGGAAAAACTGGTAGAGATCATGGAAATAGCAACATAATCTAGATTATTTCGAAGTTATTACCTGATTTTATATTTGCCCATCGCAATAAAACAATAATAAATTGTGTTTAAGCAAAACCAAACCAAACAGTGATTGTAAACCACTTTTATGTAAACAAAGGATGTAGGATTAGAATGTTTCATATGAAGACATCTGTAAAATGTTGTGGAATGAGACTAGGACTGGTGTTTTCATAACAAGTAGGCAGCTAAGTTTTCTTTTCTGTTGATGAGGGCACACCCATAGGATACATTTAAAAATATTTATGTAGTTCAGTTACATTTTCATTGGCAAGAGATGTGAGGTCACAGAGAACAGCTGTCAGTCAACATTCCATTTTTTTTTTAGCTGTTTCACACAATCTATAATCAGCCAGGAAATGTATTTGTTTCAACAAATGTACACTCTGAACTTTTTCTTTCTGTCACATGAAGTGCTCTTCCAGAAAAAGTGACATTATTTGAAAATCCAGAGTAATCACGGTCTGAGTGGTGTCTCTATTTTCTAAAACAAGTTCATAAAAAAGTTAGGAACCTGCCACAGAGGGCCTCTGAAAGACTCTGCCCTGCAGACTATCAAAACAGATGCTGAGATTTATGTCCAACTGTTGGGCAGAGTGCATGGAATCTTATGTAAGAAGTGGGAAATAGTAAGATCTGGAGAGGACAGGAACTCTACAAGGAGAGCAACAGAACCAAAAAATTTGAACACAGGGGTCTTCTCAGAGACTCATACTCCAACCAAGTACCATGCATGGAGATAACCTAGAACCCCTGCACAGATGTAGCCCATGGCAGTTTAGTGTCCAAGTGAGTTACATAGTAATGGGAAGAGGGACTGCCTCTGACATAATCTGATTGGCCTGCTCTTTGATCACCTCCCCCTGAGGGGAGAGCAGCCTTACCAGGCCACAGAAGATGACAATGCAGCCACTCCTGATGAGATCTGATAGACTAAGATCAGTAGGAAGGAGAGGAGGACCTCCCCTATCAGTGGACTTGGGGAGGGGTATGCATGAAGAAGGGGGAGGGAGGGTGGGATTGGGAGAGGAGGAGGGCGGGGCTTATGGGGGACACAAAGTGACTAAAGTGTAATTAATAAAAATTTTAAAAAAGCTAAACAATCAGTTCAGAGATGAAAGACTATCCTAAAGAATAAGTATTTTTAAAATGCAATTTCCAATTAGTGTTATATGATGTATGTATTGGTTTATAATTACAGAGAAACCAGAGTTCTTTTTCAGAAACACAAATGAGTCTTCAATAAAATTTTATTCGGTAACTACTATTTGGTGGTTTTTGATAAGCAGGAACTCTGTAAAAGTGAGGAAGCCAATGCAGCTAATCTTGATGAGACCTGATAGGCTGGGGTCAGATGGAAGGGGAGGAGGACCATCCCTATCAGTGGACTGGGAAGGGGCATGGGTTCAGAAAAGGGAGAGTGGGATTGGGAGGGGACTAGGGAAGGGGCTACAGCTGGAATACAAAATGAATAAATTGTAATAAATAAAAACATTTAATTTAATAAAATTGGGTCATTGGGGAAAAAGGAGAAGGAAAAGCACAACATATTTCCATGTCATTTTGTATCTGAAACATATGTAAAAAACAGAATACAAAGATATACATGCAAGAATCATTGCTCTGAGCTCTGTGACAGCAAAGTTAGAGGTGCAGTTTTGTAGGAGCAATGCTCAAAGTGCCAATGCTAAACACTGTAAGGTGAAGTTGAAGGCAACAAGTGATTCAGATTGGCCTGCATGAAAATTACATCGAAGTATAACTTGGTCCTGTTGCTCTAAAGCATGCTGGTATATTGAGTAGAAATGTAAGGACATTTGTAGTTGCTCAGGCTTAAGTCTGGTAACAACCTCATGTATACTCAATGAAACACTATAGCCAGCTGCCAAGCCCAGGGTGAAGGGGGAGGGAATGTAGGCCTGGAGACCCTCTGACTTTATCACAAAAGGGCAACCACAGCTTTGTGTACTTATAAGTTGCCCAGAGAACCCCTAGCCTGGAGTCAGGACACAGTGATGCTTTAAAGGACACACACTGCTCTCTTTACATACCATTGAAAAAACGTTAGTCAAACAAAGACAAAAAAAAAAAAAATGAACTTCTTGCAAATGGAGATTCTGCCTCTACTGTCAGCTTCTGACAGCAATGCCAAGTCCTTTGTTTAGTATAAGTATGGGCTATACTTGGCATTTTTAGGATAAAAGAGGGTAATAGTAAAAAGACAACCCATGTAACTTAAAGTGGGGCTTGGGTTATATAATATTAGCTGATGTGAATATTAAGTTCAACCAGTTGGGGCTCTAATAAGTCATCTTCTGTAATCAAGCCTAAATGCAATCACGAAGCCTTGGGCTTAAGTCAACTTTCCCTGCAAGAACTCTTCCTAGATACATACGGAGTCCTGATGGGTGATGTGTACTGAGGATAAGAGCAAACCTGTGTTTGGAACCCAATCAGATTCTGTTCTGTGTATATCTCCCTTTAGATAATGTATAGTTAGTTATCATTATTTAATTTAAACTTCAAGTGCTGGTGAAGCAAGCCCACGGTCTCGTGCATGCCCACTGTGATATTTCCACTCCCTTAGGGTGGTATTGATTTATGTATTTACTTTTATATGCAATAATTATGAGAGAGCTTAGTGAATTCTTAGTTATAAGAATTAGTTATAAGTATTCAGAACTGTCGCTGGCCTCAGAAAAGCTTTGAATAAGCTTATGGTTAGAAAGAGGGTGGTTTGGAGGACTGAAGCCTAAAATGTCAGTTTAGCTAACTGTTCATGGGCAGTTACTAGTCCAGTTTTGTGGACATTTATACTGCCTCCTCAGGATAGAATGTCACAGACAGGCAAAGTATAATCATGACAAATTTTAATTCACTATGCCTTAAAGGGACTTGGAAAATAAAAGATACCAGCATTCTGTCATAAAGGATACATAAGATTCATTCAAGAAAAGAAAGCTCCGATTTTTGAGAGAAACAGGAGTGGGGTACACTTATTCATGGACTGTTGATGTGACCTTTGATCAGCGAATGTACATAGAATTTCATATTCTAAAAGAAACCAATGAACTTTGGGTAGAGTGAAGGGAATCTTATAGAAGAAGGAGGAGACAGAAAGTCCTCTAGGGGACAGGAGTTCCACAAGGAGAAAAATAAAGCCAAAAAACTTGGGCTCAGGGGGTCTTGCAGAGACTTATGAATCAACCAAGGACCATGCATGAAGAGGACCTAAAACCCTTGCTCAGATGTAGCCCATGGCAGCTCAGTCTCCAAGTGGGTTCCCTAGTAAGGGGGGCAGGGGCTGTCTCTGACATGAACTCAGTGGCTGGCTCTTTGATCACTTCCAACTGAGGGTAGCGCAGCCTTGCCAGGCCACAGAGGAAGACAATGCAGCCAGTCTTGATGAGACCTGATAGGCTAGGGTTAGATAGAAGGGGAGAAGGACCTCCCCTATCAGCGGACTAGGGGAGGGGCATAGGGGGAGAAGAGGAAGAGAGGGCGAGACTGGGAGAAGATGAGCGGGGAGGGTACAGTGGGGATACAAAGCAAATAAATTGTAATAAATAAATAATTTTCTTAAAAAAGGAAAACATTTGTGGTCAGGAGGAGAGCAGAACTTAAGAATAAGCAAGAGAGAGTAGAAATAAGAAACTTAAACTACGAGGTCAGAAATGAAACTGGGTCTTAGAGAAAGTTCATCCGAGGAGGCCAGTACTGCGAGGGTTCAGTATTTGATAGTGTTTTAGGGATGCTCCATGGAGAAGGGCTTTTATTGTGAGCATTTGCTATTTGGTCAAAGGGTCTTAAGAGTCTGCCACGTGTTGGGGACATGTCCCTGTTCTTTCAATGTCCTTTCCCTTTGAGTGGACAAGCTCAGCCCAATTCCTCAGTGGCATTTATAGCTGTGCTGGAACACCTGGCTGGCTCTGTGCGGGTCTAGATTTGAAGAGGTAACCTCATTACAAGTGATAGAAACCATTTTGTTATGGCCCAATTTTCCCAGAGAACACAGCCAGAAAAGTGGGAATCCCAAATATTGACAGATTACTTTTAGAAATAAAGTTTAAAAGTGTGCTCCTGCAAAACGCCATCTCATAGCACAGTAACTGTGTTTAAGAGATGCTTTAACAAAAATTACAGAGAGTGGCCAGTGTTCTTTTATAGTTTTCAATGAGTATCCAATTTCAGCTTCCTGAGAACTCTGATCAAAAAAAAAAAAAAAAAAAAAAAAAAAAAAGGAAAAAGTGAAATTCTGAGTTTGGGAATTCAACAACTACTTTTCAGTTATAAGCAAAAAATAGTTTGGCATGTGGGGTATGTGGCTGTGTGTGTGCATGTGTGTGTGTGTTAAAACAAGCTCTACTGTTGTCATGTTTTCATTCAGGCGATACACTAAATAAAAAGACCAAAGGGCTCATGTATGATTCAAGAAAGTAGACTTAATAGTTTGAATGTAGGGAGCATATATACTTTGTCTTGGCTATGTTTAGTTTTCCAAACCTTTCCTTTTTACATAGATGGATACAGAACAGAATAGATCTCAGGGCGTGGCATTCTTTGAAGTCTCTTCTACCAGAGCTAGTTGAGACCCTTGTTAGTCTTAAGCCAGGTATTTTTTTAAATTCTGGATGTGCTTTACAAAGGCTCGGGGTGTAGAAGATGGGGTAAATATTGTAAGAGTCTGTGAGTGGTGAAAATGAGTGACTAGATATAAAATATCCTGGTAGTTGAAACAAGGAAAACCCAAGGAGAGATTGGTTTGACTTCTGTGACCTTGGAAACAGAAATGAATTCACAGTGAACGGGTTCCAGTAGAAAAGCATCCTCTAAGAAATGTGCCAACCACAGTGAATTTTGAAATGTAAGCAGGTGTCACTTAAAAGACCAGTTGACATGAAGAACACTTTGAGGTAAGCCCAAACAGAACGGAGACACATCAGGTCAAAAATAGAGATCTCCTCCATCCATACTAATGCTTTGTGGGATTTAGCATGTCTCCAACAGGCAAATGAGCAGGAAAAGCAAGTCGAACAGAGTAAAATGCCTTGTTCTCCTTATTCACTCCTTATTACTCAGTTGTTGAATTTCATCTGATCTCCTAGACCCCAAATTTCAACACAGGCATATTTTTAAGCCTTAGCTAAAACTGATCCCATAAATCACAGGCTCCATTACCAAATGGATACATGGGACTCACTGATAAAGTGAAGAAAAGCCACCAAAGTTACTAAAATATTAAGCTGAACTTTGTGGGAAGGTAAAAAATATATATATATATTTTGTTTTTTCCTGATGAAGTCTAATCAATGGAGTTTATGTATACACAAACCGCACTTAAGGCCAGGCTCAATAGTATTTTCGCAGACTCAGTGGTATTTTGGGAGGTTTTTAATCTCACAATGTTACCTATTATGGTTACTGATCTTAGTTTTGTTGACTTCCTGTGTATGTGAAGTGTTTGTCTCAGCATCTGTGTGTGTTTCTTGAGCTTTTTCTTGGCTTTTTAAAAGTGTTTTTGTTGTCCTCATTTTAGCTTACTTTATTAATATTATTATTGCAGATGCCTGTCTGTATTCTGATTAAAGAGAAAAATAAAGGATGTGTATTTGGATGGGTGGTGAAATAGGAGGAACTTGAAAGATATGAAGGAGAGGGAACCAAAATTAAAGTACATTACATAAAAAATCTACTTTCAATTAATGCAGCCAGTCCTAATGAGGCCTGATAAGCTAGGATCAGATGGAAGGGGAGGAGAACCTCTATCAGTGGACTTAGAGAGGGACAGGGAAGAGATAAGGAAGGGAATGAGGGAGGGGACTACAGCTGGGATACAAAACAAATAAACTGTATTTAATATAAAAAATAAAAGTTAATTATAAATAAATAAAATATAATGAAAAAACAAAAGACATTCAATAGGTTTTATGAGCTCTGCCCAAGGAGCTGGAGACAAAGACTCAGTATGGTTTTGGGTTATACAGTATCTGTCCAAAAAGAAACTTGCAACTCTCTGTCTCCTTCTCAGCGTATGTTTTTCCTCTATTCATCATAACTTTTTACTTACTGATTTATTCTTGTATGTACTTGTTTTCTGTCTCCTCAAACAGAATACAAACTCTAAGAGGTCTAGCAGTTGGTGAATTATCAGTTTCTTATGCCCAGTGGCAAGTACAGAAACACATATTAAATTCTCAATACACATTTCCTGAATTTTTATTCAAATGGTATAACTATGTGTTCAACATAACTAAGTCAATACATTTTACTACATATAGAAATGAGATTATTACCTCCATCAAGCAAGGTAGAAGGAGGATTTAGAATAAAAATTAAATATAACTACATAACCCTGTATATCCACTCCCCTTATTCTTCGCAGTTTCAATTATAGCTATGATGTGAATACCTTATAAGTTCCTATAACTACTGAAATAAAAATTTGAATAAAGAACACTTTCTATTATATGTGAGATACTGTATCCATTTCTTATAACTACTGTAACACATTTCCACAAACTGAGCGAATTTAAAGTAACCCAATTTATTATTTTAAATATGAAAGTCATAAATCCAAATTGGTTGTCAGAGGGCAGGTATGTGTGTGTTTGGGAGTGGGGGTTGTGTGTCTTCCGGGGTTTGGGAGGTAGAATCTGGGGACTTTATTTCAGCTACGGGAGGCTGCTTATATTCTGTGGTTTTAGTCCCCTTTTTTCTATTTTCAAGGCTGTATGTTGAGTTTTTAAGCCACATATCACCCACTTTTTCATTTTGATTCCATTTCTAAAGAGTCATCTGCCTGGAGTGAACTCAGCGAAAGCCTCACAAATCAGTTCTCCAGCTCTGGGCCATCATCCTCAGCCCATGAGACAGATCCCTTTGCCTGGTACCAAGCTCTAGACAGTCATCTGGAAAAGGTGACATTTATTTCACCACCAACAGCATGCAGTGTTACTTTCTTCTGAATCTTGTTTTCCCAATAATTTTAACAACTTTACAAAATAAGGCATTAACTCAAATGTGCCCAGCAGTTGATCAGTAGAAATAAAAGCCCCTGCATGGAGAAACTTGGCACAAAGGAGACTATTGTGTTACTGAAGCATCTTTCCTTCACCCAAGTGTTGTGATTAAAGATCTGAGCACAGAATGATCAGCACTTGTACCTTTTGAGGAGCAGAAAAAACAACATGGAAATGTATATTGATATGCAGACACTCTACATAGTTTTTCATTATTATTTCAGGTTAAAAATAAAGATGTTTACAAGTTGACCCTGGCCTCTGAATGAATAGTACACTACCTCATTTGGGTGGCTAAGAGTCTCTTTTTTAGGCTACATAACAAACTTGTCATAGATACTTATTACATGTCTGCTATGCCCCAGACATAAAGATATGCTGTATGAAATTCTATCTCATCAATCATTGTCTATATATTTCATGGTGTGATAGTGCACCAGGTTAATTTATTTAGATGGAATTATTATTACATTGATTTTGTTGTAAACATTATTATAGGAATTAATATGTATTTATAAACTAACAAGTCATTAAAAATTTTGTCTTTATTTTCTCTCTTACGAATATTTGATACATTCCCTCTGTGAGACAGAAAGGGAAGAGAATACGAAGGAGCATATCATTAAGACACACATAAATGTTTGCTATTTGCTCTTGAACATCTGTAAAATAGACTAATTAATTCAAGAAGAATCAAAATTTTCAAAACTAAAATATTATTTAATCTGAGTCTCACGGCGTAAATACTGTTCTTTTTGTCTTTTTAAAATTAAATTAAACTAATTTTCTTAGTTTTATGCACAATATTTATGTCATTGTACATTTCTGTCTTCCCACCCACACCTCCTACGTCTTCCTTTCTCTCTCAACTTCATGACTTCTATCTTTATTATTTTATCTATATAATCAATACACACACACACACACACACACACACACACACACATATATATATATATATATA
>NW_026592118.1:41269900-41283425 GCF_907164565.1 Psammomys obesus | reverse complement strand
ATATATATATATATATATATATATATATATACATACATATATATATGCAGAGTCCACTTCGTGTTGCTCATATTCTATGTCTTTTTTAGGGGCTGTCCACTTGGTGTTGGAGAACCAGTGACAGAGTCCATCCCTGGGGAACTCATCTCCCTCAGCGGTTTAATTGCTCATATTTCCTCATCTAGAGGTAGAGCCTCATGATAGTTCTCCTATCACATGGGCTCGCCAGCTGGTGTTTTCTGCTCAGCTCTTGTTCAGGTAACCATATTCTTGTGATTTCACTGGTATAGTTGCCTTGCCAAATCCAGGAGACAAATCTCTCAGCAGACTTTCTCGTCCCGTAGCTCTTACAGGTTTTATGTCTCCTCTTCCATGATGTTCCCTGTGCCTTAGGTTCAGGGGTTATGTTGTAGATGTATCTGTTGGGGTTGAGCACCCACGGTCATTTGTTCTCTGTATTTTGGCCGGTTGTGGTTCTCTGCAATAGATTCCATCCGCTGCAAAGGAAAGTTCCTTCCTTCATAAGGCATGAGGGCTATACTCATCTGTAGGTGCAACAACACGTGTCTAGAATGCAACTAGGAAGTAGACTTTCCTAAAAGTGGCCGCTTCTCTTACACCCGTGATGTTACTCGCCTCATATGGTTGGATAGGTCCAGGGGAATGTGAATGGGTTCCCCTCTATTCAGGTGGCTTTAAGCCCAATTAGATGGCTACTAGTTGCCCACACGTTATAATGTTACTACTGCACCTTTAGGATGATCTCATGGCTGGTCACTGCTGTATTTCTTAAGCATCACCACAGGGTAGGGCTGTTTTACGCCTTTGGAAGCTTGCATAGCACCAACTAGCTCTCAGGGAGAAGGCTTTGGGGGTCAGATCCAGCTAGATTCACCTGAATCCTGTGTCTCAAGTGCAAGGTGCCTCCAGCGGTAGACGCCTACTCTCAGCTTCTGGGGAGATACCCAAGAACAATGGCAGTAGTCTCTGTGGTTTCGGAAGTTGTCTGGACTTCTCTCTCTAAAAACTGGAAAATGAGTTTCTCATGTTTAGTACTAGAGAGTTTGCAAGATAATCTGTAGCTTGTGGGGTCATGATCGTGTCAAGAGGCATAACACCATTGTATGTGTTTGTGTGTGTGTCTGTGTGAGTTTGAATAAATATAAAATAATATGACTTCTTATGACTTTTTCAGGCATCCCTAGTGTTGTTTATTTCTCTTCCTTTCCTCCCTTTCTGAAATACAAAATATTCTATTCTTTTTCTTCTTATAATGTTTTCTTTGTATAATTTGGCAATTATCTTTAAGTCTTATGTTTATATGGGCCCAGCTACATAATTAAATCTATGTAATTTTTTTAAGAAATGGGGCATTTAAGTAATGTACCTACAACGAAAAATAGATACTGATTGAAGAAATCAATCTTAAATCACATTTTATTTCATGCAGCCTTAAGAATGCCTCCATGGAAAGAGAACGCACCGTCTTTACGTTTAAATCAAAAGTAAAAGGTAAGGTAAGCACTGGTGCCTTGAGGAATTTTGCACACGATGGGCAAAGCAGCTGAACAAACAGGTGGGAAATCTGCTTTATGAAACTCACCTTACAGAATTTCACCCAATAAAAAACAGAGGCCCACAGTATTAATTTTTCTAAGTCTATGCATCATCACAAAAGGCCCTTTTAATCATATTCCGAGCGCACATTTGGTTCCATTTGGACACAACTTATGAACAGTAAATTTTTTATTTGAATTCCACCTTTTGACAAAGTGGGCAAGAATCCAAGCAAGCTGACATGGTTAACTATTGGTTTAATTCACATACACCTGAGTTTTAATGCAAACAACGCAAATTCACCAGAATGCTACATACCGTGAAATCGTAGCCTTTCTTTTTATTTGGTATTCTCAATAGAATTACATGTACTTTTAAAAATAACTTTACAAATAGATATATTTGATCATAATTCAAAAGAAGTAGATGTTCTAAAATCAAAACAGGAAGCTTAGACTTTATTTTAATGATAATAAACCAATGAAGCAGGAATTAGCCAAATTCTGGTTTTCCAAACTGAATAAATATGTGTTTTGCCATTATTCTTAGGTCAGATTTGGCCAGAAAAAAAGATGTACATAGTAAAATCTTTTCACCCTTTTCAGACAGCTATTAAAAAAAATGTTGGCTGTAATATTTTTCCTCAAGATTTTCAGTGTCTGTGAATGGAATTAGACAGAAATCCTTTGTTTTCATAGTCTGGAAATAACATATAGTATGTTCTTACATTAACCAACATAAGTAAGTTATTACACCATTTAGACGATCTACCATATATCACTTTTATTTCTAATAACATGATAATTTTCCTTTTAGAGATATTTTGGTTGCCTAATACCAAATACTGGTAAGACAATGTTTGTACTTTGTCTTATTTTATTTTATTCTCTATTTTTTGGCATGGAAGTGTTTCTGCTCTGATTCCTTTTAAATGTGTGGTCTGAATATCTGCTGGAACTATACTTATGTTTCAAGCTATGTTGATGTTGCTGTTTTCCGCTTTGTGGTGTGGTCTTGGTGTTGTTCAGGCTGTATTTGAACCTGTGACTTCTACTTTTTCATATACCTCAGCCTCCCAAGTAGAGCTTACTACCATTCTCAGCTTGCCTCCTTTGTTAAAATAAAACATTTTTGTATTGCTTTCAATGAGAAACTGTATCTTTAAACAAGTGAATAATCAAGTGGGATTTGTTTTTATGCAACTTGCTGTTTAATAGTAACAATTATGACACCTAGCTGGTTGGTGTTTATCAGCACTGCTTTAGTTCACTGAAACTGACTATAGTCAGGTGAGGACCACTGTTCCCAGGCAGAACTCCTTCAGCAGCAGGATTTAGCCACAGTGTAGAACCACACTGTGCAGCTGTGTTGTTGGACGAGAGTGTGGGCCATCTCTTTGAAGTCAGAGTCCCTGGGGACCCGTCTGAGAGGGTGCTGAGTTACTGGGAAACGTATAGGATTTAACAGCACAGAAAAATCCATTGTGAAGGAGCCACTGCTGCTGCACTGCTGGGCTGATGCTTTTTCTAAGAGCACAGAAGTTTGAGAAAAGGACAGATAACAATGTACTGTATTGATTCATAAGGAAGACAACAGTGATTCTGGCGCCTTTTCCTTGTTTGCTTGCTTGTGCATCCTTTCTGTTTGAACAGTTTCCATACTTTAATACTATGAACCCAGACTTGGATGAAATCACATAGGAAACCAAATTCCCGTATTAATTTCACGTTATTTTGGGGAGCATCACTTCTAATAAGAGAAGTTAATCAAACTTCTGTTTATACATTCTCTGGCAGGCTCATCAGCCAATGACTGCAGCTTTATGTTTCTGGGGCTCATTGTTTGATGGCAGATATTTGAGAAATAGTGAGGTTAACCTTGTACAAAGTTCATAAATATCAGTTTTAATGGAAAATAGCAAGAAATGCTCCAATTCAACAGCACATCAACACACGCGCACACACGCATAAGTGGATCATAAGCTGAAGCCTCAGAAAGATCACTAATCAACTTAATGTAAAATGACATGCAATCTATTCCAATCAACTTGCTATGTTTGCTTTTTTTTTCTGTTTTAAACTACGTTTGAAGATGGTGCTGTTAAAGATGTCTTTTGGCTCGCTCTTTCCTGAAACTAGGAAGAGATCAGGAATAAAGCAAAAATGACAAAAGCCAAAGCATGCCTTTAAATTGACTGACAATCTCATTCCCTATTATTACTACCTCAGAATCTGCCAAAGAATCAATTCATTTCCAATACTAATACAATCAATGCTGGACCACAAATCCCCATCACGAATTTATATGTGGATTCAGAAGAAAAGAGAAAAAAAATATGGTCTGGAGGAAAAAAAATATCTTTTTGCACATCTACCTCTAATTTTAAACAGGGTATAAATTAAACATTCTTTGATAATAATATGCAATGACAGCATAATCATATGCTAACATTTAATCACCTTTTATATACAATATTACCCTGATTCTTCTTTAAAATTTTATGTTGTATATTGCTGTACATTTTTCTTGCTGATTGATTCTCTTTATTACCACTGATTTTATTTATGCTGCTAATTTTTTTTCCTGAGCGTATATTTTAATGAGTAGTTTTGTTCGGCTAACGTCTACAGAATAAGAAAATTCAGCACACCTGCCTAAATAAGATGCTTGAGATCACTGAGGAAAGAAATTGACATTTTACTTTACCCTCAGCATGGAGCCAGGGGCAAAGTTTGATCTGAAAACTTGCAAATTAACCAAAACTGTCACTCAGGAGTTATGGGGCTGAATGCTGCAAAATATGTTCTTTGAAGTCCTCATTTCAGCAAAATTATTAAAAACTTTATATCTAATTAAAATTGTAACTGCATTCCCATTTTTCAAAATCTCTATATCCTCAGGGCCAATTGGGATGAGTGAATCTGCACCCTCCTCTGAGCAGCTCACCAAGCTGCTCCTATAGCAAACGCACATCATTACCATCTCCCCAGCTGAGAGGGAGCAGCCATTATCATGCAGCATTATTAATCTTCTTGTCTTATCAACTTGCAAATCACAAGCTATTGAGCCTTATGGCATGGTTCTGGGTCCATAGTTATTCATTTTGTAGGTCTACCTAGCCTTTGAGTCTCCTTAATCACCTGAAGATTGTCAGTCTCTTACCTTGGCCTGCCCCTGTGGCCCTGCTCAGCTCCTGTGAAAAGTCCATGGTGTTCTCTCTCCTCCTCTTACAAAAAAAGATTTTTTTTTATTTAAAAGAGTATGAGTGAGAGAGAGAGAGGAAGAGAGAGAGAGTGCATGAGAAAGTGAGATAGCTGGAACGGAGGATAAATTTCATTAATGGATGTGAATTAACATCCTACTGCCAAGAGCTGACCCTTTCTCCTGACATGTGCTTCTAAGTCATTCTTGTCACTCTTTCCCCCATTAATATTCTGAAATAGACAGTGCATTGAAGAGGATAGAATAAGATAGTTCCCTTAAACAGGCACGGTTGACCTTAGGTTGGGGATTTTTCTTTAATTTGCTTTTCTTAAAAATAAAATATTAATCACATTGGAGAAGGCAAGCAGAGTTCCTTTACATTTTTTTTCCCAATATATTCCATTTCTAATATTGTATTCATTAAATTAAGTCATTGAACATTTTGAACATTTTAAAGTGCCAAAGGAAAATAGAAATGTAATTTTCAGGGCAAAGTAGATGAGACAGACTGAGGTATCCTTGTGACAACTTCTATTTCTGCTAACCTCCATGGACATGCCATAAACACTGGTCTTCTGGGACTGTAAATGATTTCTGATCATTTCACCATTATAAGTTTTTAATTTTGTAAAAGTACAGTACTCCAACATGACTTTCAACTGAGAACAAAAATGCACTGACAGGGACCCCATAATCAGTTCAGATGTAGTGACTGCTGGAATTAAATATTTTAGTTTATGATTTTGGGTTGATGCTTGCATTTATGAGTGACACAATGGAAACCTGAACATATACTTTACATAAATTTTTCTCTCAATATGCAATCCAGAAAAATTTAAGCTCCTATAGCTGGGGTAACTATCAGTATCTTATAAAATGATAAAATGGCATTGAAATAAAAATTATCTTCCCCTGAATTAAAAAAGACGAAGACAAAAACCACTACGTGCTTATATCACCTGGAAATAACTTTGCTCCTTTATCATTAAAAGCAAAGGTAACTTAAATTTAAACAACAACTCATGTGAATTTGGAAAGAAATGCAAAGCACACGGATTAACGCCCCATGTTTTTAATCTTCAGGGACTCACTCTAAAAATGCACCTTTGGACGCTGTGACGTGAATTGGACAGTAATGATGGAACTCTGCCGGCCAGCCAATACACACATGTGCCTTAAAACACCACTCATTAAAGGACTGGTCGCAAAGTAGCACCAAAGATCTAAAATTTTGAGTGAAGAAACATTTTGTGGACGTCCAAATGTAATGTTGCATAGGCATGAACCCTATTTAGCATGGAACCCTAGAAAGTGCTGATGGTTCCAGCTCTATCTGAAATAGCTTAATGTGTGTGAAGCCGCATTTAAGCCTTTTCATAACAGCTTATTGGGTTTTGTGGATTCTCATTTTAAATACAATAGAATATGCAGAGAATATTAGTATAAAATTAGTTCAAACTTGTCTAAGTGTAGAGTAATTTAGGCAACGTACTCTATTCACTAAAGTAGCCAAGTAGGATTATTTTCCCCTAATTCTACAATTTATAAAGATCTGAGAGTTTTACATGAATCAATGATGAAATGCATTCTGTTTCTCTAGGTTAGTACTAGTTCCTACTTTGGAAAGGATTGAATGTAAGGAGAATCACAACCAAATCAGAGAAAGCATGCAATCAACCGCCTACTTGCTGAAGGGTCTTCCTTCAGGGTCTTCACTGTGAGCTTGAGGCCGAGCATTCCCTCTGAACTGAAAGATGCACCTTCTCATTCTCACAGCACAAACTCCAGCTCCTGATACAGGCAGCCATACTCCCCACGTGAGTCCTGAACGGTCGCAGATGATGTTATGCTCCTGTTTTCTGAGAGAAACGCGCTAGCTTTTGCTGTTGGCTGCGCTTCTGCCGCACTGGCCAGGGCTTATTCATTTAGTCATTCCTTCATTAAGTCGTCAATACTCAGTGCGTACCACACGTCATGTACTGTCTCTGTGGCATACAATACACTAAACACCAGAAAACTCCTCCCTCTTGCAGTTAGCATGCCAGTGATTCAGACAAATATAAGGTCAGACACTATGGAAGTTACATAGCAACTTAGAAGATGATCGATGGCAAAGGCATAATGCAAAATACAGTGGGAACCACGGGGCTGGGTGTTAGTATCGTTGGATAAAATACCACAGGAAGCGATTTCCCGATAAAAATAAGAAGGTAAAAAAGTGAAGGGCGAAGGGCGGGGAGATGGCACAGTTCGCAGAAGGTGGGCCACGCAAGCATGAGGCTCCGAGTCAGTTGTCAGGTCTCCAGAACCCATGTAAAAAGCCAAGTGCTGCATCTGTTAACCCAGGCTGGTAAGGGGTAGGCAGGGGATCCTGGAGCTTTCTCAGGCAGCATGGCTAGAGGTGTTGACAAGCTGTGGCTGCACTAAAACACCCTCTCTGGAAAATAAGGGTGGAGAGCAGCAGAGGAAGATGCTCGGTGTCAGCCTGCACTGCTGTTACCGTCAACCTCTGAGTTAAGATAATTTCCCAGCCAGGGAAGCTGCCTTGCTTCAGCCTCCCTTGGCAAACCCAGTTAACCCAGTAGTATTGCAAGCCTGCTTTCCTAATGTCTTCTACTGCTTTTCCAGCTGAACCCGGAGCTTAGGTTTTAGGATTGAGATTCAATCTCACTGCTGTGAATAAAGTTTTCTCGTTTTACACAACGGTCCAGTGTAAGTTTTCTTTTACAGAAAAGTAGGAAGACCTTTTTTTTTTAGAGGCTATTGTAGGCATTTGGGCAGGAAAGGACAGTGGCACCCACCATAGCTTGAATATATTTTAAGCTCCATGGATAGCTCTGCTTGGCAGAAGGAATATGGGCTACAAAAGAAAGAGAGGGGTAAAGAGATCGATGGGAAAGAGGGAATGCCAGAATATTAGCCTAAATACTCTATTTCTGAGTTTGTCTTGAGTGCCTGCATATTTAAAGGAAAACATTTAAATCCTCATGTCTCAAAATAAGCAATTCTCTTTATCTTACCATCTGCCATTAAGCCCTTCTCATGGCTTCCTTCCTAAGTTGAGAATATATTGAGTTTAATCACTTGTTTACTTTTTAACAGATTTAATGCCAGGAATCATTTAATTTAATTTATCTTTATTTTGGACCATACAATTATACAGCATATTAGATGAGATGTATTCCTCCAGTCTATAGAATAATTTTAAATACACTATTCTCTCAATTATACAGGTTTAAAAAATCTGATTCACAACTTTGAGGAATTTATTGTCTTTCCTGTCACATTTTCTTCTTTCCCGTAGAAGTAGCAGTCTATATTTTATATTGATTCTTCCTTTATATTAATTTTAAAGTGTCTTTTAAAATAAACACTTAGCACAGCCCCAGTCAAACATTAAGGATAAAGGCAACATTTTGCTATGATGACACTAAACGATGTAATATATCTTAAGCAAATGTATACTTGTTAAGAGTAAAATTTTTTTGATAGAGAGATGGCTCAGAGAGTAAGAGGCATGTCCTGTTCCTATAGAGAGTCTTAATTAAACCTGCAGAACCCACGTAAGACGACTCACAACCACCTGATCAATAGTTCCAGGGGATCTGGCCCCTTCTTCTAGCCGCTGCAGGCACCCAGTACTCACATGCACGTATCCACACACATTCACAATTACAAAAACAAATAAACCCTTACACACTATCACTATAGATTTTTCAAGGTGTTCATTCTGTCTGCTGTTAGGGTGTCAGTTGGTGTTAACCTTAAATTCTGGAATTAGAAACCTAAATACTAAATTACTGACATATTGGTTTCTAGTGAAATATTTTTCCTCCCGTACCCATCACCTTTCTTTCTCTTGCTTCTTTTATTGTAGGAAACATTACTCTTTTTGGAATAAGATCACGCTGGGTCTCCCTTAACTGCAGTTATTATATCAAAGAATTTTCTTTCACTTATGGTGACACGTGTCTACTTAGATATATATTGAGGTTAAGGCCTCCGCATAACTTATTTTGAGAGGCCACAATTCATTCCACAGCTGGTCCCCAGGCATTTTTTTTTCACACTTTTATTTACTACTGTAAAACTTTCTGAAGAAACCTGAACTTCATCTACTGAATCACAGGCATCACAGTGATTAGAGGTAATGAAAAGGTGATTCTTAATCCAGTCAAGATGACAATGAAGAGCAACCATTGCAATGTGGAGGTCCACAGTAGGAAGCTTATGTCCCAGAGGACAGGGTCTGTGCCCTGTACAGAAGTGCACCTCATCAAGAAGATCCTCAGCAGTCCACAGTGAAAGAGATGGTATAATACTCCTTCTCATAAGGAAGAAATTACCGAATTTTGTAATTTTCATTGCTAAAAAAATGTATCACTATCAATAGTCTTCTTTAGATATTAAACATACAATTTCATGCTTGGATTTTTTATAACTCATAATAAATGACACAGTAAGTTTACTGTTTTTGAGTGGATTCCAGAGCAGGAAATGTTTTACATAATATTCAAGCTATGGTGTGTTTACTGTAGCTTTTGCTGCTGCTATATGTATGTGTGTGAGTGTGTGTGTGTGTGTGTGTGTGTGTGTGTGTATTATTGAAGCTATGTGTTCATATGTCCATAACAAAATGCCTCAGACCAGATGTCACGACTATAAGAATTTATTTTCTCAGCGTTCTGGAAGTTGAAAGTCCTAAATTAAGGTACTGGAAGTATTGATTTCTAATAAAGTCTTTTTCCCTGTCTTGAAGATGGCCACTACCGACTGTGCCTTCCCATGACTTTCCTGTTCTTATGTCTATTCCTCTTATAAAGGAATAAATTTCTTTAGAAATAGGATGAGACTTAGGATCATTGCTTTTTAATGACTGTTATTAGGCGTATCTGTGACGGGAAAATTTGATGTCTCTTAAACTTAGGCTTCTTCCCAACATATATCCCTCTCTATTCATGCCTTCCCCTTCTTTAAACTGTATTTTAATTTTGCCATTTCTTTGTTTTTAATAGCTGAGTAGTGTTCCGTTATGTGAATGTACCACAGATTCTTTATCCATTCTTCGGTTGAGGGACATCTGGGTTGTTTTCAGATTGTGGCTATTATGAATAATGTTGTTATGAACATAATTGAGCAAATGTCCTTGTTTTATGGTGGAGGGTCTTTTGGGTATATGCCCAAGAGTAGTATAGCTGGGTCCTGAGGTAAAGCTATTCTCAGTTTTCTGAGAAAGCACCAGATTGATTTCCCAAGTGGTTTTAAAGGTTTTCACTCCCACCAGCAATGGAGGAAGGTTCACTTTTCTCCACATTCTCTCCAGCATGTGTTGTCACTTGAGATTTTTCATCTTAGCTATTCTTACTTCTGTGAGATGGAATCTCAGAATCTTTTATTTTTATTTTTTTAATTTTAATTTTTATAATTTATTCACCTTATATCCTGGTTGTAGCCCTCATCTCCTCATCTCCTCCAGGTCCCACCTTTCCTCCTTCTTCCTTGCCCTATACCTCAACCCTAGTCTACCGATAGGGGAAGTCCTCTCTTACTGTCTGACTCTAGCCTATCAGGTGCCATTAGGACTGCCTGGATCCTCTTCCTCTGTGGGCTGGCTAGGGTGCTCTACCTTGGGGAAGTGATCAAAGAAAACGAACAAAGCCAAAATAGCTGGGTCCAGAGGGGAGTGCAGAGACTAATGCATCAACCAAAGACCATGTATAGAAAGGACCTAAACTCTCTGCTCAGATGTAGCCCATAGACAGCTCAGTCTCCCTGTGGGTTCCCTAGTAAGGAGAGCAGAGACAGTCTCTGACATGAACTCAAGAGTTTTGATTTGCAGTTCCCTGATGACTAATGACTAAGAATGTTGAGCTTTTTTTTTTTTTTTTCATTTAGTAATAGCTCATTTGATTTCTTCTTGTAAATACAAATACTGTAGCTATTTTTTTTTCTTTCTTGGTGATCATTTGATATTTTAGACATTAAAAACATTTTAATATCTGTGATTTAATGGATATGAGAGTTTGTATGGGCTATTACAATATTCATTTGGCATCAGCAACATTAGTAGAGTTGAGTTTGCTTTGACAAGCAAATGCAGGAAAATTACATAATTTCACAAAGCACTAAGTTCCTGAAACATTTAGAATGGAGATGAAAAATCAACAAAGCATGCAGAGAAACTCTGTAGTGAAGGTAAGCAGATCTGAAGGTATTTCTGTGCTTCAGATGCTGTGTGTTCACAGAGGACGTGGATGGGTTTGATGGGCCACCTTAAAGAGACTTATCACATGTACAAAGTCATCCGAATATCTGGACATTCCTGTCAGTGACTCAAAGGATATGTACCTACTTTACAGCCTTACATACAGCTGCACATTAATTGTACAGTAATAGCAACCTCATTAAGACTAATTTATCTTGGGTGTTGTTATATATTGTTTTATTCGGGGGTTACGTAGTTTTCTTTTATTTTTTAATTAATATATTTTTTCATTTTACATCCTGATCATAGCCTCATTCCTCCTTTCCTCTAGGTCCCATCTTCCCTCTCTCCCTCTTCCTTCTCCCCTTTCCCTCTTCCTTAGAAAAAGGGAGACCCTTCACCAACCCATCCCAGCTCATCAAGTCACATCAGGACTGAGTGCATCCTCTTTTCTGGTGGCAACTCTACCTGGGGGAAGTGAAGAAAAAACAGACAAGAGAGTCCTTTTTGGAGACAGTCCTCCCATCTCCCTCCCTGCTGCCCTTGCTTGGAAACCCACATGAAGCTGGAGCTGCCTATCTGCTACATTTGTGTAGGGGGCCTAGGTCCAATCCATGTATGGTCCTTATGTGAAACCAGGAGCTCTGGGGGATGGAGGGGAGGGAGCCCAGCCTGGGATTGAGGTGACCAAACTTTGAAAATCTCATCCTAGATGAGCAGGAGTAGAGCCACTACCCACCTGCCCTTGGCCTGCATGTCCTGAGACATGTAGCCTTGTGCCCACACCCTTGCTCCCCTCCTACCCAGAAGGTCATACTGTCCATTAGCCAGGTTAAAATTTCTCTCCCCATATGAGATCATGCTTATCCTAGGCTGATAAACATTTTATGCAAATTAGCTGGGTACAAAATGAACTAAAAAAACAAAAAACAATAACAATAACAACAACAACAAAACAACCAAAATAAACCAAAACTAAGTAGCTTTCCTATGTACAAATGACAAAGTTACTGAGAAGAAAATCAGGGAAACAACAGCTTTCACAATAGTCCCAAATAATATAAAATATCTAGGGGTAACTGCAGTCAAGCAAGTGAAAGACGGGTGTTTTAAAAACCTCAGGTGTTCGAAGATTTTTTACTAATGACTCATCCAATAGAGGACTAATACCCAAAGTATATAAAGAACTAAAATAAGCAGAAATAAATTAAAAATGAAGTATAGATCAAACAGAGAATTCTCAAAATAGACAACTCAAATGATTAAGAAACTCTTAAACAAATGATCAACCTACTTAGCTATCAGGGAAATTCAAACCAAAACTACTTTGAGATCTCATCTTACATCCATCAGAATCCATTGCTGGTTAGACTGAAAACGTGTACAGCCACAGTGGAAATTAACGTAACAGTTCCCCAGGAAGATGGGAATCCATATACCTCAAGATCCAGATGTACCACTCTTGGGCAGATACCCAAAAGGGCCTTTCATCCTACCGCAGACACCCTTGTTCAGCCATGCTCATTTCTGATCTATTTGTAACAACTGAAAATTAGAAACAACTCAGGTATTCCTCAACAGAAGAATGAATAAATAAAATGTTGTATGTTTAAACAAAGGAGTGTTACTCAGGGTTTTTTTTTTTTTTAAATGGCATCATGAAATTTGTATGTCAATGGACAGAACTAAAAAGAAATTATCCTGACTAAGGTAACCAAGTTTCCGAAAGACAAATATGGTTTGTGTTCACTAATATATTAATATTAGTTCTTAAGTCAAAGATAACCAAGCTACCATTCATGGAACCACAGAGATTATGGGTAGTGTCTTTGGTACAAGAAGGTACTCTGCACTCTGCTAAAGGAGGAAGACAAACACCAACTCATCCGCAAACACTGTGATCTACCATGATGTTGTACCTGCATTGTATGCTAGTGCAAAAGGGGGACAGTGTGTGGGAAGAACCAAAGAATATCTGATTTGATATAAGGCTCACCTCATGAAGTTGAACCCATACCTGGTACATCTTGGATACCCAAGAATGTGAGATAAAATAGCTCAGAAGCCTAAGGTAAAACTAAATACTGTTCTAAAACAAACAACAAAACAAACAAAATGTAGCAATGTCTCCAAATGATAACCTGCTATACACACAGATCAACCATCTTCAATCATCATCAAAGAAGCTTCCTCTTGCAGCAGATGGGACCAAATGCAGAAACCAGAGCTAGATACATTTGAAGTGATAGACCTTGGAACCCTTAGCTCTCAATGGTGTATCTCCATCAAATCCTCTCCCTCAGAGGTCAGGGAACCCTGTGGTATATGAGACTGAAAGAGACTTTTGCTTTTATTATGGCTTCCAGGTAAAGATTTTATAAATTTCTTGAGTGTGCAGACAGGTAGGTTTCTATGTCTATATCGGTTCTTGTGCCTTTTCTTAGGCTTTTTCTCTCCTTCCTTCCTTCCTTCCTTCCTTCCTTCCTTCCTTCCTTCCTTCCTTCCTTCCTTCTTTCTTTCTTTCTTTCTTTCTTTCTTTCTTTCTTTCTTTCTTTCTTT
>NW_026592118.1:41201686-41269890 GCF_907164565.1 Psammomys obesus | reverse complement strand
TTTCTTTCTTTCTTTCTTTCTTTCTTTCTTTCTTTCTTTCTTTCTTTTTCCTGTTCTGATGTGCTAGTTTTGTTTCATCGTACTATTTTATTCTACCCGCTGGAAGTCTGTTCTTTAAGGAGACAATGTAAAGGGGTGGATTAGATGGGAAGAGAGATAGGGAAAAATATTAGAGAAGAGGGAGGGGAATCTGTAATCAGGATACATTATGTAAGAATGAAAGCTTTTTTAAAGAACAGAATATTTTCTTAAATATTTTATTTAAGAAAATATGTAATCAATATAAACAGTTTAATCTAATTATATTATCTTTAACTTAAAACCTAAAAAAAAAATTGTATTTATTGATTACTTAGTGATAGTTGTGCCAATTTACCCAGGTATGATTTTAAAAGCCTTGTCTATTCTCAAATGTAAGAAACTTAAAATTTTGCAAAGATATTGCTGTGTCTACTTATGACCATTACTAAAAAGTAAAAGAGACTTTTAAATTTTTTATGTTAATTAGTTTATTCACTTTGTAATCCTAGCTGTAGCCTCCTTCTTCATTCCCTTCCAATCCCACCTTCCCTTTCTCATCACCTCCCATGTCCCTCTCCAAAAGTCCACTGATAGGGGAAGTCCTCCTCACCTTCCTTCTGACCATAGCCTATCAAATCTCATCAAGACTGGCTGCATTGTCTTCCTCAGTGGCCTGGTAAGGCTACTCTTCCCTCAGGGGGAGGTGATCAAAGAGCCAGCCATTGAGTTCTTGTCAGAGACAGTCCCTGTTCCCCTTACTAGGGTACCCACTTGGATACTGAACTGCCATGGGCTACATCTGTGTAGGGGTCCTAGGTTATCTCCATGTATAGTCCCTGGTTGAAGTATCAGTCCAAAAGAGACTTTTAAAACTTACTTTTAGATAAATGTAAATTCTTATACACCAGAAGTTGAATCACTTTCAGAACAATTTTTTTTTCATTTATTTATATATTTATTTAGGTTTTTTTTAATTTAATTTTATTTTTTTCTTATTATTAGTTTTTTGACAGTGTCTTGGTATGCAACCTAGACTAATCTTGAGCAAATGAGCTCTTAATTTAGCCATCTGATTATTGGGATTGCAGGCATGGGCTCCCACATCCACCATCATAAATAAAGTCTTTTACATCTCCTCTTTCTTATACAACCCATGAGCAAATTTCTTAGTTCCTAAATTCAAGCATTTAGCAGAAGAAATGTATTCCAAGGTACAAATGAGTTTTTACAAAATGTCTATGGGTTTATTTTCTAAATGTCAATTGCCAACCGTAGGCAATTTTGTTTTCTGTTCTCAGTAGAATAGAAACAAATAAAACATTTTACTTTTAGCTGAAGATATGTTGGTCAGGTAATTCGAACGTCAGAGGGAATGTTGAACGGCAAGTGTGCTTACAGATTGTATGCATGTGCATTTCTCTAGTCCCTACAGAGGGAATTGCTATGTCAGTTAACGAAATAAAATGCACTCGAAGTGCCATTTTGAAATTATTTACAAAAGAGAAACACAGAAGGGGTTTTGATGTTAGAGCATCTAAGCATATTATAAATGCAATTGCTTTAGTGTCTTATCGAGTCATGCTTAGCTACACATGATTACTACAGTTACCTTTTGTTAGATGAATAATGTGTGATTCAGCTCTATAGACAACTAGTGCACAGAAGACACAAAAGCCAATGCATTTGGAACTGGGTCTTAGTTTCAAATATACTTCCTTGAAGAAAATGGGTTTTTAAAATATTAACTGAGTAGTTAATAGTTGACTTACTTTTTAGATCTAATGAAATCATCACGTGGCTGGAAAAATCTGTACCAGCCTGCTACTTCTGCTACCAGTTACTACTTCATATCTTCCTACTGATGTGTTCTCATTGTCAGTCTCGGGGTTCATAAGCTAAGAAAATAAATTCCCATCATTTGTATTATTTCTTCAAAAGTACAATGTAATGTAGGGTACAGTAGTATGGAGGGGAGGCACATTTTTATTGGATGTGTACATTCCACAGCCATTATCCAAAGAGTACCTCAATTCCTCTTCCTGGGCACTGCTTGGGGGGTAATTTCAAAGTCGTCGACCCCAATGGGGCTTTTGACTAGTATACTGAGCTTGGGGCCAAGGAGAAGAGAGATAGGCTTTACCGACTGCCCTTCCCTCATCTGACAGACCCTCAGCAGGTACAGCAGCTTGCTGTGACTTCTCTTGGTGATTCAGAGCTAGCAAAGCTTGTCTAAGATCCTTACATTTTAAAGTACTGTTCCTGTTGCCCCACCAAGGAGCTTAGAAGTCTCACTTGAGGCTGTTGTCAGACCATATTTTCACCTTGTAGAACATTGCATGACTCAGACTTAAGTTATCTTTTTGCTTTCTTGCTAGAGGGGTTCTGCAGGCCAGGCCTCAAAATTTAACAAAGTTATTCTTGCCCTGGGCTGTCAGAGAGGGATGGGTAGAGGTATCTTCGTTTCTAGAAATTTTTAGCTGATGGCTCATTGGGTGTCTTTCAAAAACAGCTTCTTTCTGCTGCTCCTGGTCAATTCTGAGACTACTGGCACACACATGGTACAAAGATCGTAAGATTGCTCTCTGGCTGCAAAGTAGGTCTGCTTAGTGATGAGTGTGATGTGAATTGTGATTTTGAATTCCCAGGATGGTTTTCTTCTTTAGTCTATGTAGCTCCTTCCACTGGTACACCTGGAGCAGGACTTTTGTTTCATATTTCCCCTCTCTGTCTCTGTCTTTCTCTGTCTTTGTCTCTTTGTTTTTTCTCCCTGTCTCCCTCTTTCTCTGTCTCTCATCTGTCTGTCTGTCTTCTGTTCTTCCCTTTCCCATTCCCCCTCCTTATTTTCCTCCCTTCCTTCTCCTTCTGTCTTCAAATTATTTGGTACTGAAAGTTTGCATTTTCTGCATGTCTCTAATTTTCTTAAGCTGACAAATAGCTTAAGTTATACAGTTTTACAGTAATATTAACATTACAATTAGGGGCTGAGCACTTCATTCTCAAGACTGAGTGCTCTGGAATGGACACTATATTCTCTTTTCTCTTTCCTTTGTTTGACTTTTTCTCTCTTAAAAAAGGAAATATCTTGAGGGAAGAACCAAAGAATGGGCATCAGGAATTTATAAAAGTAGTAGAGACCAACGGTAGAAAATTAACAATGTATGGAAAGGTCTCATTAATGTAGTACTGTTTATTTGCTGTTGAATGTCCATCTATGAGAAGCGAGGCATCATGTCAATTCTAGTGTCCCAGTGATTTTCTTTATAACTTAATGGATGCATAATTATTTTATGACTATGCAAACAACTGCAAAGTAATGAGGATAAAAGTTCAAATGAGAGACACTTGATACTGCTAAATATATCCAAAAGAGACAGGAAACATTTTCATAAGGGCATTAGACTTATAAATAATGGTGATGCTAATGAAAATACATATTATGTACAAGACAGAACCTTCCGTCAATAGGAAAAGGTACCCAGAAAGACTTGTATGAAGAGCAATGGTTGACAGGGAAAGTTGGAGAAGAGTATATGACAAAAATGGGGCTTGTAAGCCATGTGAGTAACTTTAGTCCCTGTGCTAAGGCATCAGGACCCAGCAAGAATTTTGACTACATCCTCTTGAATGGTAGTTGGTAAACAGGCCAAATTGCTTTAATAATAACAATACATATCATTGAACTGGCATAAACATTTATTCCTTTCTTATATAGTCATCCAAGCACACAAATGACAGTTTTCAGGAGATAGCCTTTGACCAAACTGGAAAGCCACATCGTGATTGATCATAATGACCTTCCATTTCTCCAGTTCCCTGCATCTAAAGTATAAGAAGGAAGAGTAGAAAAGCAAAGACATTTATATTTGTTCTTTATAACATGTGCACACACTTCTACTCACATCCTATTGGCCAGCACTAAGTCACATGTGAAATCCATTAGAGGCTATTTTCTTTTAAACGGATTCATGGTTGTTTTGTAGGTATTTATCTAAAGACAGCTAGGAGGAGAGAGAGTATAATAAGCATTCAAAATGTGTTCTCTAACATCACTTAAAAATGGCTGACATAAATGTGAGTTAATCAGCAAACATGGCAACAGTCAGGTGTTGACAAGCTCCAATAATTTATAGTACTTTTCTAAAGAAAGTCTTCACTGTCAAAAGTGATTTAACTAAAGTTCAGTTATCATTTTTTACATACAACTTAGAAAAAGTGTGTGCTGGAAATGACATATCTATGAAACCTTGACATACAGACAGTTATCAACTAGACAGCTACAAAACAGGAATTTGGGTGAGAAAGAGGAGTTCAAGGTTCTTATTAGTTTGATTGAAAGATATGCTGGTCTCAGTGAAAGCTAATTTGGGAGGAAGAATAATGAGTTGAGTTCACAAAATACAACAATTACTAAGCCCCAGTGTTGAGCTGCTGGAAACACAAAGGTGAAAAAGGTGCCATCCCTAGAAAGCTGTTTGTGTAATTAATCCTAATGATGGCTACTTATACATACATGAACCAGTGACTATTCAATTAGAGAATCCTACATTGTATCAAATAGCTAAATTTATGTATCAAGAAAGAAAAGATTGGTAATGTGGTTCTTGAAATGAATCCCAATATTTCTCATAGAAAAATAAGAAACATTTACAATAGAAAGAATTGCATCTAGCAATTTGCAAGAATTAGAAATATTAAATCACACCCATCCTCTATTATTTATTACTTGTCTACTATGTACCTTAATTTTTTTTGGTGTAAAAATATAACATGAACTGTGTGATTAAAAAAAAAAAAAAGAAAACTTTCCTTTAAGGGTCATTACATCATTGGAAAGAACCAGAAGAAAAAAAAAATCCATAGAAACTGGTAAGTATTGGCCAAAGGAGAAGTGGTTTAAATAAAATAATGACATAAGGGAGAGAACATTCTAGGTCATACAAAATTATGACAGTTTTAAGAAGGACATTTGTAGTAGGCATAACTGGTAAGTTCATGAATAAATACCTCAACAGAGAGAAAGCAAGCAGTCCACAGAGATGTGCTGTCCAGTGTGTAAATGGGGCTGCTTTGGGGAAGAAAGCACTGTAACTGCCAAGTTTCTGAGGCAGAGTTTAAAGATATTTTGTTTGTAGAGTGTATGTATTCTGTGTATGTGTATAATATATAACAATTAATTCAGAGCAACCAGCATTTCCATTTCCTTAAACATTAAAAATTTAACGATTCATTCTTTGGTTGAGGGATATCTAAGTTCTTTCCAGAATCTGGCTATTATGAGTAAAGCTGCTATGAACACAGTTGAACAAATGTCCTTGTTGTATGGTGGAGCATCCTTTGGGTATATAACCAGGAGAGGTATAGCTGGGTCTTGAGGTAGTACTATTACAATTTTCTGAGAAAGTGCCAGATTGTTTTCCAAAGTGATTGTACAAGTTTGCACTCCCACCAGCAGGGGAGGAGGGTTCCCCTTGTTCCATATCCTCACTGGCATGTGTTGTCACTTGAGTTTTTGATTTTAGCCATTCTGATGGAATCTCAGAGTTGTTTTGACTTGCATTTCCCTGGTGCTAAGGATGTTTAGCATTTCTTTACGTGTTTCTTGGCCATTCAAGAATCCGCTGCTGAGAATTCTCTGTTTCGCTCTGTACCCATTTTTAATTGGATTATTTGGTTTGTTTGTGTTTATTTTCTTGAGTTCTTTTTATATTTTTTAAATAATGGATATAGAAATTGTGAAAACTTCTCAGCTATTAAAAACAAGGAAATCATGAAATTTGCAGGCAAATGGATGAAACTAGAAAAAAATCATCCCAATTGCAGTAACCGAGACTCAGAAAGACACACATGGTACCTACTCACTTATAAGCAGATGTTAGCCATATAATGCAGGATAACCATACTGAAATCCAAATAACTAAAGAAGCTAAATAACAAGGATGACCCTAGAGTGGATGCTTAATTCTAATTCAGAAGGGCCAATAGAATAGACACCAGGGCAGAAGCCTACCATAGATGTCCTCTGAAAGACTCCGCCCAGCAGAAGTTTGAAGCAGATGCTGAGACAATCAAACTTTGGGCAGAGAGCAAGGAGATTTAGGGAAGAGTGGGTGATAGAAGGACCCAGAGGGGATAGGAACTCCACAAGGAGACCAATGAAAGCAAAAAATCTAGGACGATGCAGAGCAGGACCTAGACTCTCAGCTCATATGTAGCCTATAGGAAGCCCAGTCTCCACGTGGGTTCCCTAGTAAGTGTTGTCTCTGACATGGACTCTGGTGCTTGCTCTTTGATCACTTCTGCCTGGCAGGGTGGCCTTGCCAGACCACAGAGGAAGAGGATTCACACAGTCCTGATGAGACTAGAGAGGCTAGGATCAGATGGTAGGGGAGGAGGGCACCCCTTTTCTGTGGACTAAGGGAGGAAGATGGAGGAAGAGGGATGGAGAATGGGACCAGGAAGAGATGAGAGAGGGGGTTAAAACTGGGATATAAACTGAATAAAAGTTATGTAAAAATATAGTGAAAACAGAAGTTAACAATCATGGCACAAGGTTGTGAGACAGTGTGGTGCTATAATACACGGAATCAATGTTTTCTATTCAAAACTGTGTAATTGATGCTTGGGTTTCCATATCAAGTGTCTGTTGGACAGTTCTGCTTTTCTCTTCTAAGTAGGCAAGAAATATATAATAGGTGTTATGAGAAATCCGCAGCTTTGTTTTCTTGTATGCTGTCATTGTTTCTTTAGCATATTATTTTCTTTTTCTTTTTCTGTTTCTGTTTCTTTTCTTTTCTTTTTTCTTTTTTGTCATTCTTACGATTTTTGATAAAACTTCCATGCATGCTTTGTAATGGCTACGCCTGAAATTCTTCTCTATGAATTCTGGGAAGATTAAAGGAATTCCGTGGGTTTCTGAGAATGACAGCAGGGAACTCTTCCTGTCCCTTCAGCACTGACATTTTCTCATACTGTGCTCTCTAAGTAGCTACCTGTTTTGGGCTACAAGCCTGGGATGACTGTGGGATTCTCACAGCTATGGTTAGCAACATTTGCAGTTATGGCATATACTGGGATTCTCCCACCCACTCTTTCACCAAAACTGGGGTGGGCTCATGGTCAGAGGACGGAATCACAGTTGCCAACATGCTTAGTTTTATCTGTGCTGCTTTTTCTGTGTCCATGCCTGGCACAGTTCTCATCTCTTCCTGGCTGAGCTCAAGATTCTCCTGAGCTCAAGATTCTCCTGCAGTTTGGACCTCAGATGCCTCAGTGACCTTGTTTCTTTGCTTCTGTGTAGAGAAGGAGGGGAGGACTGGGGATCTCTATGTGGCCATCTCAGAATCAAGAATGACTTTGTGAAGAGGGTACTAACAAAGACAGTGTTGATGAAATGGAATGAACAAGATGAAATGGGAAAAATGAGTAATGAGGACTAGCAGGAATCGTACCCTGGAGGGCCTTATGTTCTTCAAACTTTGGGTTTTATTATGAGTGAGGGTTGCGGGATGCTATTGTACCACAGGTGTGACATAGTTTAGTTTAGGGTTGAAAAGAATCTCCCAGGATTCTGTGATAAGGTTGTATGCCAGGAAAGGAAAGGTAGAAGCAAAAAAAAAAATGCAGTTAGGCTACCAGGCTGTTTCAATATGGCCTGTTTGATGAGCTGCACATTGAGATACATAAAGAGAAGACGAGCCTATAAAGGTAGGTAAAGATCAAATGACGATGACTCTTAAATGTATTAAAAAGATATAAATACCATACAGTTATGTTTTTAATGTTATTTCTAAATAACGTTATTTCTAAATAAACCCACACTCCTACATCTGTATTTTTTTTTCTGTTTGCCTTACTTTCACCTATTTAGTTTTGTCATTCATCAAGAATCACAGTAGCTGATAAACTCTGATCTCAGACACAAAATCCCTTAACAATTAGAGAAACCTCCCTTTGTTTTCTCTGATTTCTCTTGCAGCAGGGGCAGGGTCTTAATATGGGTACTGTCCACTAAAAGCATTTTTTTTTCTAGATATGCTCTATTTGTCAGTTGAAGAGACTCATGGAAGGTAATTATCTGCCTTTCTTTCTAATGTCTTTATCTCCTCATCAAAAGGGCATATTAATTTAAAATAAACTGAAAATGACTAAGTCTAGCTTAAAATTTGGAAAATGCAATTTCTGATCTGTATGTAGCCAACCCTTTTTATATCGTCCTTATGCCTATATTTTTAGTAGTGAATAAAAGATGATCTTGAGAAACTGAACTATTGTCACCTACCAAGAGAAAGTCATGTAAAGTTTAACAGGTGCCCTTAACCAAAAGAAGAAAGCACATTCAAGTTATTCAGAAATACATGTTTCTATATATCTATAATCCAAGAGCTTTTGAATCTAGTAAGAGTCAGTGATGAATTAATTTTGATAGCTCTTTCCTTTATTTGTCCAGATAATATAGGCATAACTATATAATGCATTCAAAGAGATTCTAAAAACAGGCTGCAAGTTTATCATGTGAAAAGCCATCAAAAATTTTTCTTGATTAGTAGATCGTATTTGCCTCTTAATCAGTTAAAAGTCTAACAGGTATGAAAAAGCAGTAAATTTGGTAACCAAAGTTAATCCAGCAAAGAAGCGAGAAGGCTTGTACAAGGGAGGGACAGAAGCACAGGTTATAAAACTTTTGGGGGCAGGTAATAGAGATCTTTAAAATACATGATTTCAGTTAACAACTACATCCTATTTTAAACAAAGGAGTTATGAAATGAAAGTAATATTTTAAAATAAATAGCATGGTATATAAGGAACTGAACTTGTTAAAATATGGAATAATGAAAAATTAGGACATTATTTTTATAGTAAAACATACATGATGATTTAACTATGAGGATGGCTTGGTGATTTAAAAAAATAAATAATTACTGTTCTCAGATTTTAAAGATTTCCAAGGCACTATATGAGCTAAATAATGATTCATTATTTAATTTTATCTTCAGAGTTCTTATCAAGATAATAATAAACCCAGAACACTCTGAGTATAAATGTAGAATCTGTGGCATAGAGAGATAAAGAATTCCCTTGATATTCATTAGGAGGTAAATAAAGAACAAATGAATATATTCAATCTTCTTAGTCACATAACAAAAATTAAAATTATTTAACCTATGTATAATCTATATGTAAACTTTAAAAATGCAGAAGTAGAAAGGGTACTCTTTTGGAAGAGAAAGGAGTTCAGTTGCAAGATGGTGCAAGGAAAAGTAAGTAATGGCACATAATCAAAGATACCTTATAAGGACATTTGAAAATATCATAATAGAAGCCACTTTCTACAACTGATAAACTGATACAACCCCGATGTCCTTCAATGGAGGAATGGATACAGAAACTGGTACATTTACACAATGGAATACTACTCAGCAATTAAAAACAAGGAAATCATGAAATTTGCAGGCAAATGGTGGGAACTAGACAAGATCATCCTGAGTGAGGTATCCCAGAAGCAGAAAGACACACATGGTATATACTCACTTATAAGTGGATATTAGACATATAATATAGGATAATCAAACAAAAATCTGTGCATCTAAAGAAACTAAAAAAGAAGGAGAACCCTTCGGTAAGATGCTCAGTCTTCATTCAGAAAGGCAAATGGGATGGACATCGAAAGTAGGTGAAAATGAGGAACAGGACAGGATCCTATCACAGAGGGCCTCTGAAAGACTCTACCCAGCAGGGTATCAAAGCAGATGCTGAGCCTCATAGTCAAACTCTGGGCAGAGTACAGGGAATCTTATGAAAGAAGGGGGAGTTAGAAAGATTTGGAGGGGACAGGAGCTCCACAAGGAGGCCAAGAGAGTAAAAATATCTGGGGCTAGGGGTCTTTTCTGAGACTGATACTCCAACCATGGACCATTCATGGAGATAACCTAGAAACCCTGCACAGATGTAGCCCATGGCAACCCAGTCCCCAAATGTGCTCCCTAATAAAGGTAGCAGGGACTCTCTCTGACATGAACTCAGTGGCTGGCTCTTTGATCACCTCCCCCTGAGGGGTGAGCAGCCTGACCAGGCCACAGAAGAAGACTATGAAAGACATTCCTGATGAGACCTAATAGGCTAGGGTCAGATGGAAGGGAAGGAGGTCCTCCATGATCAGTCTACTGGGAAAGGGCACAAGAAGAGATGAGGGAGGAAGGAAGTGTAGGCCTGGGAAGGGAAGAGGGTAGAGCTACAGCTGGTATACAAAGTGAATAAATTGTAATAAATTAAAAATGATATTAAAAAATAAAATGGAAAAATAATAGAAAATACTGGGAAGCTGTTTGGCTATACTAGGCTAATTGACACCATGGTGTCACAGGGGTCTATAGAATGTGATATTTTTCCCACACTAACTCTATTTGGAAGCATGGTTCAGTTCTGATTTCTATCCCAGTAACACTAAGACTTAAATTATTGAAGATATCCCCCAGAAACAATACAGCCAAGGCTGAGCTCCCAAAGCCTGCATCCATTCAGTTTGCTTTAAAACTAGGCAAAATAATTAGTTTTCCATAAGTAAATTTTAAGAAGTCACAATACCTACATTTTTTTCAACCTTTGCAAGGCATTAGTTGAACAAAGAAAGCCAATGATAACTCATCAGAATTATCTCAAAAGGGAAAATATTATTTTATAACTAGGTGAATGCACAAGTCTATGCTGTAAAAGAATACATTAAAATACAGCTCAAAACATATTTCACATGATAAAAATGATTGTTCTATCAGTAACAAGGCTGCAGCCTTTAGAGCGCTGCTGATTAATTCTTCGTTTAGTGGATTTAGAGGCATGCAGAACTGTACATCCCTGTAACTCATCAATCAGGCCAATCATGAGACCAGGATCCTCTCAGTTAATTAATAATCCCACTTCACATTCATATAGCTCTTTCAAAATCTGATATCTTAAATTTGGCAGACAGATTTTATCTGCAACAAAGAAAACAATCAGAATCTGGAATAAGACTTTGTGTTTAATGGTTTAATATATGAGATCAAAGACGGCCCCATCACTGTTTTTTTTTTTTTCTTTTCAGAAAAGAGATGTGATTACCAAGCTTAAGTGTGCTGTATATTAAATGAAAATTCTGATCATAAAGAAAGGTAATATCTACTCAAAAGTATAATTTCTGTACTTTGAAAATCATCTCAGCAAGAATTATCTTCCCCTATCAAATTGTAGCACTTGTCAAAATCAACTGTAAAGCATTTCAAGTGCTCTTCCGAATCAACAAAACAGATGTATAGCAATGCAAGGCTGCGAGGGGAAAGAAGCAGCTGAGCCAGAGGCCCACCAGTGCCCCAATCTCTTGAACCCACACTTAACACGGAAGACGCTGCGGGTCTTTGGGCTACTACTCACAAGAGGGAAATAAGGCTGATTCTTAATAATATGTAAAAATATGTAAAAATTATTTTCTTTCTGAATCGCTGCTAGGCATTAATCCTTTCTTTATGTTCCAGACATGTAAGAGTGTATTTTTTTAATCTAAATGGTTATGAGACCTTTTTGTATGATGTAATTTGAAAAATTTGAAGGTGAATCTGTGGAAGACAAAAGAATCAAGAATTGTCTATGACTATTTTTGTCACAGACTATGGATATTTTTGCTTTAATGACCTTTTTTTTCTAGTTTGCTGATAAGCAATCTCTCTCTCTCTCTCTCTCTCTCTATATATATATATATATATATATATATATATGTATATTGCTTTCTAATAAATTTTAACAGTTAGGGCAGTAAGCTCTGAAGTCAGAATATGGTGTATAAATCCTTCCACTTCACTCCACTGTCTGAGGGTAGGCAGTGTAGGCCAGTTACTTCATCTCCTTGGCTTTCTGGCAAAATGAAGAGAAACACAGGAACAACCTGAAGATGTGGGTTTGAGGATTCCATAGAACAACGTGGGTAAGATGCTGAAACAGTGTCGTGTATTCAGCAATAAAAGAGGAACTTTGGATTTTTGTCATGTTATAAACATGACACTTTGATGTTAATTTTTTAAATTAGAAATATCACATAATTTTACTCATGCGCTTCAGTTTGCTGTAAGAGATGACTGCAACCGTAAGTGGTCAGATTATGTATATATATATTGATTTTAAGAATGGAGACAATCTCACTAGATCATTTACTACATTATTATTAATATAGACACTGTTTCTTTTCTTTTCTCTTTCTTTCTTTCTTTCTTTCTTTCTTTCTTTCTTTCTTTCTTTCTTTCTTTCTTTCTTTCTTTCTTTCTTTCTTTCTTTCATCATACTATATACATCCTGACAACCATACAAGTTCCCCTCTCTTTACACAACCCTCTTCCTCACCGCCCTCTTGCCCAGATCTACTCCTCCTCCATTTCCCCTAAGGAAAAAAAAAATAGTAGGCCTCACAGGGATACCAACTGAACACGGCTTAACAAGTTACTATAAGGCTAGGCACAAACCCTTATACCTAGGCTTGACAAGGTAACTCAGTAGGAGGAAGAAGGTCTCAAAAGTAGGCAAAAGCATGAGAGGCACCTACCACTCCCACTCCTGGGGTCCCACAAGAACCCCAAGCTACACAACCATAACACATATGAGGAGGACCTAGCTCAGACTCACTCAGCCTCCCTGACTGTCAGTTCCGTCTCTGTGAGTCCTTATGAGTCCTGCTTAGTTAATTCTGTGGGCTGTGTTCTCTTGGTGTCTTTGACCTGTCTGGCTCTTGCAGTCCTTCCGCTTCTGCCACAGCCCCCAACTCTACTTCTGCAGTGTTCCCATGGTTATGCCTATTGTTGGCCTGTGGGTATTTGCATCTCCTAATAGTTGCTGGATGACACTCCTCTGATGACAATTAGGCTAGGCACTGATCAATGAGTATAGCAGAGTATCGTTAGTAATCATTTCATTGATTTTTTCCCCAGTTGTGTTTGGTTCTATCCTGGGTCTCTGGTCTGTTTAGGTTCTGGTTACTGGACATCCAGGAAGTGTCAGGTATAAGCTCCCTTTTGAGGTATGGGTTTTTAGCTTCTGAAGCTGGATGGCCAATGTCAAAAAAAAAAAAAAAACCCTCTTTATACAACTGACTTAATCATACTTAAAAGAAATGGTAGCAACCAATAAGTAGGTAAACGCCTATAAATAAATGACATAGCTGACAGTGTTAAGCGGCTGCAGAAATAAACAAATGCATTAAAAAAATACAAATCCCTGCACTCCGCCCAAAGTTTGGCTTTAAATCTCAGCATCTGCTCTGATACCCTGCAGCGTAGAGTCTTTCAGAGGCCCTCTGTGGTAGGCTCCTATCCTGTTCCCTGTTTTCTTCCTCTTCTGATGTCCACCCTCTTTGCCTTTCTGAATGGGGATTGAGCAACTTAGCCAGAGTCCTCCTTCCTGATTAGCTTTTTTTTTTAGGTGTACAGATTTTAGTATGTTTATTTTATATTATATGTCTAACATCCACTTATGAGTGAGTATATAACCTGTGTGTCTTTCTGCTTCTGGGATAACTCACTCAGGATGATCTTTTCCAGTTCTCACCATTTGCCTGAAAATCTCATGATTTCCTTGTTTTTTTATTGCTGAGTAATATTCCTTGTGTAGATGTACCACACTTTCTGTATCTATTCCTCCACTGAGGGGCATCTGGGTTGTTTCCAGGTTCTGGCTATTACAAATAAAGCTGCTACAAGCATGGTTGAACAAATGTCCTTATTGTATACTTGAGCATCTTTAGGCGGAGTGCAGGGAATCTTATGAAAGAAGGGGAGATAGTAAGACCTGGAGAGGACAGGAGGTCTACAAGGATAGCAACAGAACCAAAAAATCTGGGACCAGGGGTCTTTTGTGAGACTGATACTCTGCTCAAGGACCATTCATGGAGATAACCTACGACCCCTGCACAGATGTAGCCCATGGCAGCTCAATGTCCAAGTGGGTTCCATAGTAATGGGAATGGGGACTGTCTCTGAAATGAACTCAGTGGCCTGTTCTTGGATCACCTCCCCCTGAGGGGGGAGCAGCCTTACCAGGCCACAGAAGATGACAATGCAGCCACTCCTGATGTGATCTGATAGACTAAGATCAGAAGGAAGGAGAGGAGGACCTCCTCTATCAGTACATTTGGGGAGGGACATGGGTGGAGAAGGGAGGAGGGTGGGATTGGGAGGGGAGGAAGGAGAGAACTACAGGGAGGATACAAAATGAATAAACTGCAAAAAATACAAATTCAAATATATAATGTGATATCCATCAAATAAGTATGTACAAAAACATTATTTTCTATAATTTTTGGAAAATTAAACAATATACACGAAGAGCTCAGAAATATTTAAACCAGTTTGCCTATAATTTTCAAGTCTAAGTTCTATCTTAAGAATATAATATTAAAATTTAAAAATGTTTTGGCTTTTCATTGAATTTACATAACTCTAGAAACCTTATGCTTAAAATATTCATTGAGATCACCCATTTCTAGCGTAGACATCAAACATATTTTCTCTTGAGGTTTTCTCTTTCTAACACAGCCATACTTGGAGTTATTCCTGCACTTTGTGGTTCATATGTGAAGTTCTTGTAAGCTTGTGCTGTCATGGCCAGTGCTGAGAGAGCTGCTGACCTCTCACAGCCATCCTAACCCAGTGATCTGGGGTTGCCTGTGTACTTTGATCACACAGACACTTTCATGACTTTATCAAATAAGTGCTCACAAGCATTTCATACTCATGGCTCTTCTTTCACTTGGAGTAAGCCCAGGGTTAAAAAAAAATGAAGCACAGATTTCCATTATTTCTAGCATGAAACAATAACTTTCTAAGTTTCAGTTGTATCTTCAGAATCATAAAATCATAGCATCTTCAGACCTTCAGTCTTCTTTTTAATCAAACTGAGTACAAGAAGAAAAATACACATGTATACCCATATACTCATCTATCTTCTATTTATCTATTAATCATCTACCTATCTATCCATCCATCCATTTATCTATCTATCTATCCATCCATTTATCCATCTATTATCCATCTCTTATGTGCCTTTAGCTAAGTCCTAATAGTAAATAATATATTCAGTAATGAGAAGTAAATTGTAACTAACAACTTGATAAGAAAGATTGCTTCAAAATTTTAATATAAATTTAAATTTAAGTGTCTCCATATTTGTGGTATTTGATAATGAGCATAGTCTTTATTAGATTACATATCTTTGATATATATATATATAACCAGAGAAACTTGTAGAGGGACAGGACTGATGGACTGATGAAGCATAAAATAGCTGCTCTCTTAACCAGCTTAATACATTCATTGGTTCCTTGTGGCTGGTGTAGCTATAATACATCACCAGAAGCAAGTTTTTATCACATGAGATGTCTATAACTGAAGTGCTTCAAGGCAGTTCCATCATCATGTCCTCTGTTTTCCCATATATTAAATAAACAAAGCTGCAGAACCTTTTCCTGTGTCCGAAGCAGTCTACTTTGAAAGGTTGTAAGTAAGGTTGAAATGCTAGTTCTCATGGAATTTTGCCTCTCTGTAGGGTTCGACATTTTGAATTCTGCTGTGCAATGAGATGGTGGAAGAGTAACTGCACACAGAGCTGTAACCAACAATTTAGGAGAAAAAAATTGGAACTAAGGGTTACCTTAAGTTATGTATGGAGTGCAATATCTGACTCAAATCCCATCTAATTCATCACTTAGTTGGTGGTTAAGTTCTAAGGGGTGAGAGTCAGAATCTACGATGCAATCACGATTGACAGATTCAATATGTGTAGCAATATAGGCCAACAAACTGAAGAGTCATTCAAAAATTATACAGATCACAATCACTGAAAAGGCCAGTGGAGACATAAACAAATGCTACCAGAAATTCAAAGGGCCCTTTCTAAGATATCTAGATATTAAAGTGATATAAATGGATTTGATTATGACTTTATGGAGCATGAATTTTATATTGATTCAGTCTCTTGTGAGTAGCTATCTAAAAACATGTTAGAATGAGCACATATGCCAGATGTAGCTCTCTGTGACTAGTAACTTCCAAATATAAAAGTGAATTTGGTGTAAAATTTTAAAAGAAACTGAATGTTCTGCACACCTCGCTAAGATGCTGGGTGCATTCCTCTATTTTTCTCAACTTCTTTTGAGGTACCAAGTCTCCTTCCAAACCCGCATCTCAATAATTCATGAAAGTTGCCTGGTCAGCAAGTCCCATGGATCCACTTGTCCTTGTTTCCCTACTGGGATTAAAGCTGTGACACTGTGTATGGTTTTTCATATGGGCGATGAGAATCCAAACTCAGGTTCTTATCCTTGTGTGAGAAGTGTCACACACACTTCTCTCGGCCTTCTGCCGAGGCCCTCACCATCAACTCTCAAGATCATTTCGTTTAGGACATGAACAGTCATGCACCTACTGACCTCCCTTGCACTTTTGCCGATTCATGAAATAAGGTGGAAAATACCCTCGAATGACTAATTTCTGCCTGAGTTCTGTCTCCACTAGAATTCTGACTGGACTTTGTGGCTGGGGCTGACAGCAGCAAGTCAGCCTGACTACCCCTAAGTAAGCTGAATGCAAGGGAATTTGACTGCTTTTTTGGCTGTTTTTGGTTCCAATGTGGTAATCTTTACCAACTCTTGTCTACAGTATACATACCTGGCCACGATTCAAAGGTATAGAAAAAACGCACATTGTGACACACATGCTCTTAAAATTTTAGAGAGGCACAAACAAGAAAATTAAGACCATTTGTAATTTCTTGTAATAACAACTTGTAATCTCAGTTTTCATGTCAATGTTTATCTTTCTGGCCACTTATATAATATTATATAGAAATACATGTTCAGAAATTCTTTAATTCTTGCGTTCCTGCCTTAATATAATTACTTGTTAACACAAAATATTATTTTCAATTCTGTTGACTTTGTTTTGTCTTACAAAGCTTGCTATCACAATGACACACATTGTTTTTGATTCTTTCTTCTAGATTTAATATTTGGATAAACGTGATATTTGCTACATTTTCATTGAGTGCATTTCTCTTAATTTCTCCAATATGCTTTGAGTTGCTTTCTGTAGCATTTGGGCATTATTGATTGGAATACATAAGGAATAAGGCATACATGTCATAATTAGTGAAAACACAAGGATAAGAGAAACCTTTTGGAGGACATGAGTAAGATCACTATATTTATTGCAGTGTTGGTTTTGTGAGTATAAACACATACCAAATGTTAGCAACTGTTACACATTTTTTTTATTCCAAGTCAATTGTATTTCATTTGTGCATCTACAAGGGTATTTTTTAAAAGCATAATCTAAAAGAAGATTTGTAAAATATATTCAAATACAGACTAAAATATGAGGATATAGGAAAGTCTGTCTCTTCATTATGAATAGGATATTGGAAAATGCTTCCCAGATATGTTAAGGGGATAATGAAGTGTGAGCAGTACTAAGTTATGCAATGGAATGAGGAAAAAATAAAGTGGTGGCTGAGAATTTCAGACAAACCAGTCAGATAAAATTCATGAACCTGAATTGTGAAAGAAAGTAATGGAAAGTCCAATGAACTATATTTTTTTAAGGAAGGAAATATAAAAGCAATTTAAAAGAAAGGAGTAGAATATTAAGAAAAAAGTGGAGAATCAGAGGAGACCAAAACTAATGACCCCAGATTTACACTGTATCTTTTATTTTTAATTAAATTTTAATTTTTTACATTAATTACATTTTATTTGCTTTGTATCCCAGCTATAGCCCCCTCCCTCATTCTCTCCCAATCCCAACCTCCCTCCCTCCATCATCTCCTCCCATGCCCCTCTCCAAGTCCACTGATATGCCAACCCAGACTACTGTACCCAGCAAAGCTTTCAATCAACACAGATGGAGAAAACAAAATATTTCATGACAAAACTAGATTTAAACAATATCTACACAGCAAACCAGCCCTACAGAAGAAACTAGAAGGAAAACTCCAATCCAACAAAAACAACTACACTGTATCTCAAGGGCAAAGATTGTGAAGTAAGTCTGTGATAACTATAGGTTGTGCATGTCCATCCCTGTGTGCATAAATGTGTATGTTTGCCTAACTGTACTATCGGGTAAGAAAGTATTTGTGCATAATTCAGTTGAACAACTTGAATTAATGTTGCTGTGTGCAGTAAGTGAGTGGTCTGTGCCATGAGAGTGGTGCGTTAATTTTGTAATGTCTGTCAGTGATTTTTCACTCCTATTCACCACACAGGCATTTAACCAGCAGACTTCATCAGCCTTGTTGATTAATTGTAGATGGCAAAGAAAAAGGGGAAGATAATATTATTCCTCCAGTATTTTAAGTTAGAAAATCTGGGTACACGACAGTTAACTTTCGTTGAAATTTTTAACACTCAAAATACAGCAAGCTAAGAAAATAGTTCGGTTGCAGAATGTAAGGAGCTTGCATGGCAGGAGAATACACGACTCAAGTAAGCAGATGTATGGATTTGTACCCGAGCAGATGGACTGGAGAATTGGCTTTCAAAAGAAGTTAGAGTGATAGAGTTTTAGACTGAGACTGGAGACAGGCTTACATTTACACCATTGGTAGAACAAGAATATGAAAAGAAACTGAGAATTAGCCAAAACTGCAGTAAGGAAGCTGGCACCAACTAAAGAAAATTGCTTACAAGTCAGAGGAGAGAAAGAGCAGAAATTGCCCACGTGTGGCCTAGTGCATGAGATTCCATTTTTTTCTACTTCAGCGTTAAAGTGTAAAATAAGTAGAAACTTCAGGGCTTAAAAAGACTCAAATTTATTCTCTTACTATCTTAGAGACTTCAAGATTGCAATCCACTTTAGAGGATTAAGAGGTAGTGTAGCTACTTGGTTACTGAGCTACCACAGGCCACATCCGAGCAGAAGTTCTAGGTTATATCCATAGATGGTCCTTGGTTTCCAAAGTAAGGGGGACACGGACTATTTCTAACAGGATCTCAAGGGCAGGCTGTTTGACACCTCCCCCCAGGGGAGGAGCAGTCTGTTAGGCCACAGAGGAGGACTTTGCAGCCAGCCCTGAAGATACCTGATAAAACAGGGACAGATGAAAGGGGAGGAGGTCCTCCCCTATCAGGGGACTTGGAAAGGGGCAGGGAGGAGACCAGGGAGGGAGTGTGGGGTTGGGGAGGGAATGAGGGAGCGGGATACAGCTGGGACACGGAGTTAACAAAATGTAACTAAAAAGAAAAATAAAATTAAAAAGAAAAAAAAAAAAAAAAAAAAAAAAAAAGAGGTAGTGTAGCAGGGCTCGTAGGTTCTGAAAGTATTAGAGGAAAAGTCTGCTTCAGCTTGTAGAAACCAGCTTCAGTTCTTAGTTCATGGGCTGTTCTCCAATTATGTCACTCACTTGCTATTTGACTGTAGTAGTTTCTCCCTTATCAGAAGTCACATGTTACATCATCTGGATCACCTTTGAACTAGTTCCAGTTAGTCTGGATTAATTTTAAGAAAACATAGTTTCTTTACTTTATAGATTGTATAAATTTATTAAAATCAATACATTATTTTGTAGATGTTTGTGCGTTTGCATACGTACACCTGAATGAATGAGTGCTCGTGGGAAGGCCAGTGGAATATCCTGTGTGTCTTCTTTATTTCTCTTCCTCTTGTTTTTTGAGACAGGGTCTCTCACTGAATTTTCAGTTCACTTATTCTTCTAATTGATCTGCTTCAAGATCTAGCTATATGACTTCCTGGGCATAAAACCCAAAGAAAGCTTCATCCTATCACTAAGACACTTGTTCAGCCATGTTCGTTATGGCTTTATTTATAACAGCCAGAAATTTGATACAACCTTGATACCCCTCAACAGATAAATGGACAAAGAAATATAGTACATTTACACAATGGAATATTACTCAGCTGAGAAAAAATGAAGCCACTGAATTTGTGGCTAAATGGATGGGATGAGGGGGAAAAAAATCACCCCGACTGAGGTAACCAAGACACAGGAAGAAAAATATGGTATCTGTTTGCTTGTATAATAGCTGTTAGGTCAAGGATAAGCAAGCTGTAGAATCACAAAGGTTAGGTATAGAAAGCTGGGGGATACATATATATCTCTCTGAGAAAGGCAAATGAAATAGACTGTCATTCAATGTCTACATATATTGAGCATTCATTATCATAGTACTGAGGAGACTATAACTGGAGTTATTGGTACTAGGTACATGTAAAGCACTTTAACATATGGCTGTTGAGAACCACACTCTGGTCTTCTTTAAGAGCAGCAAGTGCCTTTGATTGCTGACCCATCCCTCCAGCCCTGTAGTTTTTATTCAGATTCCCAACCATCACTGAGTACCATTTTAAAATGTTTGGAACAATCATACGTCTATACTTTTCTAATGAGTGCATAAAAATAGCAATATTTATAAAGTACGGACACAAAGCTGAAAAAGAAATGGAAACTCTTGCTAGTACTATTTCAATGTCATTTCTTTCCACACTTTTAATATTGCTACAGCACAAACTTAGTTTTTAAGAAAAATCGCTCTTCCCTTTTCTCCTTCCCAACCCTACCATATTCTCCACCCCACTCTCTTTCAAATGCGTTTTCACTAATTGCGAAAGGCACTAAGGGTGTCTTTTCACTAATTGTTGTTGTATGCATTTTTGTATGTATCTATGCATGCATGTTTCTAAATGTAACCTGTTAAATCAATATAGTGCTAATCATATGTATTTTTTTCAAGGCTGGATGGTTGGCTGTGGTCAACCAATTTTTATGCTCTTTCCTATCAACACCATCTCTTTTGCTCCTAGCTTTTCTCAGTTGTGTAGAGTTATATGTGTAGGGCGAGGCCTCATGGGCTTTCCTCTGTCTAGTTTGCCATGTTCTTTTAAATAAACATTTCTCACAAAACAGCTCAAGATCCTCCAAATATTTCAAATTCTAATTTCATTATATTTCACAAAATTCTATTCTTAGCTTCCTCCAAATCAGGTCACCCTTACCTCTTAATCTTGTCACTTACGTTCCACACAAGCTCTGTTGCTGGCTCATTACCAGGCACCACCTTGCCTTACCTGCTGCTTCTTACGGTCCTGTTCCTTTCTCTACGTATGTCATATCTGATCTGAGCTCTTTTTAAAGTCACTGCTAAATCCGTTGATCAGTTTTCCATAATATTTTGTAACATCCTTAATGACTTACAGCATTCCGTCCAACTTCCTGGTTGGTTTGTTCTGATTTTGGAGGATACACTTTTAATCAATATGTGTTCCTGGCCACTGTCACATTTTTCATTTTTGTAGTCAGTTTTACCCCTCTCAGCCACTCTTATCCTAATAAATTAGTTTTTATTTTCTTTTTCACTCTTACAAAAACTATATAGGCAAACATTCATCCAAAAAATAAAAATAATTTTAAAGAAAATTTTGAGATGCAACTAACCTTGGCCCATGGGGGCTTACAGAGATCGAACCACCAACCAAAGAGCCTAGACCCCCTTCACATACGCAGCGGATGTGCAATGTGGTAAATACGTGGGTCCTCCAACAATGGGAGTAGGGACTGTCTCCCGGCTCCAAAGTGATTAAATTAACAATTGTTTTATTAAAAAAGGAGAAAAAATGTGAAGATTGAAAGCATTTTACCTATAGCCAAAGAAGGATCTAGAATGGGGACAGTGAAGAGTCAGAGCTAATGGCTTTAAAGTAAAGGCAAGAAAATAGAAAGCAGTGCAATAGGCAAAGGAGGTCTGGAGAAAAAAACAGAGATTTGCCATGATCCTTTAATACAGTTTCTCATGTTGTGGTGACCCCAACCATAAAATTATTTCATTGCTGCTTCATAATTGTTGTTTTCTATTGTTATGAATCATAGTGTAACTATCTCATATGCAACCTGTGGGGTTACAACCTAGAGGTTGGAAACCGCTGCTGTAGAAAGTCACTTTGTTGCATTCCTGAACTGTAAAAACATATTTGCATAGACACTTAAACATCCACTTAAACACTTTTGGTACAGTTGTTATACTACAAGAAAAGAATGTAGTCTGGGTTTTATATTTTCAATGCAATCAATTGAAATTAATTTTCCCTTATCACTGTATAAACTCTACATTGCTTCCATTTATATATTGTTTCTGATGTGTTTCAAAAATAACTTCTATGTTTATATTTTTGTATTCAATACATAGCAAGAGTAGGCTGTCAGAAATTACTTGATAAAATAAGAAGTATGGTTATTTGAGAATTCATGATATGTACTTTCAAATGTTTTCTACAGGATTTGGCTAACTTCGGTTTATGGCAGTGACTTTTTTCCATTGTTTTTTTTTTTTTAATTTTATGTGCATTAGTGTGAAGGTGTCAGATCCCTTGGATTTGGGGTTAGAGACAGTTGTGAGCTGCCATGTGGGTGCTGGGGAATTGAACCTGGGTTCTTTGGAAGAGCAGAGAGTGCTCTTAACCCACTGAGCCAGCTGTCTAGCCTGGCAGTGACTTTTGACCTCCACAGTTTGGCATGTTCTCATAAACAGGGAGCATTATATTAGTAACAAGATATTAAAAGCAAAATGTATGCCAATGCGGTAGAATAATGAATGCCAGCAAGATATAAGCCAGATCATTGTGCAGGATTTGAAACAATAAATGCCAGGATCTGGTTACATGATTTCTGGATCTCTTTTCCACCTGGAAATGTAAAATAACAGAAGTAGAGAAAAGATGTGAGAGAAAATAGTGAAATGCATGTGGCTTTGGAAGGGGCTGCTAACTGCTGCTAGACCATTACGCAGCTATCAGAGGTGCCTTCAGATAACGTGGAACTGAACCGCCCGCTTCTCAGTCCCAGTCTTTGACATCAGCCTCTGCAGTACTGACGGGGAATGCTGCGTTTTGTCCCAGTTGGGTGGAGGAAGACGTTGACTTCTTCCTCGGAAAATTCCAACTTGGTGAAGGTGGCTGGATACTCATGAAGCAACTCCTGCTTTCCGGCAGGAGGAAGGAGAGAGAGAAAGCACAAGGGCAGGAGAGAGGGACATCCCATTTGAACACTATAGAGCATAGTGAAAGAACTGCCTAGAGAAAAGCTGTATGTTAATCGTTGGCAGCATCAGAGGGCCAGCTCGCTTAAGAGGTGATTTTAGTGCCTTCCATTCTACAGCCTGGAGCCTGCATTTCTCCACTCAGTGAAAAGTCAAGAACTCACTTTAGTGAAAAGCCTCACAAGGAGATAGGCCATTCAAATGAAAGAGAAATCCTTTCACTTTGTTTTTTCGGATTTATTCATTTTTGTCTATTCTATTGTATTTTTTGTACCTTTTCAATTGTAGACATAGACCTTTTGTGTACAATTAAGTTAAATTTCATCCTAGACATCACAAAACAATCTCTTTTTTTTGTTTGTTTGTTTTGTTTAATTTTAATTTTTATTAATTACACTTTATTCATTTTGTATCCCCCCATAAGCCCCTCCCTCCTCCCCTGCCGATCCCACCCTCCCTCCCCTTTCTGCATGCATGCCACTCCCCAAGTCCACTGATAGGGGAGGTTCTCCTCTTCTTTCTGATCTTAGTCTATCAGTTCTCATCAAAAGTGGCTGCATTGTCTTCTACTGTGGCCTGGTAAGGCTGCTCCCCCCTCAGGGGGAAGTGATCAACGAGCAGGCCAATCAGATTATGTCAGAGGCAGTCCCTCTTCCCATTACTATGTAACCCACTTGGACACTGAACTGCCATGGGCTACACCTGTGCAGGGGTTCCAGGTCATCTCCACGAATAGTCCTTGGTTGGAGTATGAGTCTCTGGGAAGTTCCCTGTGTTCAAATTATCTTGTTCTGTTGCTCTGCTTGTGGAGTTCCCGTTCCCTCCAGCTCTTACTATTTCCCACTTCTTACATAAAATTCCATTCACTCTGCCCATCAGTTGGCCATGAGGCTCAGCATCTGCTTTGACAGTCTATACTGCAGAAGCTTTCAGAGGCCCTCTGTGGCAGGGTTCAAGGTTGTTTCCTGTTTTCTTCTGGCTTTCAGAGGCCCTCTGTAGCGGGTTCCGAGGTTATTTCCTATTTTCGTTTTCTTCTGATGTCCATCCTCTTTGCCTTTCAGGATGGGGATTGAACATTTTAGTTAGGGTCCTCTCTTTTGCTTAGACAAAACAATCTCTTACTGGGGAACTTTTGCGGAAAGTAAGAGTCCAGCCATACAAGTTAATTGAATTTATAGGGAGATCGAACACCAAACTGTTTAGTCCTGACTTTGTCCCTTGATAACTAAGAGACACAGAGAAACCCTCAGATTAGGAATTGCAGGGCTTCAGTGTATGGGAGCTTAGAGCACTAGCATGGTTTAATGCAAGTTGATATATGAGCTAAATGGAGCCTTGGCTCCCTCCTTGGCTTTCCAGTCCCATCCTCCTTTCACCCCACTTCATGATCTCTCCCACCTGCAGGGAGGGCAAGATTGACAAAATGAGTGCTCAGAGAGCTGGTCAACACACGAGCAAGAAAATCCTCTAAAACTGGTGGATAATATGAACAGGAGAACAGGATGGCATAGTCTCTAAAGAGTGAACAGTATCGGACAGGAAAATCTTTCAAGTTGGAAAAAAAAAAAAAAAAGACTTCTGAGATGTTTCCTGTTGTTCCCAAGAAAACTAAACTGCGATTTCCGAACCTTTAACACACTCCGTCTCTTTTCATCCACCTAGCGCCTAGAAAGCAATGTCGGAATCTGCATTATTTCCCCACTAGTGCAAAATGCCTGTCTCTTATCCCCACCCTGTCTTAACATAGGTTTCTTTTTTATGTTATAGCCAGAAAGCTTTCCTAGTTAGAAATTTGTTTCTCCCTTCTCCAAAATGTCATTCAGTAACTTACCCATGCAAGTCTCATTAATGACAAAGTCTTGCATCTAAAGCAGTGTGCAAAATTTCAAAGAGTAAAAGGGCTCAAAATATATGGAGGGCTGGCCATCCTGTCTCCGGGGGAGTCTTCTAGGTCATGAAAGATTCCCTCCTGTCAAATCCAGGGCATAACTTTTCAAATTCTCAGGCCTACACTACAATCCCTCAGTGCAAAATTTCAATTGTCTTCCCAACTGAATACAAGTGATACAATAGATAAAACCTCTAAGTTTTTATACATCCTATATCAGACACATTATTTAGCCCAACCAAGAAAACTTCAAGCATAACGGCAACCCAATATTCTAACCAATCACCTACAAATTATATTCAGTCACCTAATATCAAATTGCAAATTAATTCTTTCCACATTGCTTCCACAGCATTATATAAAATTCACACCCCCTCCCAAAAAATACTCTATGCAAATTTATATAATACTGTTTTGTGTGTGCAGCTTTCATTAATATAACCTTGTGGGCAGAAGAGTCTACTCAGACACTGTGGAACTACGAGGCATCGCTGATTCAGACCTCTAGTTGAAAACTGAACAAAACCCCGTGATTTAGTTATGCAACATTACTCGGTTTAACTGGCACTTTATGATCTCTCCTGTTCGAATGCAAATGGCAACAGAACATTCCTCATCCATCGGAAGACACAGACTGTATTTTGTTAGGATAGTCATCTTGTTATGTCCCATTCAGCTCAGCCCCATTAAGTTTTTGGGCCTGGGATTGCTGCCTGCTGTGAGGATTAATGTCTCAGTATAACTCCCCCCCCTTAGTTTATGGTTACTTTTCAAGAATGAAATGATCATTCTGAAAGTTGGCTTCAGTTTATGAGCTGTTAAACTTATGGTCGATCTGATATGGCAAAATCATAGCTGTTATCTGTAGGAGCACCCATTGGCAGACATTTGATCCTACATTTTATAACCTGAAGATCCATTTTCCTTCCTGAGGTTTCATCTGCGTGATCTCAGCTCTTATATTCCGTGGAGCCTGAGCTTGCTCAGGTCATAAATGGCCGCTTCTCTATCAAACATCAACATTTCTGCTTTATTCGTTAGACTACTGCGTATCCTCAGTTCTCCCTTTCCCTGAAGTCTCAAGTGAGGCAAAACAACATATGTTATGGTTATAAATTCCATATAGATAAACAAATGCAATGGATGAAGGGGGCCATTTCTTGGTTGTTTGTTATCATGGAAGTCTCTGTGTATTCCTGTGCATGTCTGTAGGTATACGCCCCAGATCTCTTAATGTTTGTTGATAAAAGGTGTTATATTGACAGTTCTGGAAATAGGACACAAAGTCAATTTAGCAAAGGGGGAAAGCGTAAGTCATCAATATCAGCAAAAAATATATTTTGGACCAGATTTTAGTGTCTCAGCTGCTAATCCCTTTAGATGCTCTATAACTTATTAGATGCAAAACACTGCTGCAATAAATGGAGAATTTACGAAGAAATGAACAAATATACCCGCAGTTTTTAATTTATTGTCTGGTTATGTGGTCTGCCAGTGTCTAGTTCTTGGTGGACATTAAACACACCATGCTATTTTCTCAAGGAGCTACTTGTTGTGGCTAACACATTGCTTCTGTGTCATTTACAAATACAAACGGATGCTCAGCAGAAACCCACAAATTTCTTTATTAAACCTCCCTTCTGAAACAGGAAGTAAGAGTAAAACTGGAGTTCTTGATGGGCAAGTTTGCCACGTGTTTACTATACAGAAGAAACATGTCACATAATTAAGCCATACTCGGTCTTACGCCCGTGGCTCACACATGGCCTTTTAAGATCTCAATTTTCAACTAAAGTTAATTTAATCTTGGGCTTGCAAGTCAATGAAGAGCTTGAAATGATTTTAAAGGGTGAAGAGTAGTCATTTACGTACTAACTGCATTGATATCTAAAGGTCTCCTTAAACTGCCATATATTTAAAAGAGCTAACTTCCGGGTCTCAGATCACTGATTAAAAAAAAAAATCCTTTGTTACCACTATGTCACCCTTCACTCCCTCTTATCAAATGCCTTTTTGGGGGGCCTCCTGACATTTCTTCACTTTTCTGCTGTTATTCGAACTTAAATATCCCATCCATGGAAAACATCCCAGCACGTGTTTCTTCTACAGTCTTTGCCTCTTAAACATGAGGCAGCTTTACACACTCAGTGTATTGATGTAATTACGTGTGTCTCAAGATGACACCTGTTCCTTTCTGTCTCCACGGGCACAGGTTTCATTCTCTACTTACTTGCATGATTTACCTCTAAGATTTTAAATTGTTTTGAGAAATAAGCCATCAGTTTTGATGTTTTTAGGTCCTGGTTCAATGGGACTTAAATCCTCCAATAAGTAAATAGTTTTCAGGGGACTAGACTACCATTTGATCCTCATTGGCAGGGTCTAAAATTTTCTAATGAGAGTTGGTTGCTATTTGGAGCCAAGAGCCCTGTCTGTCTGTTTTCATTTAGCAGCAAAATCCTTAGTCTTCATCATTTTCAAACTCACATTTGTTTTCCAATTTTTTCCATATTCCTTGTATCAGCCAAATAAAGTAGTTCCATTTCCTGTCTATTTTAGTGTAATATTTTTACAGGATCCTCATGGATATTAGATTTTTCTGCATCTTCAGTATGGGCTAAACGCTTCTTTCTGTTTTTAATCTGTAGAGAAAAGTTCTGCTCCACAGGCTTTTGGGTTGGGTTATGAATAGTCTTCCCTGTCACAAAGAGCTGTAGTACAGGACAGTAAATGGGAATGTCCACACATGGTAATGAAGTTTTGATAAATGCAAGATGTAAAATATATGAGGGAATGGAAGGTTATAGGGAAGAAACATGAGCTCTGCTTAGGAATGTCAAGGAGAAGCCCCAGAACCAGATAAAACATGAAACAAAGAGAATCTCAGCAAAACACATGTATGTACTAAGTAGTGGAGGTAAAGGCTGGCGTAAAGAAGAAAAGACGTCCTGTACCTCTGAAGCATGTGGGATACGTTTGAGAACGGAGACAGAACTAAAGGACTGAAAGGTTGCTAGACACTAGGAAAGATGGTGCAATTGGTTACACATTCTAAAACATTAATCCCCCCCCCCCAGTGTGTGAATGTTTGTGTGTGTGTGTGTGCGTGTGCGTGTGTGTTTGTGTGGTGCATGCATACCCAAGTATCTTCCTCTTATGTTTTGATTTTGAGACAGGGCCTCTCACTGAATGTTAATGATAGGCAAGAGTGACTGTTCGATGAACTCATGCTTCTAGTCTCTGCTTCTTAGAGCATGCTGAGACCATGTTTTTACATGAGTACTCAGGTCCTCATGCTAATGTCTCAAGCACTTTTTCCCCCTGAGGCATCTCCCAAGCTCTCTACATAGCTTATCTTGGAATTAAAATTTAATCTAAAGGAAGAGGAATGCTATTTATCAGTAAAACTGGACAAAACATCAAGGCAGTGAAGAAGAAGCAGCAATATTGAAGATTGAGGACCAACCGTTCTTCCATTCTCAATGAAGGAAGACATTTAGAATGTGAAAATTAACAGGAAAGGTAAGAATTCTGGGGATAAATGTTCACAGTCATTGAAATGTTGGATATCTAAGTCCAGAACACTGAGCTCAGCGACTGTAGTTGAGAATTCTCAGCCTGTATGTGTAAGGATACCACAAGATTGTAAAATAACATTCATGAGCAGTTTTGATGCGCTCTATGGCCTGCAGTATGGCAGATATGAAGAAATAGGAGAAAAACTCACTGAAGTTTAAGATTGAGTAACTGAGAAATCTGAAGTCTAATTTTCCATAAGTTCTGGATTGCACACTTAATGGGGTGGGGTATCAGAAAGAAGTCAGATCACTGTGAGGAACAGATGCTGCATTTGGAGGACAAGAGGAGACAACATTGGAGCTCAGGGGTATAAAGGGAAGGAAAGCAGGGGAAAAATGGAGCCTAACATTTATGGGAGAAGAATTTTGCATAGAACTTGCTTTGTGCGATGTCAATAAGGTTAAGGATAAGAAGAAAAAAAAAACATACCTACAATGAGCATAGATTTCAAAGACACCCTTCATGCTTGGACAGGAGAGACTATGTGATGATGTTAGGAACTGAAAACCTTCATGGTCTTGGGTAGTAGAGCAATGGAGACTGTGTTACAGAAAGATTTGACATAGGAAGATGCTCTTGGTGACTTCAAAGAAGACAAATTGCATTTAAAAAATCCTAACCACCCCCAATATATCCTAATGTTACCGAAGAACACAGGGCTACTGTATTTTTCCTTTTGTGTTCTTCCCATGTCTAGATTTGAGCTCAGTCACACCTTTTCAATTAATCTTATCATCTATCTATCGATCGATCAATCAATTTCTCTATGTTTCTGTGTATCTATCTACAGATCTATGTATCTACATATCTATCTATGTATCTGTGTATCTATGTATCTATGTATCTATCTATCATCTATCTGATACAAAATCTCACAATGTTAACCTGGTACTTGTTTTGTAGCTTACTTTGAGGTTGACCTCACACTCCTGGAGATCTTTCTGCTTCTGAAATTCTAAATGTCCTGATGTGAGCCACCCAGATTGTTTGGCCTTTTTAGAAGATGTTTTCATTCATTGCTCATGGCTGAGAAGTTGTAGACATCTGCACTCTGTGCAGATTGTGAGAATATGAGTTTTCTAATACTATGTATGGATATTTCTCCACTACAGGCAAATGTTCTTCTGAAACCTTTTCCTGGTTCTGACTTGAAATTATCCTTTACAAGTTTGCCCCTCTGATAAACCTATGCTTATGTTGAGGAAAAAGTAGAAGTGAAGAATTGTGTAGGGCTAGACACTTTATAGGAAACACTGTATCTTTACTTAATAGTATAATATATTTTAAATAGACCAGAGGCCCGTTAGAGAAGCTTCTTCACTGATGATGCTATAACCTTCCTGGAAAGCGGTAAGCAGTTATGTGAAATCTAGCTACCATGTTTGGCCCTATTCTGATGTTGCTGTTACAATTAACAGTGTTAGGCTTCTATCATAATGCTGGAGAAACAGGCCGACTTTAAATTCTACCTTTGTAACCCTTGGCTTTTATCACTGTTTTTCAAGCTTCATTTAGCTTGTACTAACTACAGAGCCCACAGTTGCTGTAATAGGGGTGGAAACAGAATTCTCGTCATGCACATTCAGTAAATATGTATAATGAAGAGAAGCAACACATTAAATCTGGCCTACTTTGAGGCCTGGTGAACAATAAAACACTCGATGAACTTCTACCATTAAAAAGCATGTTCAGCCCTAGAAATCTACACTTCAGGGTGGTGTGCTGTGATTGGCTGCTGTTGACCTCTCGATAATTGCTCATGATGACACAATGCGCATGTGTTCCGACTCTGGGAATTTAGAATCAGAAAAAGGCAGAAGAGCAGTTCATTGAGGAAATTACTGTCAATTATACCCCAAAGGTTTAATGCTCTGAGTGGAAGACTTTAATAAGGCACCAAAGATTAAAGAGCTGAGAGATTGACATTTAAGGAGGAAATTCACTGTATTTTAGAAGTTGCTTCTGGCAGCCGGGTGGTCTAAAGTAGGCTTGGACCTGTATTTTGTTTGGCTGTGGTGTTTTAAAAACAACATATGCTTGACTGTCTTTAAGCATGGCCATGCCCTCTGGTTCCCTGCTTTGCCCAGCCCTGTTACTTGCCATAGACACTGTATTAGAATCATTTATACACTAGAAGTTGTTTGCATTTAAAACAGTTCTCAGAAAAAGAAAGAAAGAAAGAAAAGAAAAGGAAAGAAAAAATAAAAGAAACTATTTGATATTGTTCTCTAGTAAGACAGAGACTCTGGAGTTGAAATACTTGAACCCTTATTGAAAAGTCTGAAGAGCTGGCTCAGCAGTTAGAAGTATTTACTTCTTTTACAGAAGATATAGGTTTGGTTCATTTTTTTTTCTCTACTTTCTCTTATTGAAAATAGATTTTTTCCCACACAATATATTAGATTATTGTTTCCCCTTTCCCACTTCTGAGAATCCCCCTACCATTTTTCTCATTGGAATGCACTCCTTTTTGTCTCTCCTTAGAAAACAAATAGGCCTCTAAAGAATGATAATAAAATAAAATAAGACAAAAATAAACAAACAAACCAGAATAGTAACAAACACACAGAAGAAAAACAGTCATAGAAAAAACACAAAATATACATGTTTGTATACACAGGAATACCCTTAAGAACACAAAACCAGAAAAAATAATATATACACAAAAGAATTGTCAATTTAAAAAATGCTTTGTCAAAACATTATGAGAAAAGAACATCCAAAGATGCCATTGAATTTGTTTTGTGTTGTCCATATATTGCTGGGCATGTGGCCTGCAATCTTCACCAATCCTATATCCAACAAAGAGCTAATGCCCAGAATATATACAGAACTCAAGAAATTAAACACCAACAAACTAAATAATCTAATTTAAAAAAATGAGATACAGAGCTAAACAGAGAATTCTTAACAGAGGAATATGGAATGATGAAGAAGTACTTAAAGACATGTTCAACGTCCTTAATTATCAGAGAAATAAAAATCAAGATGACTCTGAGATTCCATCTTACACCTGTCAGAATGGCTAAGATCAAAGACGGAAGTGACAGCACATTCTGGAGAGGATGTGGAGAAAGGGGAACCCTCCTCTATTGCTAGTGGGAATGTGAACTTGTACAACCACTTTGGAAATCAATCTGGTGCTTTCTCAGAAAACTGGAAATGGTCATACCTCAGGTCTCAGCTATACCACTCCTGGGTATGCACCTGAAGGATGCTTCACCATACAACAAAGTTCATGTCCATAGCAGCTTTACTAGTATTGGCCAAGAAATGGAAACAACCTAGATGTTCCTCAACCAAAGTATGGATAAAGAAAATATGGCACATTTACACAATTAAATAATACTCAGCCATTAAAAACAAGAAAATCATGAAATTTTCAGGCAAATAGATGGAACTAGAGATCATCCTGAATGATATAACACAGACCCAGAAAGACACATGTGGTACGTACTCACTTATAAGTGGATTTTAGTCATATAGTACAATATAGACAAACTATAATGCACAGACCTCAAGAAGATAAGGAACAAGGAGGACCCAAGGGAGAATGTCTAATTCTCATTCAGAAGGGGAAATAGGATAGACAGTGACAGTGGTTGAAGAAGGGAACAATGTAGAAGAGGGAGAGCAGAGAAAAATAAAGGTGGCATTTAGACATGTGGAAAGCAGGGGCAGGAGGGCAGAAGGCCTGCAGAGAAAAGAGAAACTTTGAGTGGGAGCATCTCTGTTAAAAGTTGCAGACCTAAATCAGATTAGGCCTCTTGGAGGATATAAGGAGGGCTCTGGCTAATACGCCTTGTAGCAGGGGCCATAGAGACTGAAAGAGACACCCTTTATCTAGACAAGACTCCTTATAGATGAAGATCACCAACCCTCCTAGAGAAATCTCAGTCTAAAACTTACCCTACCTACAAGACCTGCATGGAGAAAAACAGAACTGATGGAGCAGATATTGAAGGAATGTCCAAGCGTGTGGGGCCCAGCTATAAGAAACACTCCATGGAAGAAAGTCAACTCCTATCACTCTGATATGCTTGCAGAAAGGAGCCCACCAGAATTGTCCTCTTAGAGGCTCCACCCAGCAAGGGCTGGAAACAGATAATAAGATTCACAGCCAAACATTGGGTAAAGCATAGGGAATCTACTGGAAAAGAGAGGGGAATGATAAATGGACTTAGATGTGACAAAAGCTCCACAAGATGATCAACAAAGCTAATCAACCAGGGCCCACAGAGGCCTGTGGATCCTGAAGCACCGGCTAGGGATAATGCATGGTCTGGACCCAGGTCCTCTACTTATAAGTAGCCAATGGACATCTTAAGCTTCATGTGTGCTCACTAGTTAGGGGAGTGATGGGTATTTCTGACATGGCCTATGTTGCCTGCTTTTTGATCACTTACCCCTTATGGGACTTCCCTACCAGGCCACAGGGGAAGAAGATGAACTTAGACCTCACTTGAATAGATGAGCTGGGCTGTCTGGGTAATGGGGCTTCCCTAGTCTGAGGAATAAGGGAGGGAGGATTTGGGGAGAGGGTAAGACTAGGATAAGAGAAGGGAGGAGCATTGGATAGAACTGATTTTTTTATTTGTGAAAGTTTATCAATTGGACACAGCTTCTGAGTTGGAATGGGGGCTTATGTCCAGTTCTCCCTCTCAGTGCTGGGAATCCATCTGGCACAGATCCATGCAGGCCCTGTGCTTGCTGCCACAGTCTCTGTGAGTTTATGTGTGTGTTGGCCCTGCTATGAGTAGAGTACCTTGTTTCCCTGGGGTTTCCTTCCCACCTGACTTTTATGCTGTTCCTGTCTCCTCTTCCACAGTGTTCTCTGAGACATGTGGAGAGAGATGTGATGGAGATAAATCTTATTTAAGGCTGAGTGCTTCAAGGTCTTGTACTCTGTGTATATTGTCAAGCTGTGGGTCTCTGTATTTGCATCTGTCTACTGCAAGAAGAAGCTTCTCTGATGATGGCTGAGCAAAAACTGATCTATGATGTTGTAGGCTGTTAATAATATTTACTATTTTTTTAACTTCTGGTAACGCTGCTGTTAATCCTCAGCAGCTGTAAAACCAAATCACCACACAGAGACTGGGTTTTTAGTTAACCTAGAACACAATGCTGGGTAATATTTACTCCCTCCTAAACCTCCAAGCCCTCAGTTTCCTAACATTTAGATTTCCCACATTTTACTTGCTTTTTGTGAAATCTTAGGTCTGGTTCATGCTTTAAGTCCTCCAAGCTCTCTCCTCCTGCTCTGCTCTCCTCATGCTCTCTCCTGGAGCTCCTCCTCCTTCTCGCCCCTTCCTGTTCTCTTGCTCCTCTCCTCTTTCCTGTCCTCTGGCTCCTCCCATTGCACAACATTGTATCTAGTTGCTTTATTTGTGTCCTGTTTACACAAGAGTAGTATCACAATGCAATATCCAGATTGAAACCAGAGAGTTGGGGGTGGGGAAATCAGCATTTGAATTAACAAGGGTAAGGCATATACATTTTAAAAGAACATTATACCAACATATGAGTATAGCAGAATCTCTTTACAAGTCATTTTACAGCTGTGTTCCATGAGCAGAGCTCCTGTGTTTGGTTCTATCTAGATCTCTGACCTATCTGATTCTCTGGTTCTTTGCCACCCTGACAGTTCAGTGATATATTTTGATCTCATGAAATGGGCCTTAAATCTAACCTGGTTATTCCTACAAGCTTCATGACACGATCCAGTAGTGGTTCCTAGCACCCACGTAATTATTCACAGCCATCTTTAACTCTATTTCTAGGAGATCAGACACTTTTTTAAAATCTCTTTGAGCATCATGCACACACATGGTGTATATACATACATTCAAGCAAAACACTTATACAAATAAGATAAAAATAAATTAAAAGTAAATCAAGTAAATTATTTATTATTTTGTTTTAAAAGTCTGTCTGTTGAATTATTTAATATCATATGAACTCCACAAGGGATTCAGTTAACTTTTGCCCTTCTTAAATCTGGGGCTTTTCAGAATGCTACTTTTATGTCCTGTGCCAGTTGTTCTCAACTGGACTGCGCAGGAATCAAGAGTAGAGATTTCAAGTACACTGATAGCTCCAATCACAACCCAACTACTTGTAAGGCTGATGGTTGAAGAGTAAGCTAGACTATAAATGCTTTCATTTTGCTACAGATTCCTTGGTTGATTTCAGTGAGCAACGATTGAGACTCATGACTTCACAGCTAGCTATTGGCAGAATTAGTAAAGTTTTGCAATGCAGGCAAAAACCATGAAGGACATTTTCCTGGACCATTCAGTTAGGCATAAGGTAAACACAGGGTCCTAAAGAGAGAGAGAGAGAGAGAGAGAGAGAGAGAGATGCTGGGATTCTACTGAGGAAGAAGATGTAAAAGCAGATACAGATCCCAGAAGAAAGAAGAAGCTGCTGGCTTTAAAGATGGAGAAAAATGTGATAAGCCCAGGAATACAGATGGCTTCAAGAACCTATAGAAAGTAAGAAAAGAAATGTCATTTCCTGAAACATCCAAAAGTCTCGGCTGTAATTTTTAAATGCTTTATCATTTCGTTGACATCTGAACACTACCACCCAAAGCTATGATAATAAATCAAAGCCTTTCAAACAATTGTATGGTAATATATTGTATTCTGGTTTAGAAACAAGTATTCCTAAGATCAGGTAAAAAATACTATCATATATTATGGCCTTCTCAGCTTTACTAATTCAGAATAACTGATGACGGGGCCCAGTTTTCCTATGTATTACTCTGATGCAGAGTGAAACTTAAGAACTCCTGTGCAGATGATCATGGTTGTTGAATCAGTGTCCCTTCCCCCAAAATTCATAGCTCCCATCATTGTGCAGTAGAAAGTAAGTATAAATATTCAACATCTTCCTGATTATAAAGGTTTCATATTATAAAATGAATCAGAAATAATCCCACATAGAAGAAATTTTGAGCGACGGCTGATTAGAAAGAAGATTCTCATTGTCTAGGATGATTTCTGGGCTTGTAAAATGTTAATTGTAAGACAGTTATTTTCTTTAATCAGAAAACATAGACTTTGCTGGTTCTTATTTGTACATTCAAGGGTTAATATTACTTGGTATCCTTAGCATCCCTTTTGGTTATGGGAAGTTTGGTAAAGGGAAGAGAGGCAGTCAATATAAGAATTCAGAGTTCACATTCTATTGAGTTCCTATATTATTTGTGGGGAAAAATAAAATCGCAAACAAGCAAGCAGCAGCAAAGAATGCTTAATCTGAACCTGAGATGAAATAATCATCATCCATGTTCACGTCCTTTGGAAATTCATGCATTATCAGTGAGTGACCAGGAGGCAAAATATTTATTATTTTGACATAATTTTTGCACTTTGACATATTTTTGCAGAATACCTTCATTAAAGCACTTTCAGGGCGGGAACCGTGTGCAACCTGTACATAAGGAAATCCTGTGCCCTTTGATTCCCTTAATGAGAACTTCAACTGGCTCCATAGCTGTTCCCTAAAACACACCTGATCTCACTGTGTGTTGAAGGTGCCAGGTAGTGTGCACTTGGCATAAAGACTAGGCATGCCTCTGTGGGGAGCAGCATAGAGACCACTGATCACTATCCTCAAGGTCTCTGGCATGTTGAATGACGAACTTCCTGACACTTCGACATTGCGTGGTGACTAGCTCAGCTACTATGACTTCACCAATCCTACGGTCTTCAAAACTGTCTATGAACTTTTCAGCTGACCCATCTGGGTACTCTGTACTTGTCACTTGAACCTAAGGACAATCTTCTGAAAATATTGAAGTCACTTGTTCGTCTGTCATTTATAGGACGATCTGTAATTTCTTCGTCAAACTACTTAACCACATTTTATCACTCTTTTAAAAATATGGTGTGAGGCTGGAAAGTTCAAGGAAGTATAACAATCAGTTGAAAAATACTCACCAGCCAAGTAATCATACACTCTTGTGTCATCTGACGTGCAGGGAGGAAGCTGATGAATGAGCAGGGATTTAAATGGTAATTATCATTCATCATTATAATAGACTTATTAATTCATAAATTCTTGGTAAGCCAATTTTCCATAAAAAGGTTAATAATAAAAGTGGAAAAGAAAAAAAAATAGCATCGATGTAATAAAAAATGTAAGAGCTAAAATATCTTTGTGCTACATATCCTTCCTAATTATCTGGCAGTTTTATGTTAAAATGTTTCTTAATAAAGGACTACATTTCTCTGTGTTTGGAAGAAAAAAATAGTAAAGTTCATTTTATTATTTACCTGTTTATCCTCCTCCATTTAAACATGAATAAACATAACAATTGAACTGAGATATTTGAATGGTTTAATTTAATCCCAGATAAACTGAGATTATTTCCAACAGTAATTTTTATTCTCAGTAAACAGCAAGACATTGCATTTGATGTTACCCTAAACTGAAAATGACATTCGACATGGTAGCAATATTACATGTCTGTCGCGGACAGAAGAAGACAGTGACAAATCAGGCCAAGGAGCATGGTTAGGCCAGCATCACCTTCAACACAGCAAATCAGCCATGAGGAAATAAATTTATATGTATATACCAACCAGAGGGTATTTTCATTCGAGAGTATGTCTATTTTACTGCTATAAGAGGTAATATGACATAGATAAACAGCTGCACAAGAAAAATAAAATAAAAATCAGCTTTAAACATGATCAATATACAGCATTTTCTGAAGATAGACTCTTGTGAAGTTAATTTTTAAAAACTACTTAAGCCTGGTTTCATGTTGAAGTCTTTGATCTACTTGGACTTTAGTTTTGTGCAGGGTGATAAATATGTATCTATTTTCATTTTTCTGCATGTAGACATCCAGTTGGACCAGCACCATTTATCAGTGACTGGCTCTTTGATACCCCCCCAACCCCAAGCTGAGGAGCAGCCTTGCTAGGCCACAGAGGAGGCCATTGCAGCCAGTCCTGATGAGACTTGATAAACTAGGGTCAGATGGAAGGGGAGGAGGACCTCCCCTATTAGTGGGATTAGAGAGGGGCAGGGAGGAAATGAGGGAGGGAGGGTGGGATTGGGAGGGAATGAGGGAGGGGAATACATCTGGGATATAATGTAAATAAACTGTAATTAATATAAAAAAGAAAAATTAAAAAAACTGCTTAAGCCATCATTTTAAATGGTTAGTATTGATTATAATCAAAATAGTAGGATGATATTTTTGCATAAATTTAACTATGAATTTGGGACTTGAGCTATACAATGTCATGCTTGAGAAACTTTCATTGTAAGTTTTTTTCCTTGAGTTAACATAAAATATTCAAAATAATTAAGTCCAGTTGAACCAAATAGCAACCAAATTTATTAAATTTAAGTTTAGTAAACTATTGAGTAAGACATAAAATTTCGCCACTTAAATGTTCATCCAAATTTTTCAAATTTCTTGGTTATAAATCGTATAACACTTTTCCGATTGTATTGGCTATAAAGTCCACCCTATATAAAGCTGATGAGGCAAAGATAACATAGTATCACATCTATAGATGAGTATTTGTACGGGATTTCAGGTAACAAAATAATTATGAATTTAAAATCCCCCCTTACATACATGTAAATTTTAATAAGCTGGAGAGGCCCAGATCTTCAGGCTAGAGGTAGATGACATTCTGTTAACCTCAGTGACTAGAGTTTTGTTTAAATAATAGCTTTATAATTAGGACCACATTGCTGACAAATGCTTGGCAAATGCAGCTTCTAAGATTTCATACACTTTGGAAAGAAACAAGGAAACATCTACCAAAAACTGATAATAGCCAAAAACACTAAGGAATAAAAAGAGCCTGATTGATGGTTGACAGATTCATTTGTCTGTTGTCTGTTTTGGAGCATATGAGTTTTAGGCTGCTTGCTCACATCTGGCTTGTCTTCATGTGTATGCTCCTAAACCTAATGCTGGCATGGTATACCAGAGCTCCTAAACCTAATATTGGGGTGGAATACCAGATTGAAATGAGGAAATTTCTCAGTAGTCAAGAGTCTTTGGAAAAGATACGCAAAGCTTTGATGTCTTGCCTACTAAATAAAACCAAACATATAAGGTTAACATATTAATGCAATCATGTTAATACGTTAGGTTAATTGATTAAGTCTTCATTGCTTTTGCTTTATAAAAAATTGCCTTCATCAGTTAAACAATAAGCCTTTGGGAACATATCGATAATGTTGAAGGTGATGCTTTTACAGGAAAACTGAGCCTCTGCCTAGAGGTTCTCCAACCTTCTTCTACAGAACTGGGCATAGATTCAAATGCTGTATGAATGGCTAGTGATAGAGAGGTTACTGAGCTGTGAAAATTTGCAGTGATGCCAAGACACCACAGATGAAGTAGAGTTTTTTCATAAGTTCAAGTTGTAAGAGCATCACAATACTGTTTACAGTAATGCTCTGATATTCATTGTCTTTATTTTAGTTTCATTGAGACAGGGTCTCATGTAGCTCTTGTTGGTCTTCAACTGAGTGGTTGCTTACACTGTTGACCTTCCTGCCTGCACCATACAAAGAATGGTCACTTTCAATAATAAAAATAATTAAGTTCTTCCCTTAATAGAATCAACAAATTCTTGTCTGGAGATAAAATATTTTTTATCATGAAAGTAATTTTGTTCTTAACAGAACTCAATAGACTTTTGCAACCACCCTGTTTTAAAAGGTTCCTAAGTACATTACAGAAAGTTCATTGCTAATGCTGATGGTAGAACTTGTTTGTACCTCAGTCTCAGGGTATTTACCATGCACTCTTCTGAAGACAAAAACATAAAATTCTCGATTTACAAAGTTTTAAATATGAACATGAACATTTTCTTTTGCCTTATTTTATATTTTCTCAGTAACGTGCACACTGTGATTTGCTTGCTCTTTTGCTCATAAAAGACAAAGTTGGGTGTTTTATTTTGCTTGGCTTTGTTCTGTTAGTAGAGAGTTAACAGAAGCACTAATCAAGAGAGGCCCCAGATATTCCTTGGAAGCAAAATCCCCAGGATCCTGACCTCTATCTAGAGTCTCAAGCATTCCACCCTGACTGGCATGAAGAGATGCAAGAAATAAAAACTGCACAGCATGACCGCCTGCAGAATCTGTTGTATTTGTCCCATCTGTAACTCATTCTTTGTTTCTCAGAGTTTTCCCAATATCCTACACACCTCCAAAAACCTTGCAGATGATACAGATGGGTCTATTTTTATGACCTCGTTGTTCCCCTTATCCAATATTTGGAGGGAAATACCAACTCTCATGCTGACTTCTTTCATTAAATATATTTCTCTAAATATACATACTCTGAAAACCGAGAACTTTATATTTATCTAGCTAGTCAATTTAGTGAAGAAGATACCTAATCTCCTACCACTTAACAGCCAGGCACCCCATCAGTTTCCCTGGAAAACAGGAACATGCTTATTGTGTTAACAATGACACACTGTTTTGGGGTGAATTCCTGCTCCCTGCTAGCACTGTACATGAAATTCAAAACTCTACTGTTGAGGCACGTAGCCTCCAACATTTCCTATTCTAGGTTATTACTCTCTGTATTGGTTTGAGAATACACATGCTTAACTAATGCCAGAACACTCTCTCCATCCTGGAGTTTTATTGTCTTCTTGGGGTAACAAAGTTATGATCTTCCAAAGGAAGATCAGAATTTTAGGATGAAGGAAGTCTCTCTGTGGATCTGAATTAACAAACCTTCAACCTGTTTTTGCTTATACTGCTTTCCTCTCAACTTAAACTTACTTAAATGCTTTTAAATTTATTTGGAACATATCACACTCATAATGTATAATTATAATTGCATACACTCTAATTTTTTACAGAATTTAAATAGTCCATGAAGAATCTTTTTTCTTTCTGCCTTCACAGAACATAACATTTCTTTCTGTTTTTCTCTGTTGGCTGACAGATAGCACGTTGGCATAGTGATGGGATGTAAAATCCTGTCACTAAAAGAGTATGGTGTGTAGAGTTAAATCTGAGTAATATATGAGTAATTTACAAAGATAATTCTGAGACAAAAAATTTTTGTATTAAAATTTTCAGAGTAAACTATTTGCTCTATGAGGGCTGAAATTTATCCTTTGCTTTCTCTGCCATTTCTCCAGTAGCTATGCCTAGCAGGGTAGACACACATCAATTATTTTCTAACCCAATTAGAAAAATGCCATTGACTCTGAAATAATGTAGAATAACTTTAAAAATGTCATTCAAATTTACTGCTTACTGTTTATGAGTATTTTGACGTAAAAGCAATACACATTTTTAGGAAGAGCCATGCAAATCTGAGTCTTATCGAATTTTAAAATAAGAAGTTTGTTTAACTTGAGAAGTAGAAATCTATGAAGAATTTCTGTTTGTAGGTGATGTCTTTTTGCATATGCACATATATGTATAGCTAAAGCATGTATATAATAGTTGGAATGTTTCCATGAGGCTAGAAATCACCTGCAAAGTTCACATCTCTTTACCCCCATCTCTGTAGACCTGAAGATTCAATTATCTTAGAATTCCCTGGACATCACACAGTCCTGTAAAGAATTAGTATTCAGCCTGTCAGAGGTCTGATAGCATTGTCTGTGCAGATATCTCCATGGCTACTCAATCCCTTTGCTATATTGACATTAAATATTTTCAGTACTATCCCGTATTTCTTATTAGAATTTTGATAGTGTCTTCAATTCTTTTCCAGTTTCTTGTGATAAAATGCCATGATAAAAGTAACTAAAGGGAGAAAGGCTTTATTTTGACTAACAGTTCAATGCTATAGTCTGAAGCAGCATCACATCATATCTCTATAAACGAGAACAAAGAGCATTGCTTTCCACTGCACAGCCCCCTGCCTCTATTTATATAGTTTACAATGCCGGCCAGAAAATGGTGTACTCAAAGTGGATTCAATCCAGATAATTCCCTACAGTTTTGCCCAGAGATCCATCTCCCAGGTGGTTATGGAACCCATCAGGCTGAGAATTAGCATCAACCATCTGGGTAGCAGCTCCGTGTGCTTGATGTCTTAGGATTTTAGAAGACATTATTACAACAACCAGAACAGGCCGATCCCCACATGAATATCAGCTTTTAAAAAATATTTGAGTCAATCACTTGAGATCACTACCTTTTTAAAAGTCATTTTCCCCTCTGATTTCTTCTTTTTTAATCTCTGAACTTTTGACTCTATAACTTTTCCTATCTATCTTCTTCTTTTCTTTCTTTTTTTTTTTTTTTTTTTTTTCTTTTTAAATCTATTGCCTTTGCTCGTGCTTTCTTCTCAGACCTTGGCTCTATTTTACATATTTTCCAACTTTATTTTAAATATTATTCTGCTTTCTTTGTCACTGCCCCTATCCCAAATGCACTCTTGGCCCTGCAGCCCTGGCATGTCTCAGGTGTTGGAGAACTTTGGTCTTCCCTGTAATGAACAGTCTTCATTCCAGCCACAACATGAGAAGCCAGATAAGCTCTTCTGGCCATCTCCCTGGGCAAAGGGTCAGAAATGTTTATACAAATCACTCAACAAGGGTAAGAGGATAAAGGGCAAGAGAGTAAAACCAAAGTATAAGGGAGACAGACCGAAGCAAAACCCTCACTGTATAAGGTAGACCAACCCCAAAAGCAGCTTATTAGTGCTGTCACTCAAGAGATAATTTTGAGGTCACATTAACTATTACTGAAATGTGCCCTGATAACTTTGTTCCCTCAGTCTGTTGGAACTGCAGATGGTGATTATTAGTGTCTTTAGATTGGCTCTGATTCACTGTCACATGTCTCCTCAGGTTATACACACAAAGGGATGGACACACACACACATGCACACACACAAACAGAGAGAGAGAGAATACAACCCCACCCCCAAAACATACAGACCTGTACTTGGATGGATGGATGGTTAGGCAGACGCACAGATAGACAGATGATAGATAGGTAGATAAGTAGATAGAGAGAGAGATGGTGGATAGATGAATGGATAGATGATAGACATACAGATAGATGAGAGCAAGGGGGTCAACATCCTGAGAATAAATAGTTATTATTGGAAACCAGGCAGAAAGAATTCATGTTCATAAACTTCTTGCCACATACACAAGAAGAAAAAAGTAGATTACAGTATTAGAATACAATAATGGTTCAGTCGTTCATTGCAACAAAAGAATTATTGCAAACTATTTAGTGAGGAAGTTTTAATAATAAATACAAAATGTCTTTACATAAAACTAATATGTGACTTGTATATGATGAATGATTACTTCGTTTTTGTCCACATGATATTAAAATCACTTATAAATAACTTCCTTAAAACTCAGTAGCTCTTCATTGGGTGTTGGGAGACAGTTTTAACCATATTGTCAGTCAATCAACATTTCAAAATGTCTCAAATCTTCAAGTGGCTAGTTTACATTCTCTAGCTTTTGAGGAAAAAAAAAATGTGATGGAGCCAATGAGAAGAGGACCATGAGATTAATGCCTTAGGAACTTTGAATTAAATTATGACTTTCAAAAGGCACGAAAGACTTAATGGAATACTGATTCCAAACACTGATTCCGAATTTACACATAGATGAGAGTAAGTTTATGCATATCTGCTCAGTTTACCCAATTTGCATGGCAAGAAAAGCTTTTAGTAACTGTATTACTCATTTATAAAGTAAATGTGGATTCAATTAATAAGTCATACTCATAGTCTGTCAAATTCTTGTGTTTAAAACACTGGGTTCACTAAATAAGCTAATTTAAAGGCTAACTAAAGGGAAAAAGACTGGGTACTTTCTCCAGTCAGAAATACATGTGGATAAAATTTGAGCTAGTAAGATTTTTCTCTGTGGAATACGAAAATATAACTGAGCACATATTTTAAAACATACACAATGGAAGAAATCAAACTAAATGTGTGTGTTTAACCTCTTCAACTTTCCAAATATTGGATGCAATAAGATTGGGGATGACAGGCAAGTAGCTAAGTTAGAAGTTTCTCTTTGCATGTTATTTTTATCCTTCTCTCTTCAGGATCTAAATGAAAACAGATGGATCTTTCATGAAGCATATACTATATATATAATGTTTCATTTCAACAGAATTTATTAAATGTTTGGATATATAAATAGTCAATAATTAAACAATATTGGTGGGTAAATGAAACTATGTTTGTTAATGATTGGTCATGTTTAGCTGTTTCTCATTCTTTTTTTCAGATCCATACTCCCTTAGAGTAAAAAACATGCCCTTAAAGAAAATAAGTAAATGGGACACTTAGATATTATATTTTCTACTTATATTTGGCTCATCTACTTTTTATAAGACACAGTAATTTCTTTAAAATCAGATCCAGGGTTGGGCATGGTAGCTTATGTATTTAATCACCGCTCTCAGGAAGCAGTTTATGCGGCTTTCTGGGATGTTAAGGCCAGCTTGGCTGACAGTGAGTTCCAGGCCAGAGGGCTGCATTGTGAAACTCTGTCTCAAAACACAAAGAAAAAAAAAAAAGGGAAATTAAAGGCATATGCCATATTTACGTCCTTGTATCTTTGCTTAATAGCCAAGAAAAATATATTTAATTCCTAATTGTCTTGATTCTCAGGAAAAGTTTTATAAAAATAATCTATATTATAGAAATTTATACAATGCCAATGTTTTATTTTTATTTATATCGGGTAAGGCAAAAATAATGGATATATCCTAGCACCTATATAATGTTTTATCTTCACCTAGGTCAATGCTCTTTGCTTTCTGCCACACCCTTTGACATTTTTTCCCCTTTCTTTAGAAACCTTTGTCAGTAGGTTTCATTAAGTCAATTATTATATACATAAAGGATTTACAAATTGTTGCATTTGCAAATTAATTGCATTTTTACATGACTTGATGAAAACAAAAAACACTTTGTAGGATGTCTCACGTGATGAACAACCAAACAGTATCATGGAAAGTAAATATTCTTCACAAGTTTTCTTAGCATCATAAAAAAATCATTCCCATTATTATCAATTAATTGATTAAAATTTTGTGTATAGGTGTATTTTGTTCACTCCCATGTATAAGAAAGTTCTTATTTCTGTCAGAGTTTTGAGTAGTACATAATGATCACAATGTACAAAGGAGGGCATATTCACATATCACGTGTGTGTATACACATACATATACACACATACACACCTATTTAGTATTGTTTTGTTTCCTTCAGGGGATACTTTACAAACTCCAATCTGACATACTTCTGAACATGAGAAATGGCATCTGTGATTGTGAAGATTGACAAGCAAGACAAATACAACGGCATTAAACGAGTGAGTCACTCAACAGCATCTTACAGTTGACAGCTGTAAGACTCGGAATTCCTGTGGGGCACAAAAGTTTCAAGAACAATTGTTATTCTACCATGATGCTATAAAAGTGAATCTATGTTCACTAAAAGTTGAAGAGATGCCAGTATTAGCAAAATATATTTACTGAGCTGCATAGTTTTCAAGAGAGAAAACAATCTAAATAAAAAGAAATAAACAAATAAATAACAACCAAAAATCTAAAGCTATAAATGTGATTGATTTTTTTATTATCAAAATATTAACTATTGAAGATTAAACTCCTTTGGGTCTACTATATATATTAAACTAATATATAAAATACAAACAAGATGTTCTGAAATACAATCTCTACACTGTCAAAGATGAACCTACGGAGTATTCACACTGGCAGATGTTACAGTCTGCTACAGATGCCACCAGCCTGGCAAACAGTGATTCTCCAGCTAGAGAACTTCAATTTCAGAAGCTGCTTCCGTTTGGAAGCCTCCCAGATACGTCAAGGAAGTTATTGTGTGAGCAAAGTACAGAGAATCTCAAGCATTTGCTGAATTCAGACGCTACTCAGTAAATCTCACCCTCAAATAAGAAATGGGGGCAGATGAGGAAAACAAAAGCTAAAAGCAGGAGGAAGAAGTAACCAAGGTCAGCGTGTCAAAACCTTCAAATAAGCCATCTCATCTGAACTCTCACTCCTGCTGCAGTTCTAATGCCATCTTTATTTGAAGGTTCATCTCCACTTTCCATATTCAAAAGACATAGATCGCAACTCTATCCGTTTATCTATCCGTTTATCTATCTGTCTATCTATCTATCTATCTATCTATCTATCTATCTATCTATCTACTTACTTACACCTCTATGTTTGATATTTTTGAGGCAAGGTTTCCTTGGGCAGCCCTGGTTGTTCTGGACCTTGCTCTGTAGGCCAGGCTGACTCTGAACACAGAGATCCACCTGCCTCTCAAGTCCTGGGATATGCAGATTAAAGGAGTGCATCAAGTCAAGCTACTTTTTTTTTTCACCATTTAAGTGACCTCCATTTTATCTCTGCTTCCCGTTTTAACATTAAAATTATTCTATTCATGTCCTATACTCTAGGAATCGGTAATCTTAGAAAAGTAGATTCTTGGACTGATCTACATATTTTGTTTAAAAATAACTCCTATGCAATAAAAGATGTAATAGGTGCTGTGGGCACACGTATGAAAAAGAATAAATCCTTGTATCAGGGAGCTGCCTGTCTTGATGAGGGTATTCTTACTGTTTATCACTGTAATAGGTATGAGCTAGGTACAAGTCTTCAATTTCCAGAGCACTTCCATACAGAAACCATAACCTTAAAAAAGAATCTTTAAAGGAAAATAGTTTACAGGCGGAGTGCTACATTGAAGTGGCTTAGATGCTGGAGAGACAGATAAGCAAGGAAAGCCTTTTAAGGGGAGTCACAACCTACATTAACTCCTTTGATGTTCTTTCCCTGGAAATGCATCACATTGGCAAGTAAAAATAGTGCCGATGTTGTGTTATTTTATCACTATAAATTTAGCATAAAGGTATCTCTAATGTTCTACAATGGCAAATACTATCATGTAGACTGAGCATTCAGCACAACTGTGAAAGGAGTTTATTCCTTCACAGTTGCAGGAAAGGATTAACCACTGAAAAGGCTGCACATGTAGAGAGCAGTGGCTATAAACCAGAGGTACTTTGATCTTCAGGAAATATTAGCCTCTTTCTATGAATATTTTTGGTTGTTGATCTAGTTGGCTTCTTTGCAGCTATGAGGAAAAAAAAACATGATCAATGGCTACTTACTGAAGAGAGATTTAATTTGTTCTTAAGGCTCAAGAAGGATAATAGGTCTCTTTACCTCATGTCTATCGTTAAAGATGTGTCTCAGCGGTAGACTCCAAAGCAGATAGCTCACAACACACACAATATTTGACAAACAGGTGAACAGAGACTACAGACCAAGGATGTAGCCAAGCTGCAGACTCCAAACACCACCATCTGTGTTTCCCATTCCAAAGCAGGTATCCCAGGAGCTAGGGATGTGCAGTCCCAAACCCATGTGAACCATCCCCATAATCAAGGACTCACAATCACCCAGAGCCTTCCAGCTTCCTGAACACAACTCCCAAATCCCAGGAAAATAGAACTAGAGACTCTGGTCAACAGATTCCTACCACATTTGTAAAAGAAACATTCTTAAAGATTAAAATGTGCACTAATCCCCACACATTCACAATGAGGCAATTCAACACCTCTTTCTCACCAATAGACAGATCATCTAGACAGAAACTAAATAAAGAAATAATAAAATTACAAGAAGCGATGAACCAAATGAACCTAATAGATATCTACAGAACTTTTCACCCCAAAACAAAAGAATATACCTCTTCTCAGCACCTCACAGAACTTTCCCTAAAATTGAACATAAAGCAAGCTTCCACCAATACAAGAATATTGAATTAACCCACTGTATCTTATCAGATCACCATGAATTAAGGCTGTGTTTCAACAATAGAAATAACCAAAAAACCTACACACTCTTGGAATCTGAACAACTCCCTACTCAATGACTGCTGGCTCAGGGAAGAAATAAAGAATTAAAGACTTCCAAAAATTCAATAAAAATGAAGACACAACATACTCAAACTTATGAGATACAATGAAAGCAGTGCTAAGAGGAAAGCTGATAGCACTAAGTGCCTTCATAAAAAAACTGGACAGAACTCATAGTAGCAACTTAACAGCTCCCCAGAAAGGTCTAGAAGAAGAAAGCAAACACACCTAAAAGGAATAGACTGCAGGAAATAATCAAACTCAGGATGGAATCAATAAATTAAAAACAAAGAGAATACAAAAAATCAATGAAACCAAGAGCTAGTTCTTTGAGAAAATCAATAGGCTAGACAAACAGCCGAACTAACTAAACAGCAGAGAGACACTATCCAAGTCAACAAAATAAGAAATGAAAAGGCAGATATAAGAACAGATACTGATGAAATCCAAAGAACCATTAGGTTTTATATCAAAGGCCTATAATACACAAAATTGGATAATCTAAATGAAATGGACAATTTTTTCTTTAGATTTTACTTACCAAAGTTAAAGCAAGATCAGGCAAACAAGTTAAATAGTCCTATAATACCTAATGAAATAGAAGCAGTCATTGAAAGTCTCCCATCCAAAACCTCCCAGGGCTAGATGATTTCAGCACAGAATTCGATCAGACTTTCAAAGTAGAGTTAATACCAATACTCCTCAAACTATTCCACCAAATAGAAAGAGAAGGAACATTGGCACTCATTCAATGAGACTACAGTCACCCGGATACCTAAACCACACAAAGACCCAAAAAAAGAAAGAGATTTTCAGACCAATATCCCTTATAAACGTTGATGCAAATATACTCAATAAAATACTCACAAACCAAATCCTAGAACACACCATAAATATCATCCATCCACCATGATTAAGTAGACTTCATCCCAGGCATGCAGGGGTGGTTCAATGTATGAAATTCTATCAACATAATCCATCATATAAATAAACTGAAAGAAAAAATTACATGATCATCTCATTAGATGCCAAAAAAGCATTTGTCAAACTCTAACACTTCTTCATGATGAAAGTCTTGGAGAGATCAGGAATACAAGGCACATACCTAAATATAGTCATGGCAATATACAGCAAGCCCATAGCCAACATCAAATTAAATGGAGAAAAATTTAAAGCAATTCTGCTAAAATCAGAGACAAGACAAGGCTGCCCACTCTCTCCATATGTATTCAATATAGTACTTGAAGGCCTAGCCAGAGCAATAAGATAACTAAAGGAGATCAAGGGTATACAAATTGAAAAGGAAGAAGACAAATTATCGCTATTTGAAGATGATATAATAGTATACCTAGGTGAAAACAAAAAGTCTACAAGAGAACTCCTACAACTGATAAACACCTTCAGTAAAGTGGCTGAATATAAAGATAACTCAAAAAACATCATTACCCTTCCTGGATACAAACAACAAAGGGGCTGAATAGAAACTAGGGGAAAAAAAACTCTTCATAATAGACAAAAATAATATAAAGTATCTTGTAAATCTAAGTAAGCAAGTAAAAGATCTGTATGACAATAATTTCAAGTCTTTGAAGAAAGAAATTGAAAAAGATATCAGAAAATTGAAAGATCTCCCATGTCCTGGATCAATAGGATTTACATAGTAAAAATGGCCATTTTACCAAAAGAAATCTACAGGTTCAATGCAGTCACCATCAAAATACTAACACACTTCTTTATAGACCTTGAAAGAACCATTGTCAAGTTTACATGGAAAACAAAACACCCAGAATAGCTAGCTATAACAGTCCTATAAAATAAAAGACTTCACAGTTATCTCCATTCCTGATTTCAAACTCTACTACAGAACAATAGTAATAAAACTTGCATGACACTGGAATAAAACATACAGGTTGATCAATGGAATGGAACTGAAAACCCAGAAATAAACCAACACACCTATGGACACTTGATTTTTGATGAAGAAGCCAAAACTATACAATAGACAAAAGAAAGCATCTTCAACAAATGTGCTGATCTAACTGGATATCTACATGTAGAAAATGCAAATAGACCTGTGTCTATCACCCTGGACAAAACTCAAATCCAAAGGGATTAATGTAAAACCAGAAACACTAAATATATTAGAAGATAAAATGGGGAAGAGCCTTGAACTCATTGGCACAGGAGATAACTTCCTGAACAGGACACCAACAGCTCAGGCTTTAAGATCAACAATTAATAAATGGGATGTGATGAAATTCAATAGCTTCTGTAAAGCAAAGGACCCTATCAATAGAACAACATGGCAGCTACAGATTAGGAAAAGATCTTCACCAACCCACATCTGACAAATGTCAAATATCCAAAATATATAACGAACTCAAAAATTAAACACAAAAACAAGAATAAATAATCCAATTAAAAATTGGGCTACAGAGCTAAAAAGAGAAGTCTCAACAGAGGAATGTTGAATGGTTGACAAACACTTAAAGAAATGCTCTACTTTTTTAGTCATCAGAGAAATGCAAATCAAAATGACTCTGAGATCCCATGTTACACTTATCAGAATGGCTAAGATCAAAAACTCAAGTGAAAACACATGCTGGAGAAGATGTAGAGAAAGGGGAACCCTCCTCCATTGTTGGTGGGAAGGCAAACTTGTACAACCACTTTGGAAATCAATCTGGGGCTTTCTCAGAAAACTGGAAATAGCTCCACCTCAAGGCCCAGGCATACCACTCCGGGGTATATACCCAAAAGATGCTCTACCATGCAATAAGAGTACTTGCTCATAACAGCTTTATTAGTAATAGCCTGAATCTCGAAACAACCGAGATGTCCTTCAACCAAAGAATGTATAAAAAAGTTATGCTACCAAGTAATCCAATTTAGAAATGGGCTATAGAGCTAATCAGAATTCTCAACAGAGGAATATCGAATGGCAGAGAAACACTTAAAGAAATGCTCAACATCCTTAGTCATTCAGAAAATGCAAATGAAAGAGACCATGATTTTTCACCTCACACTCATCAGAATGGCTAAGATCAAAAACTCAAGGGATATTACAAATAAAGCTGCTACAAACATGGTTGAGCAAATGTCCTTATTGTGTACTTGAGCCTCCTTTGGGTAACACTCAAACATAACACTCCTAGGAGTGTTATGCCTGGATCTTAAGGAAGCGCTATTCCTGGTTGTCTGAGAAAGCACCAGATTGATTTCCAGAGTGATTGTACAAGTTTATATTCCCACCAGCAGTGGAGGAGGGTTCCCCTTTCTCCACAACCTCTCCAGCATGTGTTGTCACTTGAGTTTTTCATCTTTTCATGGTGTTTGGTGAAATCTCAGGGTTGTTTTGATTTGCGTTTCCTTAATGGCTAATGACATTGAGCATTTCTTTAAGTGTTTCTCTGCCATTTGTAATAGCCAGAAGCTAGAAACAGCCCAGATGCCCCTCAACTGAAGAATGGATGTAGAAATTGTGGTACATCTACACAATGGAGTATTATTCTGCAATGAAAAATATGGAAATCATGAAATTTGCAGGTAAATGATGGGACACAGAAAGGATCATCCTGAGTGAGCTGTCCTAGAAGCAGAAAGACAGACACGGTATATACTCACTCATATAGACATATAACATAGGATAAACCTACTAAAATCTGTACATCTAAAGAAACTAATCAAGAGAGAGGACCCTGACTAAAACGCTCAATTCCCATCCCGAAAGGCAAAGAGGATAGATATCAGAAGAAAAAGAAAACAGGAAACAACCTAAGAACCTGCCACAGAGGGCCTTGGAAAGGCTCTTCACTGCAGACTATCAAAGCAGATGCTGAGACTTATGGCCAACTGTTGGGTAGAGTGCATGGAGTCTTATGTAAGAAGTAGGAAATAGTAAGATCTGGAGAGGAAAGGAACCCCACAAGGAGAGCAACAGAACCAGAAAATTTGAAGACACCAGGGTCTTCCCAGAGACTTATACTCCAACCAAGTACCAGGCATGGAGATAACCTAGAACCCCTGCACAGATGTAGTCCATGGCAGTTTAGTGTCCAAGTGGGTTCCATAGTAATGGGAATGGGGACTGTCTCTGAAATGAACTCAGTGGCCTGTTCTTGGATCACCTCCCCCTGAGGGGGGAGCAGCCTTACCAGGCCACAGAAGATGACAATGCAGCCACTCCTGATCTGATAGACTAAGATCAAAAGGAAGGAGAGGAGGACCTCCCCTATCAGTGGACTTGGGGAGGGAAATGCGTGAAGAAAGAGGAGGGAGGGTGGGACCGGGAGGGGAGAAGGGAGGGGCTTATGTGGGGATACAAAGTGAATAAAGTGTAATTAATAAAATAAAATAAAATAAAATTTAAAAAAAAACCTCAAGGGATGCTGGATGCTGGATACTGGAGAGGAATTGGAGAAACGAGAACCCTCCTCCATTGCTGGTGGAAATGTAAACTTGTGAAACCACTTTGGAAATCAATCTGGTGCTTTCTCAGAGAATTAGGAATAGTACTTCCTCAAGATCTAGCTATACCACTCCTAGGCATATACCCAAAAGATTCCCTACCATTCAAAAAGGACATTTGTTCAACCATGTTCGTAGCATCTCTACTTGTAATAGCCAGAATCTGGAAACAACCTAGATGTACCTCAATAGAGGAATGGATACATAAAGTGTGGTACATTTACACAATGGAATAATACTCAGCAACTAAAAACAAGGAAATCATGAAATTTGCAGGCAAATGGTGGAATCTAGAAAAGATAAACCTAAGTGAGGTAATCCAGAAGCAGAAAGACACATATGATATATATATATATATATATATATATATATATATATATATATACTCACTTATAAGTGGATATTAGCCATATCATATAGGATAAACATATTAAAATCTATAGTCCTAAAAGAGCTAAACAACAAGGAAGACCCAAGGGAAGACATTTAATCCTCATTTAGGAGGGCAAACAGGATAGATGTCAGAATTAGAAAAAGACAAGGTATAGGACTAGTACCTTCCTCAGAGGACCTCTGAAAGACTCTACCCAGGCTATTGAAGAGACACATAGCCAAACTGATTAGAGTGCAGGAATCCTCATGGAAGAAGAGGGAGATGGAAAGACCTGGAGGGGACAGGAACTCAACAAGGAGAATAACAGAGCCAAAATACCTGGGCCCAGGGGGTCCTACAGAGGCCAATACTATAAGGACCATGAATGGAGAGGACTTAGAACCCCTGTTCAAAGGAAGTCCATTGGCTGCTCAGTTTCCAAGTGGGTACCCTAGTAAGGGGTACAGGGACTGGCTCTGACATGAACTCAGTAGCAGACTGAGTTCACCTGAGATCACCTCCCCCTGGGCGGGTGCAGCCTTGCCAGGCCACGGAGGAAGATGGTATAGCCAGCCTTGATGAGACCTGTTAAGCTAGGGGCAGATAGAAGGGGAGGAGATCCTCCCTAGGCCTATCAAAGGACTAGGAAAAGGTCATAGGGGGAGAAGAGGGAGGGTGGGTGGAACTGGGAAAAGACAAGGGGGGGGGAACTGAATCAGGTATACAAAGTGAATAAATTGTAATAAATAAATATATAAATAAAATTAAATTTAAATTATTTTTTAAAACTGTGCTACATTTACACAATGGAATACTGCTCAGCTTTTTTCTTAAAACTTGGTGATCATATCATTCACTGCATTTTTAATTAAATTTTTATTTTTTTATATTAATTACAGTTTATTCAATTTGTATCCCAACTGTAGCCCCCTCCCTCATTCCCTCCCAAACCCACCCTCCCTCCCTCATTTCTTCCCTGTCCCTCTCTAAGTCCACTGATAGGGGAAGTCCTCCTCCCCTTCCATCTGACCCTAGCTTATCAAGTCTCACCAGGACTGGCTGCAATGTCCTCCTCTGCAGCCTTGCTAGACTGCTCCTCCCACAGGGGATGGGGAGGTCAAAGAGCTAGCTGCAGAGTTCATGCAGGAGACATTCCCTGTTCCCTGTATTAAGGAAGCCACTTGGAAACTGAACTGTCATGGGCTACATCTGAGCAGAGGTTCTTGGTTATATCTATGCATGGTCCCTGGTTGGAGAATCAGTCTCAGACAAGCCCCTGTGTCCATATATTTTTGGTCCTTGTGGAGCTCCTTTATTCACCAGGTCTTACTAACTCTCTCTTCTTTCATATGATTCCCTGCACTCTGCCCAAAGTTTGGTCATGAATCTCAGCATCTACTTTGATACACTGCTACGTAGAATCTTTCAGAGGCCCTCTATGGTAGGCTCCTATCCTGCGTCTCGTTTTCTCCTACTTCCAATGTCCATCCCATTTGTCTTTCTAAGTAAGGATTGGTCTTCTTACCCTGGGGTCCTCCTTCTTGTTTAGCTTCTTTAGGTGTACAGATTTTAGTATGTTTATCTTATCTTATAAGTCTAGTATCCACTTATAAGTGAGTATATACCATGTGTGTCTTTCTGCCCCTGGGATACCTCACTCAGGATGATCTTTTCTAGGTCCTACCATTTGCCTGCAAATTTCATGATTTCCTTGTTTTTAATTGCTAAGTAGTATTCCATTATGTAAATGTACCACACTTTCTGTATCCATTCCTCTGTTGAAGGACATCTGGGTTTTTTTGTTTTTTTTTTTTTTCCAGGTTCTGGCTGTTATGAATAAAGCTGCTACAAACATGGTTGAACAAATGTCCTTGCTGTGTACTTGAGCATCTTTTGGATATATGCCTAGGAGTGGTATAGCTGGATCTTGAATAAACATTATTCCTAATTGTGTGAGGAATAATGCATCAGATTGATTTCCAGAGTGGTTGTACCAGTTTACATTCCCGCAGTGGAGGAGGGTTCCCCTTTCTCCACATCCTCTCCAGCATGTGTTGTTTCTTGAGTTTTTTTTTTAATTTTATTTTATTATTTTTTTAATTTTTTATTAATTACACTTTATTCATTTTGTATCCCCCCATTAGCCCCTCCCTCCTCCCCTCCCGATCCCACCCTCCCTCCCCTTTCTGCATGCATGCCACTCCCCAAGTCCACTGATAGGGGAGGTTCTCCTCTCCTTTCTGATCTTAGTCTATCAGTTCTCATCAAAATTGGCTGCATTGTCCTCTACCGTGGCCTGGTAAAGCTGCTCCCCCCTCAGGGGGAGGTGATCAAAGAGCAGGCCAATCAGATTATGTCAGAGGCAGTCCCTCTTCCCAATACTATGTAACCCACTTGGACACTGAACTGCCATGGGCTATCTTAGCCATTCTGATTGGTGTCAGGTGAAATCTCAGGGTCATTTTGATTTGCATCTCCCTAATGGCTAAGGACTTTGACTACTCAGCTATTAAAACAAGGAAATCTGTCCTTTGCAACACACCTCCTCCGACATGCCCACCCCTCTTAAATTCTTCAGAAGACAGTTCCAATCAAAAGGGACCAAAGATTCAAACATATGAGCACACGAGGGCCATTCTAAACACTATTATAAGACATGCTAACTTGAAACCTAATTGTTCTCTGTTTTTGACTAATAAGTGACCCTCTTCCAATAATATTGTTTTGTTTTCAAAGATATTTATTTATTTATTTACCCACTTTTTTCATAATCAATTTGGTTAAGAGCTAATTCTTCTTTTATATTATTAGGAACTTCTGATAGGGTCAGTTCTCAGAAAGTATACCTTTACTGTGTCATTCTCAAGTATTTTTTTTTTTTACTTATAACATATTTTTGAGTGCTGAAATATTTAATAATCCCTTTTGGTTCCCAGAGATGATTAGAGTGAAGAATTTTTATACTAGCCTAAGAAAGAATGAAGCTTAGACATTGGCAAATTGCTTTGTTTCATCTGGAAAGATACTGTAGTTATCTTTCTGAATCCTAAAGGAATCACTACAGGTACATATGAGCCTAATCATTTGCCCGGTCTACTCATATAGATATTAGGATAAAGACATTAAGTAGTATGTTTGATTTACTTAAAGACAAATAATAAAATTTATAGCTAGATATGTAAGTGATCTCTTTCTCTGTTTCTATGTAGATAAAGATTCACATATATCTTAACAAATTATAATAGCATACATGCGGAGAAAATAGTCTTCCTATAAATCATGGTCAGTGGGATAAATTAAACAAATCTATGCTAGGCATAGAATATTCTTTCAGTATGTTACAGAATCCTAAAAAGTAACAAAGCTGCTGAGATATAATAGTGACTATAAAAAAATACATAAGAGAATTTTTAAGCCATATATGGAGTATGCATTTGTTTGATACTTATTCAATTATATGTTTATTTGACTTTTAGAAGTTAAAAGGTGTGTTCACTTAAATAGATTTTCTAGACATGACTTAGTAAGAGTAGAAAAATACTTTTACTCTTCACTGAGCCAATTCAAACCCTAATTCCATCTGAAAATCAAATCTCAACAATATTTAACTTTGGGGACTTAAATTACTCATTTAAAAAGTTTGTTGAAATTGGCAAAAAACATAACTGTATAATCTGCTTGAATAGCAACCTTAGAACAGTGCCATTTAAACTCATGTTATCAAACATTTGGTAAGACTAAAAATAAAGAAAATCATTTAAATTTTATGATTAAGTATTTGGGATTATTTATTTATTTGCCATTCAATTATTTGTCCTTTGGTTTTGTATCTCAAAGAGAACTAGAAACAATTTTGAAAAACTAATATGATATTAAGCAGAATCCCTTAGTTTCATGGGACACGGGGTACAATAAAATTTGATGGTGTCAATGGCACATGTTTTAAAGAAATGGACTTTATAACTCTCTTGAAGCTATTTCCTCTTGAAATGATGGATTTTTGCCTTGGAGTGAAATAATTGTATATTTTACCATACCACAGCTCTCTTAAACTATATTGCATCAGTGTTGTGATGTTGAAATTCTGGATTTTAAAGGTAAGAGAGTGGGCTTTTAAATTGAACAACTCTGGAATTTGGATCATTTCCACCTAAAACTTGGCTTGTAATAGTCGCTGCAGATGATTTTTAATGCTTTAAACTAGTTTTGGCTTCTCAAATTGTGAAGTAGCCAATAATTTGGCCTTTCCTGGTTTTAAGCAATTAGTTCTAACCACTTCTTGCTTTAACAATAGTGTTTTAGAGTAAAAGAAGCAAATAAGGCTAGTTAACATTTTTCATTGTTCACAGACTTATATATTTAACACATAAAAGACTGGAGACTTTATTCTTAAGGGCTCTTAGTAGGGATATCTGTGTCTATGAACAAAATCTCAACATGTACAAATGTATGAAAGATAAAAGTGGAAAGCAAGAGGGTTAGGATATGCCCCCTTCTATCCTTTCGTAAATATGTGAATGCTATTTCCATGAAAAACCCAAATTCTGTGGTTAATTTTGAAGTCAGCAATCACTTGCCAATTGTGAGGAAAATAAGAGTTCAAATGATGGCAACAGTCTTCAAAAATTTATTTCATTGTAATGTTTAGAACCCTCAATTGCCGTGATCTAGACTTTGCAAAAGCCACTGGTGGCAGATTGCCAGTTTCCATTACCCTTCCACAATGTTAATCTTATTTGAGGGTTGTGAATTGCTATTAAGTACCTGAGCATACTTTGGGTTATAATACCCATGTGCATTTGCCTCTACCAGCAAGAACACTCAAAGACTGTTAATGGAGAGGGTGAAAGGCGGCTGCATTGGGGACGACAAAATCCTAAATAACATGCTCATGTATGACTCTTCTGTATTTACTTATGGTTTGTGGGGCTAATTATGATAACTGAGGTCTTATATTTCTTTTTTATTTAGATTTTTTTAACTCCAACAGAGGCCTGGAAAGAGAGCTTTGGAAGAAAAGAGGTAATAAAAGTCAGTTTTTCCGAGCAACTCCCCTATCTGTATTTTCTCACATTTGAATGAATATAGGAGAAACACATTTAAAATCTTGCTCATTTAGAATCGTAGTGAGTAATACTTGTTGTAAGGGAATTATCATCAATTAAAAATATTTGAGTCGATAGCAAGGGCCTACCCATTAAGAACATTTTAACCCTAATGTTTATTAGAGTTGAATTAAATAAGTATTATATCTTCATCAACAGTTTTGAAGAAAGTATAAATAATAAGCTAGGACAGGTGTGATCTGCAACTACTGTAATGAAAATGGAAAACAAAAACATTTCACTTGCATTTTGCATTCATCAAGTGCAAGCTGGCTGATCATTTTTAGAATGCTTTGCTTGCCACAGTACTAATTAATGGTGTAGTGCCATGGAATAAGTTTAAAGAGGGAGGAGGGACAATAGGAGGAGAAAAAGAGAAAGTGACATTTGTTTAGAGACATTCAAATTAAGAGCTTTTTACAAACAAATGTAATTATGAAACACAGGACAAGGGAAATAAGATAACTTGATCCTCCCCATCAGTAGCGTCCACTATCATGGGAAAAGAAAAAAAAAAAAACCCTTCAAGATTGACAGTGTAGAAACAGTGGTCTTTTTTTTTTTTTTTTTTTTTTTTTTTTACTTACAGAATTTCAATCCATAAAGTTAAGCAACGTGAATTTGGAAGCTCAAGATTTTCTGTATCTGTTCTACTTCCGTTCACCCTCAGTAAGATAAGCAAATCAGTTCAGGACATGGATACATCAACAGAATTTCAGAGATGTGAAGCAATGGGGAGGCGGCAGGATGAAATGAGATTGCACATGCTGACCCTTTTGGACATACATTTTCTACTGTGCTCTTGATTGTCAGATTGTGTTGATTTCCCTAAAGAATCCTTCTCTGTGTGCACTTATTAGTTCATTCACTTAACTAGTTTTGCAGAGTAACTATGTGCAAGGCATTGTGCACTATAAGGATAGAGAAGACCCCATCTTCATCTCTCAGGAGTGTGCTGGAGAGTGGAATAATACTGGATTGTATGTGCTGGGTTACAATGGTAAATGCCAGAAGCCAATGAGCCAATTACAATATGATGAAGAAACTGAGTGTTATATAATCAAGCTATGTCACTGACTGGGTATCCATTCTGCCACTAGGAAAAATTACATTTGCAAAAGCTTGTTATCAGCTTTTTCAAAAGACAGAAAATCTGACACATTGAAATTAATCCAAGTTCATTCTAGATATTATTTTATGTAGAATTGGGTTGTGAAGATTTTGGTCAAGAGAATGAAAAACAGGATGTATCTGCATACATGGTCTATTTTTTTTTTTTTTTTTTTTTTTTTAGTTTGCACTGCTTAGCTGTAATACTGTACATTAGCTAAATAACATCTCAAAGGAAGCTAGAGATGGAACCTTGATGTCTCCTGATTGTCCGTGTGTGAGTTTGTGCTCTCAAACAACAGTCCTTACAAAACTCCCCGCTGGAAGCTTTTGTGCATATTGTAAAAGGACTGCAGCTAAGTGCCAATTGAGTTAGTACTGTGTACTTGCCATTAAAAAAGACGATTTCATACCACTTGATTATGTTAAATAGAAGTGTTTGAAATTTATACAGAAGTACATCAAAGTGGCACAGTAGTTATATGTCTAAAGAGCTGCAATGAACTAATGTCAATCCTTCTAGTAGAAAGTTAAATGGGAGTCCATCAAAGAATATAATGCATGAGAAATATAGAAAGCTTGGGAAAGATAAAGACATACGTATATATTGTAACCGGTTCTAAATCCATGTTTCCACAGATATCAACGTACATGTATGTGTATATATTCTCAAATAGCACAGGTAGACCTGTGTCTGAATTTTCAGTATATAAAGTCAGGTCTAAACCAATCAAGTAGGTTCTATTGTATACTTTATTCAGAATCAAAGCCCACGGTCACTGCTATAAGGGGCTCTTGTGGAAAAACGAATCTGTGTTTCTTTAGTAAAATCTCTGTTAATTTGATCCCTTCATGTGCTCTGTATTTTTCTTTCAAATCAGAAAAAAATGTGAGCTCACGGAATCTCTTAAGAGGTTGAGAAACTAGATACATATTTGGTAGCTAGATGGTCTAGTTCATTCACTATAAAGCATACATGCCATATGCAATACGCTGCCTTGATTGACAAAAACAAAAAACTAAAAGTGAAGTTGATAGACACTATTACTTCTCTGTATTTGTCCTTCTAACATCCCATTAAAATAACAATACTGGAAAAATTGGAAGTAAGAAACCATCGTGGAAAATGAACCATGAGGCAGAAATGGAGCATAAGTAGTACAGGTCATAATAACAGAGATGGGCCCAGGCTTCCCAAGAATGTAGGAGGAAAACTGAGTCTGGGTGTATCAATGAGTTTCATGACACATAAAGTATATATTGGTAAATCCATTTAATTTTTCTCCAGTGAAATAATAGAACATCAGTGTATCGAGGCACCCAGTAGGGAACAGAACCTGCAAGACCCTGGCTCTTCTCTGTTCCTTATAGGTTATTAATAAGAAGGTCCAGTTTCTGAGACTTAAAAACAACAACAACAAGAAAAAACTAGAATAGAGAAGGGCTTCTTCGACAAGCTCAGGACATAAAAGAAAAATAGAAACAATTTCACTTTGATATTTATTACCACCATAAGGTGTTAGGAGGAAAGACACTTCTCGGTCCTCAAGACACAATGACACTAAAATCCTTATACCCTTGTGGAAAACCCTCCCTTTGTTAACCTGCTTATGAAGAGCCTACTCCATCCTGGAGCATGTGCTGTTCCTTAGATTGTTTTTGAAAAGTTAAACATACAAATTCTATATCTAAGAAAACTTTAATAAAAATATTAAGTATTAACATCATTCAAATGGACCAAGAGAGAAAATTCAGGTAATTTTTTTTCCAGAAGAAAGTACATATTTCTGGCTTGGTCATAATTGCATACTTTATATAGAAACAAAAAATATTTCTGTGTAATTTCTTGTTTTTCAAACAGAAATTATAGAAAACTCATGGCAGACATCTAAAGTACATAAGATAAAGTCTTAAATACAATATAACATTTTATATTTCTCAAAAAAATTAGAAAAACTCCTTCATAGACTATCTAAAATTTCTTGTTATTTTAAGCATGGGTCACTTTATTTTTTTAATATCAGAAAAATTGTCTAAGGTTAAAATTCATATACTTTCATAATGTTGTAAGTGGTAGTTATTCAAGAAAAATGTAAATGATGTTGCTGAGCATAAATATGGGATATGTGTATAGATGTGTTCTTAAGAGGGGATTTATGAATTTGAAGGAGAATAAGGAAAGGAAGAAATGTAATTAAAATATAATCTAAAAAATAAACAGAATAAAAGAGAGGGCTTACACAGAGTAACAGCTCACATTAGGATATGGGTGAGACATAATTAGACATAAGTCCTCTGAAATATAATCTAGTGTTATGGATATTTTATTAGTCCCCAAGCTGTAAATTAGTCTCTCAAAAATGGTAATGTATTTAAACTGAATAAAGGTACTCTCTTTCTCTCTTGATTCTTTGTTATTATTTTGTTGTTGTTGTTATTGTTGTTAATGATAGTGCTGATGGTGGTGATGTGTGTGTTTATGAAGAGTAAATGAGGGCTTTATTCATGGGAGCAAACAATCAACCACTGAGCCACCTCAGTAAGCAGAAAATAGTTCTTTATTTCCGTATCTAACATTCTGGTTAAGTAGTCGTTTTATGGACACTTCTACTATCAAACAATTTTACTGAAGGCTCTTTAATAAAATTTACATAATTTAAAAATAGAATGCTTATATAATCTCTATTTACATATTGAGAATATACTCAAAGAAATGTAATGTAAAATACTACAAGTGGCTGCTTATCAGTTTTCATTGTGCCACTACTAACAAGAGCCAAGTTATGGAATCAGTTTTGATGTATATCAACAGATTAATTATTTTTTTAAATGTGGTATGTGTACACAATGAAGTTTTATTCATCAAAAAAGAAGAGTGAACTATTTTTAAAAACAAAATAGAAGTGATTAGCACCGTACTAAGTGAAATAAGTCATAGCCAGAAAGACAAATTACAAATTTTATATTATGTGTGAGACACAGAAAAAATATACATGACACATGAAAATTTAAAGGAAAGTCTGTGGGGAAAGGAAGGTGGCTAGTGGGAGAAAGGCTGGAAAAGATAATGGGTGAGTGCAATTAAAAACATAATGTACTTGAATAAAATGTGACTGTGGGATGCATCTCTTTGGATATCACCATTAAATACTGAAAATAAGTATTAAAACCAAAACCCTTCATCATTAACACAATAGAAAATGAGATAAAGACAATGGGTACCTAAGTCAGCCATTAAGACCAATGGCTGCTCTTGCAGGGGCCCCAGAATGGGGCCTCAGCACCCATATGAGGGCTCACAACAACCTGTAATTTCATTTCCAAGAGACCCAAGGACTTTTCCAGCCTCCAAAGGCTCTTCCATGAACATGATATACATAAACTCACCTAAGCACACAAAAATACATGTAACTTAACTAAGTAGATAAAAATACAATCAAGTAGCTATACCATGCATAAGTCATTCTGTGATGTTCATGTTTTCCTGAACATCAGCCTTCAGGACTTCCATGCCCCCCCCCACACACACATACACACTCACACACACGTACTAACAGCAAAACATGACTATAATGATGGAGTGGAAGTGAGCCAAAGGGTAGGATGTCAGGATGCTCATAGCAACACTCCTATAAAGACACTGAAGTTTCTGACATGGAGACAAGAATTTGATCCTGGAAATTTCTTACAAATCAAATGTGATGAAATTCATGAAGAAAGCCTTCTCTGACACTTACAAAGAAAAAGTCTTTATAGAGAAAATGTTGTGTGATTTTTGGTCTGTCTGACAAAGATTGACTACAACAGGAAGAACCATACTATTTCCAACTGTTATACAATAGAATGGTGTGATCAAATGTTATGGAAGGGATATTAGACTCTAGAGGACTTCTCTACTCTAGCTAGTTACCAAATAATCAAGACAGAGACCTCTTGGATTTATAAAAGCTTTCAGGCACAGTAATTAAGTTGAGTATCAACCCTTTAAATTATTTTGGTTTAAACTATTATATTTCCCAACTACACACCCAAGTTACATGCCATAATAGTTCCTGCCTGAGCTGCTTCTGTTCCATTAATCTGTCCTCGGGGTGAAATGCTCATAGTCATGTGCTCATGGTCCTTACTCCCCCATGGCTACTTCCTCTCTCCAAATTTCTCTCCTCTTGCTTCCTCTCCATCTTCCAGGGCTCATGGTCTCTCTTAGACCCCAGCCTGGGAACCTCAGCTCTACATGGTTCTGTTCTGCCCAGTTACAGGCTTCGGCAACTTTATTAATCAATTAACTTTAAATTAGGTACAGCAAGGTTCACACAACAAAGACCAGTGTATGTGGAGATGTACATGTCTGGACAGTAGCTAGATCTTGGGGCCCAGCTTTAGAACACATAGCATCAGACTAACCCCCAACAATCAAATATTTAGGAAAGCAACAAGGACAAGAGCGTTAATACATTTAATATTGACATGATAAATCATTTACACAGGAGTTAATTTTGCATGCCATATTTATATGTATAATTTAAATTTTCATTGTTATTTCATCTTATGTGTAAGTGGTTTTTGCCTGTATGTACACTCTCCTAGCATGCCTGGAACCCATACAAGACATACCCTGCATATTGAATTACAGAAAGTTTGGGCTATCGTGTGGATGCTGGAAATCAAGCTTGTGTCACCTGGAAGAGAAGCAAGTGCTCTTTGTCACTTGCCATATCTCTAGTCCTCAAATACAGTTTTAATAACAGCTTTTGTGCAATTTTATTTTGATCATGACATGTGTACAATTTTACACATTTTCTTGTTGAAAATTCTAGTAAACATTTTTGATGTGTCTGAAAGCATATGTGAAATCTTTTGATTTTGTTATTTAGGGCGATATTTACAATTAGAGAGTTTTTCTATATTTACATGTTTTTTAATTTTTTTTTTGTTTTTTTATAAGTACTGGCTTATTCTAATATATACAAGTGTTATAAATGACCTGCTACAATATTTTTGTTATGGTTTGCTCCACTTCAAATAAAATATAAATATTTCTTGACTGACAATTACTGCCAAATACAAAATATTTGCATTAATTTTTTTCATTGCTTTGACAAATACTTGAGATAATACTTAAGAACGTGGATCTAACTAATAATATGTAGGCCTCATGTAAACATATAACTTCGAATTTGCTCCAACAAAAAACTGTAAATGTACTTAAAATATTAAGAAGTACATGCATGTGTGTGTGAGAGAGATAGAGAGAGGGGAAGAGAGAGAATTTCTTTTTGATTATTTATTTAATTTTTATATTTTTTATTTTAATTTTTATTAATTACAATTTATTCACTTTGTATCCCCCTGTAGCTCCCTCCCTCCTCCCCTTCCCAATCCCACCTTCCCTCTCCCTTCTCCACCCATGCCCCTCCCCCAATCCACTGATAGGGGAGGTCTTCTTCCCCTTCCTTCTGATCCTAGTCTATCAGGTCTCATCAGGACTGGCTGTATTGTCTTCCTCTGTGGCCTGGTAAGACTGCTCCCCCATTAGGGGGAGGTGATCAAAGAGCCTGCCACTGAGTCCATGTCAGAGACAACCCCTGTTCCCATTACTATGGAATCCACTTGGACCCTGAACTGCCATGCGCTACATCTGTGCAGGGGTTCTAGGTTATCTCTATGCATGGTCCTTGGCTGGAGTATCAGTCTCAGAAAAGACCACTGTGCCTAGACTTTTTGTTTCTGTTGCTCTCCTTGTGGAGATCCTGTCCCCTCCAGGTCTTACTATTTTCCACTTATTTCATATGATTCCCTGCACTGAAGCCCCCTCCCTCTACTCCTTGTGTCCCACCGTTCCTCCCTCTTCCCACCATTCCCTTCCCTTAGTTCACTGAAAGGGGGAGATCTCTTCCTCTGCCATCTGCCCATAGCTTATCAAGTCTCATCAGGACTGCCTGGATCTTCTTGCTCTGTGACCTGGGAAGACTCCATCTCCAGGGGCAAGTGATCAAAGAGCAGGCAACCGAGTTCATGACAGAGGCTCTCCCTATTCCCCTGACCCCACATTGATACTGAGCTGCCAATAGGCCACATCTGAATAGGGAGTCTAGGTCCTCTTCATGCATGGTCCTTGGTTGGAGTGTCAGTTTCTGCAGGACCACCTAGGCTTAGATATTTTAGCTTTCTTGGTCTTCTTTTTGGGCTCCAGTCCCCTCTGTTTTCTTCTATCCCTCCTTCTTCCATAAGAATCCATGCACTCTGCCCAAAATTTGGCTGAGTATCAGCATCTGCTTCAATCTCCTGTTTGGTGGAGCCTTTCAGAGGACCCTTTATAACAGGCTCCCATGTAACTTCGTTGAATGATTCTTGAATATGAGCTTTATCAACACGTAACAAGATACAAAACTGGATATGCCTGATTGTCTTAAAGAGGGAAAGTTATATTTTGGTTCACAGTTTCAAATGGCTCCCTTTTGGAGCCTCTGGTGAATCAGAACAACATGGCTGAAGAACATGATGGAACAGAACTATTCACTTCATGGCATCTGAGAAACAAAGAGAAAGGAGCAACAGAAACAAAGTGCAGAAGATTAAATGCATTTTCAGTGCACTATCCCGATGTTCTACTTTCTTCAACTAGACCCCACCCATCTTCTTTCCCTTAACACCCAAATAATGCCATCAGCCTTCACAGCCTCAGTGATGGACACTGCTCTGATAGGAGAAGCTAAAATAAACCCCTTTTCTCTTCAAATTGCTTTCACTTGTGACAAATAGATAGCAAGCTAGGATAGCATCTTAAGCACACAGTATACTCATTGGGAGTCACAGTTTGTATAGTGTAAATACTACACTATAAAGATAAATAGTGGTCACAGAAGTGCTGTGAAAAGTAGCAAAAAGTGAAATCCCAGTTTATGTGATAGTCCTGAGATTTTAGAAAAAAAAATGCTTTTAATGTAGATAAGTAGATACAAAGTCTGGAACAATGGGTGAAAAAAAAACCTCAGAAATAAGATATTCAATAATTCATACAAGATATGATAAAGCTTCAAACTTGTATTTTAGTAATAAAGAGTAAGAGCAGAAAATAAAATTGTAAAATAATCATGAAATAAAATCAAGAGGCTTGAGACTGACTCAATGATACAGATATATTATTTATACAAAATGTATATGTAATAACATACATATACATTTTGTATAAATAATATACATATGTATACATATATACATTTTGTATATTATTTATACAAAATGCTTTGGAATCATGTGCTTCCTCTCTTGATTTCCCCAGATTTTCAAACACTTGCACATACATAATGAACTATCATGGGAAAGAAACCCAATTCCAACCATGAAATCCATTCATGTTTAACATGAGCTTTAGACACTTGGTCTGATGGCAATTTTATACATTTCAAAGACTTTTATTCTTGAAACAAAGCATGTGTGCATTGAGCTATCTATTAGACACAGGGAGTTCAAAGTTTCAGATCAGAGATGCTAACTCAGTGTGAGGAAAATCCATTTTGAGCTCAGAAAGTTTCTCCTATAGTGTGAATAGGAAATTGCCCTGCAGACTCAAGCCTTGAACATGCGCTTTCCAACTGGAGGCACTAATTTGGAAAGTGATGAAAGCTAGAGGAGGTGGAGCCTGGCAGGACAAACGAGGTGACTTGAGACATGCCTTTGAAAATGACTTCTTGTCTTTGGTCCCTTTCTCTACTCTGTGATCAATCTACAATGAGGGGTAAAAGATTTCCCATGCCAGTGGTCTTGTTGCCTTCTGGTCTTCCCAAGTAGTTGAGGCCAAGAAACCATGTCCAAAGTCTCTGAAGAATGAGCTAAATAACTCTTTTCTCTTCTACGTTGTTTATACCAGGTGTTTTGTCACTGTGACTGGAAATGTAATCAAAACATTTCTAATTGGTTCTGAGTAGGTTGAATTTAAAAGGTATGTTTTACATTTAAGCAAGAATGTACTATATTCGCTTTAATATCTGCATTTATATAAAAATATATAGACATGCAAGTTAAATATACGAAAAATTGTTAAGAAGATAAAATTAACTCAGAAAAATGAGTATTATACTTTATGATAGTATATAAGGAGAAGAGGTCAATAAAAGAAAGCACAGAGAGATTCAGACACAGCAGTGCCTAATGAGACCAGGAGATACCCATCTAAACTCAAACAAAATCAAGCCAGCTAACCAAGCAGAAGAAGGTGACCCATGGGAACTGACACAACATTGTCTGATGGAAGCTCAGTAACCAGGATCACCTGAAAGAATCTATTCTGGGCAGTGTCTCCTACAGTCAGGGAAGGCAGGGAACACGCTGTTTCAGAGGGGTGTCCTTTAGGTGTCTGAAGTGCCAACAGCACACTTATGAAGGCCAATCTTTCCATGGAAAGGGGAAACATCAATCTGTGAATTCTTTTGGCTTAATTTTTATTCTGAATCATCTTAAAGTAATAACATAATCTGATGTTCTTTTTTTTAATGTTCTATGTGTTTATTGACATTTCTACTATTTTTCAAAGTATGTAATGGTGCGAGAGAGATATCTCCACAGAGAAGGGTATTTGCCACCAGGCCCGATGACCTGAGTTTGATTCGTGGAACCCATATGATAGAAGGACAAAACCATACAAGTTGTCCTTTGACTTCCACATATGATAAATAAACAAGCAAGCAAGCAAGCAAGCAAGCAAGCAAGCCAACCAACCAACAAAGTAGTTTAAATCATCTTGCAATCCACAAGTCTCTCTCAGTGAGTTCACAACTCCAAAGCTGGTTCCATGACATTTGCCTTGTTTTACACTTGCTTCCTCCTAAGTTTACTGCAGCATTTTTTCAAAAGCTATATGCAAAGTGATTATGCCATTATTTCAAGGGCTTGATGTTATTTCTAGTTGTAATTTTTCATGTTTCTACTTTTGACCTTTCAGGACCTTATGAAACTGAAAAGTCTTCTGTAAGGCAAAGGAAACCATCAATAAGACAAATGGCAGCTGATAGAATGAGAAAAAGACCCATATCTAAAAGACCCTGAGATTTCACCTCACACTCATCAGAATGGCTAAGACCAGAAACTCAAGTGACAACACATGCTGGAGAGGTTGTGAAGAAAGGGGAACCCTTCTCCACTGCTGGTGGGAATGTAAACTTGGACAACCACTTTGGAAATCAATGTGGCGTTTTCTCAGACAATTAGGAATAGCGCTTCCTCACGATACAGCTATACCACTCCTATGCATATATCCAAAATATGCTCAAGTACACAACAAGGACATTTGTTTAATCTTGTTTGTAGCAGCTTTATTCATAATAGCCTAAACCTGGAAACAACCCAGATGTCCCTCGGTTGAGGAATGGATACAGAAATGGTGGTGCTTTTACACATGTTGTCAGCAACTAACAACAAGGAAATCACTAAATTTGTTGGGAAATGTGGGATCTAGAAAAGATCATCCTGAGTGAGGTACCCCAGAAGCAGAAAGATACACATGGTATGTACTCACACAGGAGTATTACACACACAGACACACACACACACACACACACACACACACACACATAAACACAGGAGATAATATAGCATTTTTCTTCTTACAAATTATTTTATCTATTCTCTATCTATCTGTGTTTGTATCTTCTATTTATCTATCTATCTATCTATCTATCTATCTATCTATCTATCTATCTAT
>NW_026592118.1:41137503-41201676 GCF_907164565.1 Psammomys obesus | reverse complement strand
TATCTATCTATCTATCTATCTATCTATCTATCTATCTATCTATCTATCTATCTATTCTTCTCTCATGGATTTTATCCTGACCACAGTTTCCCATCCCTCCCTTACTTTCAGTCCCTCTCTTCTCCCCCAAATCCACTTTTCTTCCATTTCTCTTCAGAAAAAAGGAGACCTCATAGGAAAATCAACTGAACATGCCCTCACAAGTTATAATAGGACTAGGCACATACTCTCATATCAAGGTTGGACAAGGCAACCCAATAGGAGGACAACAGTCCCGAGAGTAAGCAATAGAGTCAGGAAGACAATATCCACTCCCACTCTTAGGAGTCACACAAGAATACCAAGACACAAAAATAATGGATATGCAAGGGACTTAGCTCAGGCCCATACAGGGCCCATGATCTTGCTTCAGTCCCTGGTAAGCCCCTATGAGACCTGCTTACTTGATTCTTGGGCTGTGTTCTTCTGGCTCCTACAACCCTTTCTCTCCCTCTTCCATGGGAGTTTCTTAGCTCTGCCTAATGTTTCAGTGTAGTTCTCCATATCTTCTACCATCAGTGGAATGAAGTATCTCTGATGACAACTGGACCAGACACCAGTCTATGAATATAGCAGAATATCATTAGGCATCTTTTTTCTGGCAGTTGTGTTTGGTTCTATCCTATGTCACTGGGCCATCCAGCCTCTGGTTCCTTGCCGTCCAGGTAATGGCAGGTGTGGTATATCTTTCATGGTGTAGGCCTCAAGTTGAACCATTCACTGGATGGCGACTCCCACAAGTTCTGTGCCACCACTGACCCACCACATCTTGCAGGCAGAAAAAAAGCATAGGCTGAAGGTTTTGTGGCTGGGTTGATGTCCCAATACCTTCACTAGAAGCCTTGCTTGGTTAAAGAAGACGGCTGATTGAGGCTGCATGTCCCCCATTACTAGGAGTCTTCATTAGGGTGACTTTTGTAAATTTCAGGGAGTTTACATTGCACTAGGTTTCCACATTATCCTGAAATGCCCAGTCCTCTTGCCCAGTATTTTCCATGAGGTACAGAGAAGAAGGTATATTCTTTTGTGCTTGTATGAAACGTTCTATAGATGTCTGTTAGGTCAATGTGGTTCATAATATCTGTTAGCTACAGTATTTCTCTGTGTAATTTTTGTCTGGATAACCCGTCCCTCTGTGAGAGTATGGGTCTTGAAGTCTCCTACTTTAATGTATAAGGGTCGATATGCAATTTAAGCTTTAGTAATGTTTCCTTTTTAAATGTGGGTGTCCGTAGGTTTGCAACATAGATATTAAGAATTGAAATGTCATTTTCATGGATTTATTCTTTGATGAGTATGTCCTTTCCTGTTTTTGTATTGTTTTTGTTTTTGAATAAATTTGGTTTGGAGTCTATTGTTACATATTGTAATGGCTAAACCAGCTTACTTCTTACTTCCATCTTTTCCCAACCCTTTACTCTTAGGTAATATCTATCTTTTTTTCCTCATTTTTTTTATTCACTTTACATCCTTATAGCCCTTTCCCTCCTTCCCTCCCAGTCCCATCCTCTCTCCCTTCCCCCACACCTCTCTCCTTTCCCTCTTTCCCATTCACCCCAGATCATCAAGTTGCATCAGGACTAAACTATCTCCTTCTCCTGTGGTCTGTCAAGGCAGTCCCACCAGGGGAAAGTGATCTAAAAGCTGGCAAGTGAGTCCATGTCCAATGAAGTTCCCACTTCCTTTACTAGAGGATCCACATGAAGCCTAAGCTACCCATCTGCTACATCTTTCTAGGGGGTCTAGGTCCAGTTCATGCATGGTCCTTGATTGATGCTTCAGCCTCAGCAAACCCCTCTGGGCCCTGATTAGTTGGTTTTGTTTTTCTTCTGGAGCTTCTGTCACTTTTGGGTCCTTTTCTTTTTCCTACCACTATTCCCCAAGACTCCCTATGAATCATCCTATGTTTGGCTGTGAGTCTCAGCATCTGTTTCAAGGCCCTGCTGGGTAGAGCCTCTCAGAGGACAGCTCTCAGTTTCCTGTCTGAAAGTTTAGCAGCTTATCCTTTACACTGTGAGAGGTTGACACTGTCTAATAGGGTTCCTCTTTGGTTGGGCCAGGCATCAGTTGGGCATTTCCTTAATCTTTGTTCTATCTGCTCTTTCTTTATCCACTCACATCTTTTGGACAGGGTAAATTTTGGATTGAAGCTTTTGTGGGTGTGTTGGTATTCCAAGCCCTTTACTAGAAGAATAGGCTAGTTAGAGGATATCCTCTTCAGAGTCTATGGTTTCTGCTACTAGGCGTATCTACTTCAATCCCCCTCATATTCTCCCAGGAGCCTACCCTGATTTAAGGCTCCAACTTGTTACAAAGATGTCCCCACCCTCAGTTTCTTTATTTTTCTATATGGCCTTGTTTCTTCTTGCCCTTGATCTCCTCAAGTCTCATCTCCACCCTCTTAATTCTCTTTGCCCCTCTCTTACCTTGTGCCTTCTCTTCGGCCATTACCTCTGCCTATTCTATCTCATCTTCTGAGTGAGATTTATGCATCCTTACTTGGGCTCTCTTTATCACTTACCTTCTTTGGGTCTGTGCCTAGCGGTATGCTTATGTTGTACTATATGGCTAAAACCTCCTTATAAGTGTGTGCCGTGTGCATCTTTCTGGGTCTGGGTTACCTCACTCAGAATGATCTTTTCTAGTTCTAACCAGTTGGCTGCAATTTTCATGATTTTTTGTTTTTAATTGCTGAGTAGTAATCCATTGTGTAAATGTGCCACAATTTCTTTATCTATTCTTAGGTCGAGGGCCATCTAGGTATTTTCTGGCTATTACAAATAAACCTGCTATGAACATAGTTGAGCAAGTGTCCTTATTGTATGGCAGAATGACTTTTGGGTATATACCGAGGAGAGGTATAGCTGAGTCTTGAAGTAATGTCCACATGTAGAAAAATGCAGATAGATCCATATATATCTCCCTGCACAGAATTCAAATCCAAGTGAATGAAAGACTTCAACATAAAACCAGAAACACTAAATTTATTATAAGAGAAAGTCAAGAAGAGCCTTGAACTCATTGGCACAGGAGACAACTTCCTGAACACTGAGAGCTTAGGCTTTAAGATCAACAATTAATAAATGGGTCCTTGTGGAACTGTAAAACTTCTGTAAGGCAAAGGACACTGTCAATAGAGCAAAACAACAGTCTATAAAATGGGAAAAAGTCTTTATCAACCCTATATCCGACAAAGGGCTAATATCGAAAATATCTAATGAACTCAAGAAATCAAATACCAATAAACTAAACAACCCAATTAAAAAATGGGCTACAGCTGATTGGCAGCTCAGTTTCCATGTAGATCTCTGAGTGAGGGGATCGAGGCTGCCTTTATCATGAACTCAGTTGACTGGTCTCTGATCACTTGCCCCTGATGATGCAGCTTTGCCAGGCCATGGAGAAAGAGGATCCAAACAGTCGTGATGAGACTTAACAAGCTATGGGCAGATAGCAATAGTAAAGAACTCCCCCTTTCAGTAAATTAGGGGAAGGGGATGAGGGGAAGAGAGGGGTTGGGACTGGGAGAGTTGAGGGTAGGGTCTTTAATTGGGATATATAATGAATCAATTGTGAAGAAAAAAAAAGAAAGAGGAACACTCCTCCATTGCTGGTGGAAGTGTAAACTTGTACAACTACTTTGAAAATCAATCTGGTGCTTACTTGGAAAATTGGTAATATCTATCTTTGATGGTGAGGTGTATTCTTGTATGCAGCAGAGGGTTGGATCCTGTTTTTACACCTATTACTCTGTGTCTTTTTACTGAGAAACTGAGTGTGAGGGACCACCTGGGAATGAGAAACAATTGTGATTATTTGAATTGAAGCCACGTGCAGAGAACTCTTGAAGGGCGGGGTGAACTGTTCTGAGAAACAACCAGCTATAAACTATCTACAACCAGCTGTAAACTATAGAGCAAAAGGGACCTGATTTTCAGGTATAAAAACCCTGTGCTTTGCATATTCGGGGTGGTCTCCTGCTTTTGGAGGCGAGACCCTATCGCGATAGCAATAAAACCTCTTGCTTTTATATTGAGTTATGGTCTGTGAGAGTTCCTGGGAAGGGCACAATCCTGAGCTCCTGAGCAGTGAGACTCCAGGTCTTACAAGTGCATTAAGTGAGAGATATTCATGGCCGATTGTTGTTAACCCTCCTTTTTTGTGGTTTGTGTGGGGGGAAGGGGGAGAGAAAGGGAAAGAGGAGATTTTAATTTCTTTTGGTTTTGCTGGTGTGAGATTATTTATTTCCTTGTTTCCATAGGTGTAGTTAACCTTAGGTTGGAGTTTTCTTTTTAGTAACTTATGTGAGGCTGAAGTTGTAAAATAAAAATGGAAACATTGTAAGTGATAGTATTAATTCACCTCATGCATGTACTTTCTAGCTTTGTAAATTTAGCTGTAAACTATAATTACTGTCGTATTATGCTACAGTCTTTCTACTTTCTTTGGTCCTTCTTCTAATGCGTCCATACCTATACATTTATACATTTTTCATTATCAATTTCCTTCACAGAATATTGAACTTGGTATCTTGATCAATGAAATTTAATATTATGAACAACTAAATGTTTGAAAATATTTTAAAATTTGTTTTATATGTATTATTAGGTAGTTGTATATACAATTATTAGAATATAAGATTGTTTTATTCCCCAATACCCAGGAAGAATGGTCTCATGTCTTCTGATCTATGACATGATCTGGAAATCTGATAAAATCAATTTTTTTTCTTTTTAAAATATCATGGACTAAATTATGTTATCTAAAATTCATGTATTAAATATTTAACTCCCTGTACTTTAGAACCTTATTGTAGTTTGTTAAGATTTTTAAAAAGGCAACTAAATTAAACTGTGATGATTGAAATAGTCCTATTTTAATGTAGTAGTGGCCTCATGAGAAAAGGCCTCATGACCAAGAGAAGCATAAGGAGTCCTGGAAAAAGCAGAGAAAATGGCCACCTGCAGAGATAACCCATGGAGAGGGAACAAACTGACCATATGGTATTAGACTTCCAGAGTCCATGTCAAGAGATAATAAACTTGTTTTAAGATACTCATCTGTGGTATTTTGTCATGAAGGCCCAAACAGATTGATTCAGGTAGTTATTGATTGAGTGGTCAACTGTAATCCTCGTGTGGTTATTTAAGCAATATTTCTCACGAAGATCGCCGAATCTTTCGTCGCTTTGTGTTTATCAGACTTTGTTGTATGAACCACTCCATCTGCAGACTGTTAGTCCATATTATTGAAAGGAAAGAAATTGACTGTGACATAATTTAAGAAAATAACAGATTGTAGCACAGTTTGTCAGCGGTATTAAAATGAAGTTTCCTATGTGAGTTACTAAGATGAGGCAGTAACATGCTGCTGCTAAATAAAGTCCACTCAGCCCTGTCATCTGGACTAGGAAACCAATAGTTTAAAAACTTTTAAAATCCATTTAAGTGTTTGTTGCAGAATAGAATCCTTCAGCCTTTAAGCATGTATCTTTCTTCACACAAAAAAAGGCATTTGCCTCCTGCTTTTGTCTCAATAGCCAATTTAGGTGGAAGATTTTTGCTATTGTCGTGATGGGTCTAATCCCTTCCTCAAAAATACTAATTGGCAATGAGTGCAATTTCATTCCTTTGTATTTCACATTTTCAATATTCTCTCTCATCTTTTCATCTCTTTGTCTTTACACTCTGTATTCTGGGTAAGTTTCTCAAGATTTCCTTAATCATTGACTTAATTTTATGTAGTGTTGATTTTGTTCTTTTTGTTAGGAAAGCTGATACGAATTCAAATATTTTAGCTTCCTCACAATGGCTCCTCATTTCATCCTGCTCTCTTTTACATCTGTCTGCTATTCATTCGGCATGCCTTTCATCTGAGATGATTTTGTCTTATTTAATGTTTCATCTCCTCCTTCAGTGTTCGTGAGCCTCCATTTAACAATGAGGACAAGATCAGCCCTCCTGAAACACTCCAACTTGCTGCAGCACATCCCTCCAAAGATCGTTTCCATTTAACTCCATTCCATTGTTCTTTAACTTACCTTGTGATGCAGTCTTCTTATGGAGTTCTTGGTGTGTGCAAACGTATAGGCATATGTCAGTATTACGAGAGTGGGCATGTGTATGTGTCACACTCACTCTAAGATGGCTAGTTGAGTTACTTTGCCAGCATTCTTGGCTAGCACTATTGTTGCCCCCACTGCTTCTTCAAATGCTGCTCTTTAAGTTAGAAAATCAGCAGCCAGATTATTTGCCCTCATAGATCTAGAGCATCCAGTTTTTAATCAGCTGACATCAATATCTGATAGTTACTGAGTAAGAGCTATATCCCAGGTACCATTCTAAGTATGTTAAATGATTTCACATAGGTAAGCCTTTAAAAGCATATGGGGAAGCTAAGGCACACAGAGATAAAGCAACTTGCCCAGGGCCACATAATTTACTTAGGTGGTGAACGCAGGCACTTGAACATTCTGCAATGTAGGCTCTCATGGATCCTAAAAAACATGGGAGGGGCTTCTTTCATCCACAGCCTCATCTTCTTACCAGATTTCTAATAATTCACTGATGTTTTAAAAGAGTTTGGTTGCTCCTTCGCTGCCACAAAGATGACTTCTGAGACCTCTGCCTATAAGTTTGCTTCTCCCTCCATGTTCCCTAAATGAATACCCTGGTGCACAAGCTAAATGGCTTCCTACAAAAGCAAATTCTGCACTGACCATGCCTTTCCGTGTTTAGCTCAGTGGTGTTCCTCAAAACAACCTCCAAGCCGCTACTTTTAAAAGCCATTCTGAATGGAATAGTAATGTGAGAGCCGAGTTCTGTCCAGCTCAGAAAATAGCTTTCACATACTGGACTGATGTGCAGAATCTCCTCTGTTAAGACATCAAGTTTTTGACACAAACACACAGTGGGATTGGATGGAAATGTCCCTCTTTGTTCCTGCCTGCCCCTTATAATCTGCCTTAGGGCTCCTTTACTTTGGTCATGGAAGTTCCTCCTGGGGTCACGCGGACTGTAAAGAATATGTCCGTTTACCTGCACTGTGGGAAGTGCTGGTTTTGTGCATTTGCATAGACATATGAAAAGGAAAGTCTGATCGTATATTTTATACCAAATGATGAGCTATATTCTTTTGGCCCCACAATTTGTAGGGTCAAAAACCAGGAGCAGGAATGGAAATGTGCCAAGGTCACAATATAAATTAGGCAAGATTAAAATTAAACAAGTAAATAGAACATTGAAAGCCAGAGCTTTAAAGATTAAAAAGAAATTAATTCAAAATGAAAGACTAGACATGCTAGCCAGTTTTAAAAAAAAAAAAAAAAAAGGCAGTGCAGCTGAGAAAAAAGATCGACTGAATTTATTATCTTCTGAGAATATAATTCTTTTCCTCTGTCTTTGGCTGCTTTCATGACTAGCAAGGAGTTTCCAAGGCCAAATGGCTTTAATTAATCTATTATCAATATTAAGCTACAAGGCAAAAATCAATGTAAATGCCATCCTAATGTTCTTCTTCTCAAGTACTAAGGACTAGACATAGAGAACACCATAGGAAGAAGCCTCAGCCGGAAAGGTTAGAGTTGCCCACATTGGGCTAAGTTGGTTGGACTTTTACTAAATCTGATTACGTTATCTTTGAGATTCTATTACGTATTGTATGAAATAATCAAATGTTCTATTTTGAGAGTGTGAGAAAAGAAATAGGACAAGGAGTACACTATGGAACTTTGAGCAGCAATAGCATATAGCAATATCTGGACCTTTATTACAGGGGTCATAGCCTCTGAGAAATTTCGATGAGGGTCCAGGTAAGTAGTGTTTACATTTCTAAGTAGTGAGAAATAATAAATGTGCCTGGTTATTGCTTAATTTGGTGGCTTCCTGTTCAGTCATTGATTAGACATACTTCCATTCAATAGCCATAGTTTACATCTTTTTTCCCTTAAAATGTGTTGGGTTTGTATTGATAATATTTTTACTTGTTTGGCACAGTTAATGCCAGTTTCATGTCTTGAGTATATACTTTTTAAAAGTAAGAAACATGCATATACTAAATATCCAGTAAATGACAAATGCAAATTATAATATATATCAATTGGGAAAGTTATATTACAATGGACTTAAGGAACTCTATTTCTTTTTACCGATAAAAATACCCCATTTTATGTAGTTATAGCTAGTACATTTTATTTTTCATCTGAAATTAAATATTTTTAAATATTTTATGTATAATTAAGCTTCAAAAGTCATTGAGAATTTGCGTAGCTTTACTACATTTATCTTTAGATTATTTATGCGGAGAAATAATTTATTCAAATAACTTCTTACTACAGTTCCCCAGAGAGCTAAAGAATATGATTCAGTTGTGCTATTAGTGTTGTGGGGGCTGAAGTTATGGCTGAACCCTTCCGAGCTCAAGTTGCTTTTGTGGATAACCTGACTCCGTTTCAGTTCCTACAACCCAAGTCAGGAAGTTCCCAGTTTCTTGTAACTACCGCTGAAGAAGATCCTCTGACCCTCGTCTGGACTCTTCAAGCACCCATATGACACGTGCAAAAGTCCACATGAACACGTGTATGTGTTCATTTCCCCGTGTGTGTACCGTCTCTCTCTCTCTCTCTCACACACACACACACAGTTCAAAGAAAAGAAATATTTAAAAATAAAGTATTGTAATTTCTGTACAAAATGGTATAAAATATGTAGGGATATTTGGGGTTCGAGCAACCCGGTGTTGCCAAAGTGAACCTAAAGTGAAAGCCAATGAACAAATGGTATACATCTACAAGCAACCAAGAGCAATTAGTGTTTAACATGTATGCATGTGTTTAATTTCATGCAAATGGAAGAAGTATTCATGATGATTCGTGTATACTAAAATTTAATTTTTAGAGGAATTCATTTTTGTGTTTGCTTGGAATTCTGTCTTAAACTTGGTTGAAATCGACTGTTAAAATCTTTTAATTTTATGAAGATGTTCTGTGTAAGGCTGAGTGCTGCCAAGTCTGGCACTGTCTTCACAGTGTCCACACTGCACGCAGAGTTGTGGGTCTCTGTGTTAATTACCATCTACTACAAGAAGAAGCTTATTTATGAGGTTTGAGTGCTGATATATTGATATAGCTGTATGTCATTAGGATTCGCTGCATTGCTCCATTCCTTTAGCAGCGTGATAGTAGGTTTCACCCTACTGTTCATGAACTCCCTGCTCTAAAGTTCTTGGCCACTTCATTAGTGTCCAGTGTGCATTCCATATAGTAGACTGGGCCTTAAATCTAATTAAGAGGTGGTTGGTTACTCCTGTAACATTTGTATCGCTATAGCACCACTATATCTTGCAGGTAGGTTACAAACCCTTCCCCTCAATGTTCAGGAATCTAGACAGAAGAGGAGGAGACACATTCTAGCCAGCAGAGGTTTTCAGTGACACCAAAGAAACAATGTCAGCAAGGACAATAGACTGGTATACATACGAGTTCAAAGACTAGGACTGCAGCAAGCACAAGACATTCTCAGCTTCAAAGCAGACAAGGAGAAACAGAAGGGAACATAGAAGTTTCATATGTAGTCCAGAAGTTATTTGCAGCTGATACCTGCTTAGAAAAGGAAAATAGGTTTCGTCCAGGGTAACATTGCTAAGGTATGTGAACCCCAGTCCATAGCAAGCTGCGTGCCCCAAAGCAGTTCGTTAACAAAAAACAGAGTCTATGTTTGTGTGTGTGTGTGTGTGTGTGTGTGTGTGTGTGTGCGCGCGCACGCGTATGCTTTTTGTTTTGTATTGTTTTAGTATTTTTTGCTTGTTGTTCATTTTAATTTTTGTATTTTGTTTTTAGAGAGAGAATGTAAAGTTGAGTAGGTGGATAGAGAGGTGTGGAAGATCTTGGAAGAGTTTGGAGAAGGAAGAAAGAATGTGATCCAAATATATTATGTGAAAATTTTAAAAAATAATAATTTAAAAATCATTTTAGTATCCATTTTTGTCAAATTATAATCTTTTATCACTTAATAGAAGATAAGGAGCCTTTTAAGAACATAAAAAGATGACATTTTGATGGAATTCAGTTAAGTAATAATTTTATCAAATAATATATTTCTTTGAAAAATACTATTAAATAAAATATCACACAAATTGGACAGAAGAGAAAGAAAAATGTCATCTTAAATCATCTGTCCCACCTTGTAGGTAACTGCGTGTAATTCTATAATTATATGAATGTGTTGATATATACTTGAAATATGTGAAATATGGATAGAGTAAATTTATCAATACGTTATGACAATTATTTTATGACAGATATTCATGTGATTTCTATGGACTGAAAAGGTACCTGTATAAATACTGTTGAATGCTGAAGCAAGAAATTCATGAAAGAAAAAGCTGGAAATTATACCACTAAATTAATTATATTCTTCACAGCAATTCCCTTGAGAAAGCTTATTTATAGCAATTAGTAATTCTCAACTGAGTTGTACATGTATGGTACAGTGACCCTGCCACTACTCAGTGCAAGCTTGGAAGAGGTCTTTCTTTTGGATTATGTAAGATTCATTCCAAAGATTTGTAGAAAAATTGGTCTCATTTTAGGCACGATCAAATCCACTCAGCATAAACAAACTTTTGCCAGACTTGAGGCTGTCAACATAGAAATGAGTGGGTGGGTTCCCAGGCAGATTCAGAGGACATGTTGACTGCCATTTTGAGCAGTGGTTTTAAAATAGTGTGTCAGCCTTCCCCCCCCCCAAAAAAAAAACAGTTCATAAAGAAGAGCAAAATTGTGGTTTTGGCTGCATAAACATTGATATGCTTACTTTAAACATTCTGACACTATTATCAATATATAACACAGTATGTTGGCTCTATGATGAATTCAGGTAAGTGTAAATATGTCCATTAATTTGGCTATTTTACAAGTCAAGTCTATCTTATTATCTCTGGTACTTGTCTGGATACTGAATTTCGATATTACTGAATTTATTAGCCCAAATTTGAATATGAAACAACTAAAAATTATCACTTGAAGACTAAACTATTGAGAAATGTTTAAGGAAATTAAAAGGCTAATCACTATGAATTGATAACACATACATTTACCAAACTATCATACTGTCATTCCATAAATATTCATAATTATCCTCTGCCAATATAAAGAAATATGTTACTAGAGAAAATAATTTTTCATTGGAAAATAATGGTAAGAGTTTATTGGAAAATATAAAATTCTGAATTTTAAAAAGCAGCTTATAGAGCTAGAAGAACAGAAATTGGTCTTTTTCATATTTATTATTATTTTTTTTTTTTACAATTTATTCACTTTATATCCCAGTTGTAGGCCCTTTCCTCATCTCTTCATGGTCCCACACTCACTTCCTCTTCCTCCTCTCCTCCTCTCTTGCTCTCCTCAGTCCACTGATAGGGGAAGTCCTCCTCCCCTACTGTCTGACCTTAGCCTATCAGATCCCATCAGGACTGCCTGGATCCTCTTCCTCTGTGTGCTGGCTATGTCCCCCCACCATGGAGAAGTGATCAAGGAGCAGGCAACTGAGTTTATGTCAGAGACCCTCTCTTCTCCCCTTACCAGGGGACCCACATAGAGAACAAGCTGCCTATGGGTTACATCTGGGCAGGGGTCTAGGTCCTCTCCATGCATGGTATTTGGTTTATGCATCTGTCTCTGCAGTTCCCCTGGGCCAAGCATTTTTAGCTTTGTTGGTCTCCTTGTGTGGCTCTCCCTTCTGGGTCCTAGTATACCCCCCTTCTTCCATAAGAGTCCCTGTGCTCTGTCCAAAGTTAGGCCATGAGTGTCTACATCTGCTTTGATCCTCTGCTGGGTGGAGTCTTTCAGAGGCCCACTGTGGTAGGCTCCTGCCCTGTTCCCTCTCTTCTACCACTTCCGGTGTCTATCCTGTTTTCCCTTCTGAATGAGAATTATGCATCTTCTGTAGGGTCCTGCTTGTCATTTAGGTCTGTAGATTTTGGCATGTTTATCCTATATTATATGGATAATATCCACTTATAAGTGAGTATATACCATGTGTGCCTTTCTGGGCCTGGGTTACCTTGCTCAGGATGATCTTTTCCAGTTCTATCCATTTGCCTGCACATTTTATGATTTTCTTGTTTTTAATAGCTGAGTAGTAGTTCATTGTGTAAACGTACCACATCTGGCGCTAGTGCTGCCTCGGATCCAGCTATACTGCTCCTGAGCATGTATCTGAAGGATGCTTCACCACATAGCAAGGACATTTGTTCAACTATGTACATAGCAGCTTTATTCATAAAAACCAGAATCTGGAAACAACCTAGATGAAGAACGCAAACAGAAATTGTGGTACATTTACAGAAAGTGTTCTTTTAAAGAACTGTCATTGGGAGATAATAAAGAAAAAAGAAAATTTTGCATCTCGTTGCTTCCATTTTGGAGACTAGAAGGTTAAAACCTAGAAGAAGCAAGTAATTTGCAGAGTCAACACAGACTCGCAGAGGTGGAAGTTACCAAAAAACATGATCCACTAGGACCCAAGTGTAATTGCACCCAAGTCACTTTAGTTCATGTCAGAAAACATAAAAAAAAACAAACTGAAGAACAGCATTTCAGGCCTTATATCTAATGAGTTATCTGAAGATATAGATGTATTTGATGCTTGTAATATCTTAACAAATTTAACAAATGGTACAACTAGCATAAAATATAAAGGAATCAAGTGCTGACTCTTGGGATTTCACAGCTATTGTTCTTTATCTTACAGCCATCCCTCATTTTCTGTCTGGACAGTCTGAGCTGACAGCTTCATCATTAGACATATTTCTCCAGTACTTTCTAAAGCAAGAAATGAGATGTCTTTTTTTTTTTCCAATGGAATTCTGAGTTTAACTTCTCCAGTTTCTAATGGCATTCAGTAACCCCTCTCAGAACAAGTAAATAGAACAGGTCTTATTTATAAAATAGAGATTCTGAAAATATTCAGATTATCTCTCCAGCTGTTCTGCTTACACATTCTTTCCCCTTTCCTGTAACTGACTTTTACTGACTAGGAGCAACACCAACAGTTCAATGGCCAGTCAGGACATATAAGAAAGCAGGGAGACTAAAGGGGAGACTACAGAATGCCATCTGATGAGGTAAGGACAGCAACGTCGGCCCATGCTCACTTGAGCACCTGCAGCAAAGACTAACCACAAATGCATTCAGTGGGCAGCAGGATAAAAAAAAACATTTTTTGAACTGAGTTCCTTCCTAGCATTTTCTTTTTTCTTTTTTTTTTTTTTTATATTTCTTTTCCTTAGCTTTTCTCTCTTCCTTCATATCCACAAGCAGCATACATTTTCCTGACCTGCCTAAAGGAACAGCTTTAAAACCATACAAATAAAAATTGTCCCTGATACAAGATTTGTTTCAGAAGTCTCTCAGGAATGCAAACCCGTTCTCAGCTTTCTTCCCATCTGTGTGCTTTTAGCAACATAGAAGGTCAGATCTTGACAACTGAAGTCCCAAACCCTACTACATACTTACTTTGTTGAAGTCCACATATTTTAAAGGTATGTATTCAACTTACATCCCTATTGTAGCCCCCTCTCTCCTCTCCTTCCGGTCCCTCCCTCCCATCATCTTCCGCATATCTCCCCTCCTCTCCTCTTCAGAAAAGGAGAGCAGCCCCCTCCCCCTCACCAACCCACCCCAGTACGTCAAGTTGCATCAAGACTGAGCTCATTCTCATCCACTGAGGCCAAGAAAGGCAGCCCCTCCAGGGAAAGTGATCAAAAGTGGGCAACAGAGTCCACATCACAGAGAGGACCCACTCAACTTACTAGGGAACTCACGTGAAGGTCAAGCTGCCCATGTGTTACCTATGTGTACGAGGCCTAGTCCTGTCCATGAATGTTCCTTGGCTGGTGCTTCTGTCTTTGTAAGCTCCCATGGTCTAAGTTAGTTGACTCTGTTGGTCTTGGGGCATTCTTGTCCCCTCCGGGTCCTTCTATCCTTCCCACTCTCTGTCGGCAATCTTCCACAGGACCCCCAGAGCTCTGCCTAATGCTTGGCTGTGGGTCTCAGCATATGATTTAATCAGCTGCTTGGTAGGGCCTCTCAGAGGACAGTTATGCTAGGCTCCTTTCTATAAACATAGCAGCGTATCATTAGTGGTGTCAGGGGTTGGCTCTCAGGAACATCCAGCCAATGCCTGGTCCAACCTAAGACGCATCCCATGAAGTCCACTTTTTATCCTCAGTGGTGTAGCCTTGGAGAAGTTTTAGATTCTCATATCTCAGGAGCATTATATAAAAAATCATATGCTATTAAATAACAACAAAAGCTGTCCTCTATCATAGGTAGTTTGAAGATGAGATAGTACATGAATGGGGCCTGGAATCATGCCCGGTATAAAGTCAACAGGTACACATAGTGCGTGTGAATGCACTCAGTGAAAGGGAAGGTACCTAGCATGTGCAAACACCACAGGTTCAATTCTCTAGCATTCAAGTAAAATGAAAATGTTAACCTTTGCTCCTATGGCTGACATTTTTTTCTAGACATACACATATTTTGTTTCAAACCAACCTCCAATAGTTTGAATGTCTGTATTTCTGACCACACATATTTAACGTAATGTTTCAATTTCTTAACTTTCCCATGCAACCTGATCTCCACTAGCATAGCGTATTCAGATTCCTGCTCTCCCCCACATTCTGTCTTAGGAACAGTGAATACCCTAATGGACGTTGGCTTCCCTCTCCTTGAGGATGGTTTCCATTTCTGTCGGAGGTAACTGTAGAGTGCTCAAGGTAGCATGTATGTTTTAAAGAAGTCTCGATTTTTAATCTTAATTCTGGTCTATTTAGCTGTTTTTTCTATGATGAGGTCTTTATGATATTCATGCAATAGGCTTAGTAGGACAGATGCCTGAATACTTGATTTCCTACTGGAGCAAGCTGAGCAAAAAGGAGTGATTGAGCCATTTAAAACAAAAGGCAAAAGGAAGATTCAGAATCCCAGTTTGCTGGTGATGCGTTCAGTAAAGCGTGTCTTCCAACTCGTACTTCTGTTTGTGAAAAAGTGAGACTTGTTCCCTAGGTCATTTTATAAGAAGTGATTATAGTTTCTTCCTGTAAGTGGCACAGTGCTGTCTCACAGTATGGTACCTCCTATTCTCTTGCTAGGTTCAAACTTACCGGATTTCTTGTATTTTTTTTGAGATGGAGTTTTACTGTTTTGTCTACATTGGTTCGTGGGCGTTGATACACGTATGTATGTGAATGTGGGATCATGTGCACCAAGGCTCGAACACGAGGGCCAAGGACAATATGAGGGTCAGCGAACAATCTCCTGGGTGACTGACTTCCACAGTAAGGTAGGTTTCTCATGTTCTTCACTGAATCGTGTTGACAAAACTTCAAAGAGTTCTAGACAGTTATGTTAGTGATTTCTCTAATTACAGTTTGGCCTGGTCAGATTAACATAGAAAACGAAATTGATACACAGATAATATTTGCATACAGATTTAACTTTTAAAAATACTTTTAAAGATGCCTCCAGTTTGCTTTCTGTTTGGATCTACACCACTTGGAAAATATTTTAATGGCACATGATTTTCATTTACATTTTGTTAATTATTTGTTAATTGTGATAGTACGATCTACGGATTGCCTTTTATTAACTTATATAATCCATATACATGTGCATACACAAAAAGTGATTTTTTAAAAAAATTATATTTTCATCAGCTCCACCAATTTATATTTAGCTTTGGCAATCTGCAGCACATTTTGCATATCTTTGTCCAAGATAAATTATTTTATTTTGCCAATATTTAAGTTACCACACTGCAAATTTTACAGGCCCTGGTTCTATGCAGGCTATGATGTTATGCTATGCTCTACATAGTATAGCAGTTATTTTTGCCTTTCCAAATGTTTTTCAGGACAAGTTAAAACACTTGTGAATGATAATACACCCTCCTACTTGCAAAACAAACCCTGAAATGCTCCACTGCCTGGAGCTTTAGCAATTATTAGATCACAGCCAGGCTCTGTCAGGACTAAATGTCTTACATCCTTGCTGGAAGAGAGGAAGACCCGAAGATTACAATACATTTGAACAAGAAGGCACTAACTTTGCATTATTTTCCATTCTTCTCCCTGTCTTTGTCAGGAGAGCGGATCCATGCTGTGCTATTCTCTGTTCTGGTTGCCACCTTTGTCATGAGAATGAGACACCAGAATCAGAATGTTTCCTGTGAGATATAATAGCATGCCTCCCTACTCTCACCTCTCACAAGATGTTGTATGTAGCTGAGATTCAGCCTCTGAATCCCTTAGGGCGTCAGCATGACATTCACCTAAGGTGTCCTTTCTGCCTGTATTCATGTACCAGTGTTTGATCTCTTGGTCAGTTTTGCTGTCCTTCTCTTGCTAAAACACATCCTGTCATCCTCCCCTCCCAAACTATTATTCTGGTCAATCTAATGAATATTGGAAAACATTACATAAAAAATACTTATTTTATTTTAATTTTAAGAATGACTACGTATATATTTTAATTTTTTCATTGTACATAGGATTTTTTTAAAGTATGTATCAGGATTCAAATAAGATACTTATAGGACATTCATTTACACAAAATATACTTATATTTTATTCAGACATATATACATTTTAGTTTTGTTTAGAATCAGGGAATGTTTTTAAATGACTTTGCCTTCCATTCAGGTTAAGGTATAAGTATTGTGTTGCATTTTCAGATTTTGCTGTCCTACTATATAAAATAAATCCTGCCAGGAAGAAGGCGTTTATTTTTTACAAACGTCAGGACATATAAACTGATGTGATAAATATCTGTACACAAGAGGGTTTTACCATAACTGCAGAATTCCATTACCATGAAAAAGACAGAAGACATGGGAGGCCTTGAGGAATCTGTTAGTATAGAGGCAAGAAGCCATCAGGATAGTGTGTATCTTGGCTTTCTTGTGCTGTGTATGTTAGAGTTTTTGTTTTTGTTTTTGGTTTTTTTTTTTAATTTTAACTAAAATGTGATTACATCCCCTTTTCTTTCTTCCCTTTCCTCCTTCTAACCCCTCCAAAATGACTCCTTCTCAAATTCATGGTCTCTAATAGTTGATTGTTATTGTTAGATAAATATGGGTAAATAAGTAAAATACAACTAGCTGGGTCTGTTCAGTGTTGTTGGTATGTATATGATTTCAGGGACGACCTCAGCATTGGAGAGCCAGGTAGGGGGCTCCTCCCTGGGGAAGATAATTCTCCCTCTTTCAGCAGTCAGTAGCTGTTTTTCGTTCTTTGTTTAGCAGCGAGGAGCCACTAACATGTCTACTGTGCCTCCTGATACTGTCATTGTTCATGTCTTGTTTAGGCAGGTACGTTGTTGAGGTAGCCTGTGTGTAGCTTCCCTTCTCTTTCAGGGAGACTCTCACATATGACTTCCTGGTCCCCTGGTTCTTTCCCTCTCTTCTCCCCTGTGATGTTTCCTGAACGTCAGATGCAGGAGTTATGCTGTAAATGTATCTGTTGGGGCTAAGCGTGCCATAAACAGGTGATCTCTGAGTTCTGGCCAGTTATGGTGTTCTGAGATCATCCTTGTCAGCTGAAAAGAGACTAAGAGGAGTGAGGACTTCTGTGCACTTTAGGATGCATTTTCTAATGGCATTAGGATCTATACTGGTCTAGTAAAGTTGCAGTAATAACCTTTGCTCTAAGATCTAAGACTTCACTGTCCCCAAGTGACTTTAGCTCTTATCCTCTCTGCCTTCCTCCCCACCCCCAATTGCCCTAAGACTGAATTTAAACAGTACAGCAATCAATATTATTACTTTCAGTTTGTGTCAGTCAAGTCAAAACTACAATCCACACTAAGCATTCCACTGCAGTTAGGATGTAGGCAATTGCTTTACCTGTGGCAGGCTAGGAAGCAACAACCCTCCCAAACTATGAGGGAACTCTTGGGTTTGGCTTCATCTTCTGCTTGACCTGTGAACTTGACTGGCCGCTTCTTGTACAGTATTTTCCACATTGTCATTTCCCAAAAAGGCCACAGTAGCGGGAAATATGTTAAAGCCATTAGTTACTAACATCTCAGGGGTCTGCTTAACCCTTCTTCTGCAGAGTATTAAGAGACATATGATTCCTTTGATATTCTGCATGGGGCAAGTTTAATTCACATGTACTAACCTCAGGCTCTTCTTCATAACCAAGAGGATCATGGGATTTTCATTGTGTGTCCTCTAATGGGTGTGGAACCATCCTAGATTGATATATTACTACATATATCAGTAGATAAGCTTATCACTACCATTTCAAATCTCAATCTAATGCATGTCCTTGCTGGGCTTCTTCAAAGAAAGGTGAAAATAAAAACAGATTTCTTAAGTGGTAAATTGTTGTGATAAAAGACAACTTAAGGAAGAGACAGTGTATTAGAACTTTCAATTCTGGAAGGACAGAGTCCATTACAGCAGGCAGCAGGTGTGTTGATAAGAGCAGCAAGCTTAATGATCACATTTCCACTGACAAGCAACAAAGTATAAACCAGAAACAGTACAAGGCTATATACTGTCAAAGACCGCCAGTAGTGACATAATTCTTCCATCAATGCTGACATTCCTAAACCTCCCTAAACAGCACCACCAACTTGAGACCAAGTATTCAAATGCCTGAGCCTATAAGGGATACTTCTCAATTAAATATTTATTATATAAGTTCCTCAAGACTGAACCCTCCTGTTCCCTTCTGTGTAGTTATTATATGAACCCATGAAAGTATCCATATATGAAGCTCAACATATTCAGTATGTGCAAAGTATTACTTTTAAGCATCCGTTTCTAGATATACTGGAAATTATCAAGTTCTGACTTCTATTGCTTGCTAGGCCATGGTGATAAAGATTTAAGATGCAGTGTGTTTTTGTCTTAGCATGAAGTATGTGTTTGTATTGCTATTAGAATCTAGCATTAGAAACATCGTGTTCAGACAACACCGTTGTATGATTGTGTCCGGCAGACTGGTGGGTTGTGAAATCACCCACTGAAAAAGTTATTTTTGACAGTCACTTCTGTCAACAGAGTAAGGCAGTCCTTAACTCGAGCATCTGTCAGGTAGCTCTGACCTCCCACAGCTCATCTGCCAACAGACAGTGTTCTGAGGAGTTGAGAAGCTTCATCTCTGGAGCTCTCAGCCTCTAGGCATATTCTCATGATTACAGTGTAAGGTCAGAGCTTCCTACAAGGGAGGGCAGTCAGTTTTTCCTAAAGAACATGTAGTCTCCTGTAGTTGGAAAAGATAGTTCAGGTTGTCCCAGAGTTACTTTAAGGAAAACAAATCTTACTACATTTCTCCCCCAGGATAATAGAGCTGGCTAACCAGGTTTTTAATCCTCTCTGGAACACCATTCACATCATCCTTCCAAGAACAGGAAAGATCACAAGAAGATAATCTGTCTTATATGATAACCCAACTAAAAGAGACCATTAGAGCAACATTCCTTGGGACAAAACTATCTGTTTTTAATTTGTGCATGAGCTTGTGTGGTTATTGGACAGATGGCTATGACTCACAAGTGTGGAAATGTTTTTACTTTTTTCTCCTGTATTTTGACTTTCTGGCTGAGTATGTAATACAAAGGGCGGGGGGAGATACTAAATAGTTACTGAATTAACAAATTAATAAACATGTTCTAAATGAATTCCCCTCTTCCCCTATGTTATAAAGTAGTTTGTGCCTTTTATAATTAAATGGAAAAACTTCAACTCCACTCCAGTTAGGAATTGGTCAAAAGAGGTTAACTTCCTAAAACTGGATAGCAATTAAGTCTCAAACTTAAGCTTATATTTTAGGAGCTGATGTGGCTGTAGCTTTCTACTAAATCAAGGGGACCCATCAGTATTTAAGAGCATACCTCAAAGTTTATCCTGAAAACATGGTAAATTTCATCTAAACATAAGGGTGGAAGTTATTTGTGTGTGTGTAGATCTCTGAACGCATACATTCCATAATGTGTGTGGAGATCATAGGACAACCACCAGCTTGGTTTGTCGTCTTACACTTTGATACAAGGTTCCTTTTGTTCATTGCTACATAAGCAGCTGACATGGCTCATAAGCTTCTCCTGTGTCCTCCCACTATCTCCCTGCGAAAGCATTGGCATTTCAGAGAGGCTGAGACATTTAGCTTTGTATGAGTTCTGGATATCCAGACTCAGGTCCTCACACTTGGGTGACAAATGCTTATCCACCAAAGTATCTCTTCAGAACTAAGGGAGAAAAATAAGTGAGTGTTGCTGGAAAACTTCCCCTAACAATTCTAAATTAGGACTAATGATATAGTATGCTAGGATCTTAAAACTACGTGATAGAGAAACTTCATTTTGTGGTAACCTTCATAATACTCATGTCCTTTGTTGAAACTGTTAGGTTACAGAGCTTTTAAAATTACAAATCTAAACTCCAGAAAATAGAGGTAACTAATTATAGTGCTACCACCCATAACACATGATCTTCCAACAGGAGATATAAAACAAAATGCAATAGTAAGATGACTTTGGTTCCCATTAATAACCAACTGCATTTCTGTATTATTTTTATTTTCTTATGGAATAACTCATTAGGTTTGCTTTTCAAGGTTTCGCTTAGTTCTATGAATCTTACTATGGCAGAATAAGTCTATTTGGTAACCAGCAAAACTTCAGAAATTAAATAGTTTTATTGCTTAAACTAAGCCTAAAAGCCATCCACACATAGATAGAATCATCCGCTATTAAATGTAAAGTGATGATGCCAGGGAAGTCCCACTGGTTCAGACTGCAATCTAGAATTCCTAACAATTGCAGTTTGCTTTTGGTTTGCTTTTTGGTCTGTCCTTAACTCTTTTAGAATGTCCCTAACTATCCTTAATTTGTTGTTAATTTGTAAATGAACAGCAGACTCCTAAACATTGGTGTCAAAAGATTTGGAAAAATTTCCTTTGATTGACTATAATAATTTAAGGTCCATAAGCTTGCATCAGTGAGTTGTAAGAAAATGTAGTTATCTGTAATTGTGCTGAGATATACAATGCTCTACATACAGAAGTGGAGAAACATTTTAATTAACAAATGCTGACAATTCCTAAAACTACATATAAATAATATATATATAAATATATATAATTATTAATTATTTTATTTATTTTACATCTCTCTACCAGTTTCCCCTCTCTCCTCCCTTTCACCTTCATGCCATTTTTCAATCTTCTTTTTCTCTTTAAAAAAGGCGCAGAGAAAAAGGAGGCCTCTCATGGATAAATAAGCTTTGGTATATCAAGTTTTAGCAGGTATAGGTGTATCTTCTCCTTTCGTGGCTAGGCAACGCAGCCCAGTTAAGGGAAAGGGATCCTACGGTGGGCAACAGAGTCATATACAACTCCTGCTACTACTGTTAGGAGTCCCTCATGAAGACTGAGATGCACCACAGTTACATATGGGCAAAGGGCCTAGGTCCATCCTAAATATTCTCTCTCTTTGGAGGTTCAGTCTCTGTGGGTCCCCTTGGGCATGAGTTAGTTGGCTTTGGATTGTTTTTTCTTGTGGTGCCCGCGACTTCTCTGTCTCCTTCAATCCTTTGTCTCCCTCTTCCATAGACTTCCCCAAGTTCTGCCTAATGTTTGATTGTGGGTGCCTGCACCTGTCCCTGTCAGTTGCTGAGTGAATTCTCTCAGACGACAGTTACACTAGGTGCTTGTCTGGAAGTATAAGAGAATATCATTAGTAATGTCAGGGGTAGACTCTCTCTAATGGTGTATGTCTCAAGCTGGGCCAGTCATTTGTTGGCCATTCTCTCAGTTTCTGCTCTATCTTTCCCATGCACACCCTGTTGGCAGAAAAAAAATTGTGGATCTAAGGTTTTGGGGTTGGGTTGGTATCTCAATCTTTCCATTGGAATTATTCTCTGACTACAGGAGATGGCTATTTCAGAATCCATATAAGTAATTGCTAGGAGTCTTAGCGAAGGTCACCTTCATAGGTCCCTGGGAGTTTCCATTGTCCTAGGTTTCTAGCTTGTACAAAGGTAGCCTCCACGATCTAGAGGTCTCTCTCCCTGTACTTTCCTTTTCTGTCCTCCCCCAAATGGATCCCTCCTGCTACCCTCTCCAATCCCTCCTCTGCTGGTATCCTCCCTCTACCCACGCCATGTGGCTTCTATTTTCCTTTCTCAGTGAGATTCCAGCATCCTTGTTACTTAGCTGCTTTGGATCTGCGGATTGTAGCCTTATTACCCTGTACTTTGTGGCTACTATTCACTCAAACATGAGTACATAGCATGTTTATCTTTCTAGGTCTGTGTTACTGATGGGGTGACCTTTTGTGCACTGTGTATAGTGTGTCTTTGTCTTATTCAAATGGTGACTTATGTACTAGCAGGGAGCTGAGGACAGGCCAGACTTTGGTATTGAAAGTTGAATGGCCAATAGCAAAAGCAGGAGAGGAAGGCAGAGCTTCTGGGCAGAGATAGGAACTCTGGGAAAGAACTGAAGCCCAAGGAGTCCCAGCCAGACACAGGGGAAGAAACAGGTGCTGGTACTGAGGAAAGGTAATGAACTACATGGCAAAAGTAGATTAGTATAAACAGGGTAATTTACGTTAAGAACTAGTTGGGGAATAAGCCTAAGCTAAGGCCCAGTTTTCATAATTGACAAAAAAAAAAAAAAAAAGTCTCCATGTCATTATTTGAAAGATGGTGTTCCAAAGAAAGTCTGGTTATATTTGACACTCAACTTTTATAATTGGCACTCCAACGTGGGACAAAATCCAAGCTTAAATCCTGAGAAAATCTAAAAACAGAAGGTGGGAATAAGTACTTCCCAGAGCTAGATGCAGTTTCCTAGCTGGGCAAGAGGCTGGGTCCCTTTAAGAAAGAACAGAGCTGGAACCATGCATCTCTGGAACCTTTGTATAGGTGGAAGGTGCCAGGTGGCTGGAGCTTGGGACTGTGGCACTCTTTCTCAAAAAATTGGGAATATCTTTACCTTGAGACCCAGCTATATCACTCCTGGATGTGTACCCAAAGACAACAAGGACATTTGCTCAACTATGTTTATTGAAGCTTTATTTGTGATAGCCAGAAACTGGAAACAACATAGATGTCGCTCAGCGGAAGAACAGATACAGAAATTGTGGTACATTTACATAATTGAATACTATTCAGCTATTAAAAACAAGGAAATCATGAAAATTGCAGGCAAATGGATGGAACTAGAAAAAGATCAACCTGAGTGAAACTAAGACCTATAAAAACACACACGGTGTGTACTAACTTATAAGTGGATATTACCATTTAGTACAGGATGCCCATATGACAATCCACAGACCCAAGGAAGATAAGTAACAAGGAAAACCCAAGGGAGGATGCTTGACTCTCACTCAGAAGGCGGAATAGAATAGACAATGGAAGTGGATGAAAAGAAGGAAGAGGATAGGAGAGGGTATGGATCAGATATGGATAGATGGGGGCAGGAGAATAGAGAGCTTGGAGAGAGAAGAAAAATGGAATGCAGGAGCATCTCTGAGACAAGCTGGAGACCTACATCAAGGTAGGCTCTTGAAAGGATATAGGGGTGACTCTAGCTAGGACTTCTAGTAGCAGGATCATGGAGACTGAGGAGGCAACCTTCTAGTCGGACAGAAAATATAGTGAAGGGAAGGGAGCACCAGCCACTGACCCTCCAAAAAAAACTTACACCCAAAATTTACCCTGCCAACAAGATGTGCAGGAATAAAGACAGACCAGAGATTGGGGGAATGTCCAACCAATGCCTGGCTTAACCTGAGATCTACCCCATGGGAGAAAGCCAACCCCTGAAATGCTTAATGTACACTGCTTGCAGAGGGGAGCTTACCATGGCTGTCCCCTGAGAGGCTCCACTCAGCATTGGGTAGAAAAAGATGCTGAAACTCACATCCAAACATTAGGCTAAGGGCAAGGATTCTTATGGAAGAGTTGTGGTGGAGGAGAAGGATAGAAGAATCCAGAGCAGCAAGGACTCTGTAAGACAAAGCCAACTAACCTGGGCCCAAGAGAGCTTACAGGGACGGAAGCGCCAACCAAGAACCATGCATGGACTGGACCTAGGCCTCCTACACATACATAATGGACAGGCAGCTTAGTCTTCACATGGAAACCTTAATAAAGAGGGCAGAGGCTGTCTCTGACATGAACTCTGCTGCCTGCTTTTGGATCTCAAATTCCTGGTGGGCCTGACTCCCCCAGCCTCACTGGAAGATGATGTGATTTGATGTGCTACAGTGGGTTGGCGGGCAGGGGGTGCCCCTTTTCTGATGAGGTGGGGGGTTGTAGGAGGAAGAGAGGGAGGAGAGAATGGTGAGGGCTAGGATCAGGATGTTAAGTGCATAAAGTGTGATCCTGTGCAGCTGTTTGCGCCTTCACTGTATGCTCAGCTGCTGCGGGCTTCAGCCAAATCCAGACCTGGGCCCAGCTAGGCCCTGCTGCTCCTCCGCTGAGGCCTTTGAAATGCTTCCTAGAGACTGGAGTTTCTCAGGCCAGCAGCTACAGACACAACAATAAGAAAGCATAAGCTTAATGTGGGCCCACCATTGTCCTAGCCCAACCAGCATCATAGTCTAGTGCCTCATGCTGCTACTGCTGCCTGCCCGCAAGCATGGCAGGGTACAGAGGCTTGGCATGGGCAGCCAACAGTGGTTACAGCCAGTGCCCACAGAAGGCTGGACCAACCTAAGGGGCCAGACCCATCCTCTGTGAATACATTCTGGCCTGAGAGACTATAGGCAACAGAAGCCGGCAACAACTGAAAAGCTGAAGTCCCAAACCTCTGAACAGGTACAGTGTGCTTGAAAGGTGCTGAAGAAAGAAAAGAAACGGACTATAGAATATTCTAGAGAGAAATATTAAATTTGAATATAAAGTAAAGTCTCTGAAGAAAGGAGAGAGATTAAAAATATTTTTAGGTTAAAAATGGAGAATAAAATGCCAGAGGACACTTGGACCCTGTACAATTTTGTTTTGCTTATTATCATAAAATATTTATGTTTGGTAATGATTTCAATCTCACATATCCTCTTTAAGAAAAAAAAAACAAAATAAATCAGATTTAGATACGAAAAGGACTGAGGAATGGATTCCTATATTGGAGGCATTCGATAGAAGAGAGATTGGAACATCTTTTGATTCAGAATAAAGGATCTTCAGAGGAATCCAATCTAAAGCCCATAGTAACACCTTGCAACAACATTAGAATGACAACCCATAGAGATACTAGATAAAGAACTTTAGCTGTTAACCAGACTAGATAATCAGACTAGATATTATATTGTCAAAGATTAGTTGCTAAATAAAGTACAATCTACTGAGTTAAGAATACAGATTTTACTTAATGATGCCACCTTAGAGAAATGTTGTACAATAGCTTATGTGTTTAATTTTGTAGAGTCTGGAAAATTGAAGTATGTGTACCACATCATAGACAGATATTCAGAATTCCATTTGGCTTTTGCCTTGAATTCTGAAAAGGATGATTCTGAGGTTGCAAATTTATTAGAGGTGATAGCTATCTTGGAGATGCCTTTACAAACTGAAGCTGATGATGTTCCAGCATATGTGTCCAGTAAAATACAATTTTTTAGACATTATGTCATAGAAAATGTTCCAGATACATCTTACAATCCTATAAGACAAGCAAATGTGGAGAGATATAACAGGACTTTAAAGGAAATGTTTGCAGGACTTTAAAGTAAATGCTCAATAAAATAGAAGAAGGATATGGGATCTCCCAAAGATAAATTAAATAATGCTTTATTGACTTTAAAAATTTTAAATGTCAATGAGAGAGGTAGCACAAGTGAAAAACACTGAATTTTAGAAAGGACTGCTGAATTAAATTAACCTATATATGTGTTAATGTCAGAATGGAAGTAGGAAATGTGTTGAGTTGGTAGAGAGGTTTTCCTTTGTTTTCACAGGAGAAGAAAAGCTATGGATTTCATCAAAATCAATAAAGATGAGATTTGATTTGGGGAGACCTTCTGGAAATGTTGGCTACAGACAGGAAGGAAGAGGCCTTTCATATGGAATGAATGAAGATTTATATTGCACTTTTGTTATACCATCCAAGGGGACTTATAATGTTTGACACCTTCACTGCTCAAACAAAGAACAGAAACTCATCTCTAGCTTATTTATGCATACTGCTCTGCAAATTCAATACATGTGTTAATACAGAAATGTGTATTACCTTTACAAGTTTGTGTGTTTATAGAACAAAAGGCCTAGACATCAGTGAAGACATGTATCCCAGATGATACAGCTTCACAGGCTTCAGTAGCTGTCTCCTCAAAAGTTTGCATCCAGAACTTCAAACCATATGGACTGTTGCATCCATGACTACAGTTAAGCCCTACAATTCCTATCATACAGAGTCTGGACAACACATAATACAGCTAGCTCTTCCAGGACTTGGCCATTATGCCAATTTTCTTAGGGCCTCCAAAAATGACATTGTCCCCAGACAGCAGAAAGTAATTTTAAGAGAGCAATGCCGCCATTCCCAAGAAGTAGAATGGGTGGTTCTTGGTTGTAGAATGTTTGTTGTTGTTTAAGGAGGTTAGTTGTAAGTTGTTAATGGTCTTGATCCGGGAGGAAAAAAAAGTAAAGGAGGCTAGATTTGAGGATTTATTTCTCTTTTTCTCTTTCTTCCATCTTTCTTGTTTTTTTCTCCTGTCTAGTGTTAGAAGGAGGAGTGCGGAGATAGGATGAAAAGAAAAAAAGGGGGGAGATTATAGGAACAATAGGATAAAAGGGTAAATAATTGAATCTACTGTTAATAAAGATACTCAACAAGCCACATATTTTTTTAAAACTATGGAGTTTGTATATTAATACAAATTTAAGGATATACTTTGTTACGACATATGCACATGCATTTCATCTCTTGTTTCAGGAGTTGTATATGTGCATTTCAAAGTGCAATATGAAGTTCTAATCTTTTTCCCAGCATTTTTAATTAAATTTTTATTTTTATATTAATTACAGTTTATTCACTTTGTATCCCAGCTGTAGCCCCCTCCCTCATTTCCTCCCAATCCCACCCTCCCTCCCTCTTCTCCCATGCTCCTCTCCAAGTCCACATATAGGGGAGGTCCTCCTCCCCTTCCATCTGACCCTAGCTTATCAGGTCTCATCAGGACTGGCTGCATTGTCTTCCTCCTGTGGTCTGGCAAGGATGCTCACTCCTCGGGAGAGTGGGGGAGGTAGTCAAAGAGCCAGCCACTGGGTTCATTACTAGGGATCCCACTTGGAGACTGAGCTGCCATGGGCTACATCTGAGCAGGGGTTCTAGGTTATCTCTATGAATGGTCCTTGGATGGAGTATCAGTCTCAGAAAAGACCCCTGTGCCCAGATATTTTCATTCTATTGCTCTACTTGTGGAGCTCCTGTCCTCCCCAGGTCTTACTATCTTCCCCTTCTTTCATAAGATTCCCTGCACTCTGCCCAGAGTTTGGTTATAAGTTGCAATATCTGCTTTTATACACTGCAGGATAGACTCTTTCAGAGGCCCTCTGTGGTAGACTCCTGTCCTGTTTCTTGTTTTCTCCTTCTTCCAATGTCCATCTCATTTGCCTTTCTGAGTGTGTATTGATCATCTTTCCCAGGGTCCTCCTTCTTACTTAGCTTCTTTATGTGTACAGATTTTAGTGTGTTTATCCTATATTGTATGTCTAATATCCACTTATAAGTGAGTATATACCGTGTGTCTTTCTACTTCTAGAATACCTCATGATCTTTTCTAGATCCCACCATTTGCTTGCAAATTTCATGATTTTATTGTTTTTAATTGCTAAGTAGTATTCCATTTTGTAAATGTACCACAGTTTCTGTATCCATTCCTCCATTGTGGGACATCTGGGTTGTTTCCGGTTCTGGCTATTACAAATAAAGCTACTATGGACATGGTTGAGTAAATGTCCTTGTTGTATACTTGAGCACCTTTTGGATACATGCCTAGTAGTGGCATAGCTGGACCTTGAGGTAGCACTATTCCTAATTGTCTGAGAAAGCACCAGATTGATCTCCAAAGTGGTTGTACAAATTTAGATTCCCACCAACAATGGAGGAGGGTTCCCCTTTCTTCACATCTCTCTAGCATGTATTGTAACTTGAGTTTTTGATCTTAGCCATTCTGATGGGTGTAAGGTGAAGTCTCATGGTCGTTTTAATTTGCATCTCCCTGATGACTATTTACACACTATTTAGGATAATTAAGAAATGCAGGTTTGTAGTTAGACAATCAAATTTACTCTTGTTAGGTACTAGTTTAGGTAATCACAGAAATTAGCTTTATTTAGCCTCCTGCAGATGTTTTCAAAGTTATTCAGATAGTAAATAGCTAGAAACAATGTTTGCCTATTATAATAGACTATATTATATTCTAATCTAGGTGTTCTAACACTTCAGATCTACAGAATGTGGCATTTAAAGACCTTTCAATAATAAAAGACTTTTTGGCAGTAAGACACATCTGCTTCTGGCAGCACACGTATTCTATTTCAAAGAAGATGATGGGTATCAAAGAACCTCCATACAACTTCACTTCAAATGTGGCAAAGCTAGCCACCGGGCAAAGAACTGCCCTTGCCTCAACCACTGACAACATGCTGTCCACGCTGTCCATAAGCAAGACCCGAAGGAACTCAAATGCCAAACTTTGCCAGGACTAAGGTAGGCTAGACCTTCATAATTCCTGCTTCACGGAAAAGTCTGTCAGATATAGCAGGCCAGCAGGCTGAAGATGGATGTTCTAATGTTGCAGAGGAACATTGGAAGACCGTCTAGACAGTCAGTGGTCTCTATGATTTCTTTGGTCTGGAAGTTGCTTGCTCTGCATTTCTTGTTTTCCTGGGTAATATTCATCCTAGATAGTTATAGTTTAATAATTTTCCTTGATACCAAACTCAGAAAAGAAGCTCACAAAAGAGATATAATGTTTTTAAAGGTCAAGAGATATAAGAGCTTAAGTTGTGAAGGATTTAAGAAAATAATTGAAAGTCTGAAGGAATTTTTTGGTTGATAAAAACTTAAATAATGACAGAAAATGATTTAGGTACAGAATTTTGGACTTACTAAGATAGGATAGGTAATAGAATACTTTCTCCAATGTTACCAAATACAAATGGACAGGACATTATGAATATAATTCTTACTGTTTATCGATGTTGGAGAGAGAGTCTTTTCTTGAACTAAAAGCAGGAAAATGTTGGAGTGAACTTTCTGTGCACTGTGTAAAGCTTGTCTTTGTATTATTTAAATGCTGATTTCTACACCAGCTAAGAGCTGAGTATAGCTTGGACTTTGGTATTATCATTCTTTGGCTTCATCATATTTTTGTAAACACTCCCACCAACACCTTCTGATTGGTTTAATGAAGAGCTGAACAGCCAATAGGAGATGCAATAGAGGAAGGTGGGATTTCCAGGCAGAGATGGGAACTCTGGGAAAGAATCTGAGGAACAGGGAGTCAACAATATGATGAGAGGTATCAGAACTGAGGAAAAGTAAGGACCCACATTATAGGACGTAGAAGTAGAAAGAAGGCAATTTAAGTTAAGAGCTAGTTGGAAACAAGCCTAAGCTAAGGTCAATCATTGATAACTAATAAAGAGTCTCTATGTCTGCCAGGCCCATCCACATAGTTCAAGGTTTTTTCTTGGCAGGGTAATGTTTTTCAAAATTAGTATTTGTTATTTTATGATAACCAAATCAGACTGAGATAGATTTCTCCACTGTTAAATGTGTGTAAATCTTAAGCACATTGTTAGAATATTAATTCCTTTATGAGATAAATGTAAAATAGAAGCCATATCACGTTGATAACCTATCAAAAACTGTCTGTTTATCTCCAAATTTTATTTTGCTTTTAACAGAACGTGTGATATTTTATATTTAATGTTTGAACACTTTTTCTGCAGCTGGTGGAAAGGCTTTGGGAGGTGGCACAGCCTATAGCAGGCGACATCCAGCGAGAGAGAGTGTAACACTGGAGACATGAATCCCTGAAGGTTCAATACTGCAGCTTCCTTCCAGACAGCTCCCATGACAAGCATTCTCCACCAAGAGAGATTTTTCCTCAAACTTTAAGAAAAAAGAAACCTATCTTCTCTTTGGTTGCTTATTGGTATGTATTTGGTTACAGAAATGAAAAAGCAACTAATTTATGAGGGAAAAGATGAATTTTCTTTAAGTGAAAAAAAATCGCCTGGGTTCCATGTTTCAGTCTTTACATATTTTATCAGCAAATTACACAGTCACAAATAGAATTTAGAAATAGTTAACAAAATGTGATTGTCTATTTCTGAGCTGTGATGATATTAGGAATAATATTACACATCAAATTTGGAATAGAATAGAAAAGCCTCATCACATTAAAGTATTATTTACATATTTACATACTTCTTCCTCCAGGCAAAGATGCCAGGCTTCCTTTGTAAATGAGTCTAAGCATGAAACATGAAAACAGAGAATAGGATCAAGTCTCCACACAGAAGCTTGCATTATACATGCTTTGTTTTCACATCTCATAAAGTTCTGCCAACTGTATCTTCAGGAATATTTTGGGAAATTAACAATTCAGGATAATTATGAAAAAAGACACATTAAGAATTGGAAGACTATTAATAAAGTGATCACATAGAAGTTTTTGCTTAAAAAGATTTTAAACATTAGAGTCTACCCAACAGTGTATCAAAGCAGATGCTGAGACTCGTAACCAAACGTTGGGCAGAGTGCAGGGAATCTAATGAAAGAAAGGGGATGTTAGTAAGATATGGAGAGGACAGGAGCTCCACAAGTTGAACAAAAAAACCAAAATACTTGGGCACAGGGATCTTTTCTGAGACTGATACTCCAACCAAGGACCATTCATAGATATTACCTAGAACCCCTGCTCAGACGTAGCACATGACAGCTCATGAACTTTGTGGCTGGCTCTTTGACCACCTCCCCCTGAGGGCAGAACAGCCTTGTGAGGCCACAGAGGAGGACAGTGCAGCCAGTCCTAATAAGACCTGATAAACTAGGGTCAGATGGAAAGGGAGAAGGACCTCCCCTATCAGTAGACTTGGAGAGGGGCTTGGGAGGAGAAGAGGGAGAGAGGGTGGGACTGGGAGGGAATTAAAGAGGGGGTTACAGCTGGGATACAAAGCAAATAAACTAATTAATATAAAAAATAAAAATAATAATAAAGTATTTTAAACATTAAAGAACTAAACATCACTGGTTGTCTTCTACACCAATGTTTAATAATTACTGAAATGATGTCAAAAAGAAGTACTCTAACTAGAGCTACGTTCAAGAACCCTTATTCTTGTTCTATTGAATGACAGGTTCCCTGTTACCTCAGCATCCCTGTTATTAATACTGCCTCTTGTTAGCTATAGAGATAAAAGGCACACTTCAAAAGATGCCGCCTCTAAAAAAAGATGAAAAACATGGAAGAATATAAATAACAAGGAGAGGAGATGATAGAAGGCATATAGACAGTGGTGACTGGAAATAGAAAGAAAAAAAAACCACTTAAATTGGAGATTAAAGCTTTGCATCCCTCTTCTATACCTTAATAACACAACACCAAGTCCACAGCACATGACTCTCCCAAAGCTTCAGTTCTACCCTTGCTGGGGGAAGCTTTTTACTATTTTTTTCTTTCCTAGATATTTGTTTTGTTCTTACCTACCTTTGATAACTATCTGGTGTGCTTTTTGTGCTTTATAGATTCCTATTGAACTTAGTATGTTATGTAATAGGAGGCAAAAGTTCAACCTATTAAAGGATCTGTTGTATTTCAGAGTCATTCTGATTTTCAAAGGTTTCCAAACATTTCTGGGTAGCTTGGTTTTGCAATGTGATAGATGCCAGATTGCATCGTGCAGAATTCCTGTGTTAATTTGTTCACTGAAAAATCACAGATGAAGAGGCAGTGTTCGTACTCATCCAAATGCTGATGGCACTACATTTCTTGTTTTAACTATTAACATGATCTATGATTTTGGATCCTTAAGAATTTTCTGGGTTGTTACTCATTGCTAAAACTTATCTGATCATATAAAACGAAGCTCCAGTATTCACTCCATGAGAAAGTCACACTGGGGATGGTGAAATGGCTGAGCTGATGAAGAGATTCCTACAGAAGATGGATGACCTGAGTTCAATCCTTGGAACTCAGAATTAGAACAAACCTACTATACAAGTGCTGTGGTGTGTGCATGTCCATACACATGCATAACACACACACACACACACACACACACACACACAAACACATACAAGCACACACAAAATATAATAAATTAAAAATGTTTTCCGAAGCAAAACAGTATAAAATTTTGTACTAAGACTAATAACAATGGAGTCTCTTGCTCTCTTTACCTGACCCTACTTTCCCAGTGTCCCTAAGAGCACCCCTTTTCAGTTCTAATGTCACTTATTTAACACCTATATTTTCTAATGAAGATTACAAAGTATTTTTTTATAAATTTATTATTTGAAATTTTTATACATGTATGCAGGGTATCTTCACCATGTATACTCCTCACTTTCTGCTTGACCTTAGGATTTTCATCAAATCCTCCTCACCTCATGTAGTCCTTTCCTAACAATATGTACTTATTCTTCCTTTCTTTTAAAATTTTATTACAACATTTTCTTCCTTCTTTTTCATTCCTTCCATATTTCCCATGAACCCTGCCCCCCATCTGTCTCATATTTGTTCTCATGACCTTTAATTTGTTACATATATGTAATCATGTAAATGCATAAATATACCCTGGTCAAGCCATTTAGTGTTACTTGTATGTATATAATTTCAGGGCTGACCACTTTATATTCAGTATCCAGCTCGAGGGCTCATCATTGGAAAAGACTATTGATCCACATTCCCAGTATTCCTTAGTTTTCCATAGTCTGTTTAGGGATGGGGCCAGTGAGGTTTTCCCAAGTTGTCTTAGCATATCTGTTTTCATTGTACTTGCCAAGGCAGCCATATTGTTGAGGTATCATGACTGAATTCCCTGTCCTTTCAAGGAAATACAATGTCACAGCAGATTTCTCGTTCCACTGGTTCTTACAATCTTTCTACATGATCTTCTGTGATGTTCTTTGTGATTTAGGTGGAAGAGTTGTGTTCTGCATGTATCAGTTGAGACTGAATATCTTATAATTACTTTTTCTCTGCATGTCATTGGGTTTTGGTTGTCTGCAATGGCCTACTCTTTTACACAGAGAATTTTCTTCAATGAAGTGTGGTGCCAGGAAAGCAGAGCAACTGGGGAAGTGGTCCAGGGCAGGAGTAAGGTCCAGATATGTCCATACCCCGAAAATCTCATCCAGAGAATAGAAGGAGTTGGACTGCTTCCTCTCTGCTCTGGACCTGCATGTCCCAGTGCACATAAGCCTTGAGACCCCCACCTCTGCCACCCTCTCTCCCTATTAAGGGCATGTCTAGCAAACACTTGGAATTCTTCATGCTAAAGAAGCATTTCCGGAACCTCAGCCCCAGCCAATGAGGTATAGTCACCCTAAATACCCCTACCCCGCTCCCCAAGGTTTATATAGCCCTTGCTTTCCCCCCCTCCAATAAAGAGAGCCATTTCACTGAAAACCATCCCCTGAGAAGGCTCTTTCTCCTGAAATCAATGCTTACTGAGATCTATTAGGTCCATTTGATTCAGGACATCTGTTAGTTTCATTATTTCTCTATTTGTCTCAATAATCTCAATGATTTTACCAGTGGACACATTGGTGAGAATGGGATGTTGAAGTCTCCCCTATTAATGTTTAGGGTTTGATGTGTGATTTAAGCTTTAATAATTTTTCTTTTACAAATGTGGGTACCCTTGTATTTGAGGCATAGATGTTCAGGATTGAGATGTCCTCTTGATGAACTTTTCCTTTGATGAGAATAGTGTCATTCCCCATCTCTTTCAATTAATTTTGTTGAAAGTCTATTTTATTAGACATTAGAATGGCTATTCCAGCTAGTTTTCTGACTCTGTTTGTGTGGAAAGCCTTTTTCCAGTCCTTTGCTCTGAGGTAATGTCTATCTTTGTTTGTTGTTGAGGAATGTTTCTTGTATGCAGCAGAATGTTGGGGCCTGTTTATGCATCCATTCTGTTAGCCTGTGTCTTTTTATTTTGAGAGTTGTCTCCAATGATGTTGAGAGATATTAATGTACAATGATTGCCAGTCCCTTTTTTATGATGTTGGTGGTGGTATTGTGTTTGTGTGCTTATCTTCTTTTGGTTTTGCTGTAGTAAAGTTATTTATATCCTGTGTTTTCTTGGTTAACCTCTTTGGGTTGGTGTTTTTCTTCTAGTATCTTCTGTAGGGCTAGGTTTGTACATAGATATTGTTTAAATTTGGTTTTGTCATGGAATATCTTGTTTTTATCCATCTATGGTGATTGAAAGCTTTGCTGGGTTTAGTAGTCTAAGCTGACATCTATGTTCTCTTAGGCTCTGCAAGAAATCTGCCCAGGCCCTTCTGCCTTTTATAGTCTCTGTTGGGAAGTCAGGTGTGAATCTGATGTGCCTGCATTTTTACTTTTTTTTTTTTTAATGGTTTGTACATTTTTTAATTTATTTCTTTCAGAAAATATCTATTGAGGCTTTTATTAAAGTTTATTTCTTTTTTTTCTTTTTGATGTGATAACACACTAAGATGAAAATAACTTGAGGAAGAAGTGATTTATCTCAGCTTATACATCACAGTCCATCACAGAAGTTGGAGCAGGAACCCATATGAAGAAATTAAACAAAGGCTATGGGGACTGATGCTTACTGGATAGCTAGGCAGGCCTTGTTCAGCATGCCTTTATCTATCTATCTATCTATCTATCTATCTATCTATCTATCTATCTATCTGCCTATTTATTTATTTATTTATTTATTATTAGTATTATTACAACTTATTCAATTTGTATTCTGGCTATGGCTCCCTCCCTTGTCTACTCCCAATCCCACCTTGCTCCCCCATATCCCTCCCCTAGTCCAATGATGGGGAGGCCCTCTTCCCCTTCCATCTGGCCCCAGCCTATCAGGCCTCCTCAGGACTGGTTGCACTGTCTTCCTCTGTGGCCTGGCAAGGCTGCACCCCCCCACGGGGGGGGAGGTGATCAGAAAGTCTGTCACTGGGTTCATGCCAGAGACAGCCCCTGCTACCCTCACCAGGAACCCACTTGGAGACTGAGTCTATGGGCCACATCTGAGCTAGGGCTCTAGGTCCTCTCCATGCATTGTCCTTGGTTGGGGTGTCAGTCTCTGCAGGCCCCCAGGGCTCAGTTTTCATGGCTCTGTTGGAGCTTCTCCTTTTGGAGCTTCTGTCCCCTCCAGGTCTTCCTATCTCCCCCTTCTTTCATAAGATTACCTGAACCCTGTCCAAAGTTTGGCTGACACTTTTTATATGTTCTTGGATTTGGTTTATGAGTATTTTATTGAGTATTTTTGTATCAATGTTCATAAGAGAGACAGGTCTGAATTTTTCCTTTTTTGTTTGGTCTTTATGTGGTTTAGATATCAAGGTGACTGTGGCCTCATAGAATGAGTTTGGTAATGTTCTTTTGTTTCTATTTTATTGAATAGTTTGAAGAAAATTGAAGTTATCTCTTCTTTGAAGGTCTGGTAGAATTCTGCACTGAAACCATCTGGCCCTGGGCTTTTATTGGTGTAGAAGCATTTTTACTTTACCTGGCCTTTTTTCCTTGTAGCTTTTTAGTGTTTTTCCTTTGTTCTGCAATTCAGTGTTTTTATTATTATATGGTGGGAAGAACTTCTTTTGTGTTCTAATCCATTTTATATGTTTAAGGGCATTTCTTTCTTTAGATTGAGGAAAACTTTTTATATAACTTTCTTGAAAATATTTTCTGGTGTTTGGAGCCATAAATCTTCTCTTTTCTGTGTTCCTATTATTCTTAGGTTTCATCTTTTCATGGTGTCCTTGATTTCTTGGATGTTTTGTGTTGGGATTTTTTTTTTTATTTAATATTTTCTTTGACAGATGTATTGATTTCTTCAATTGTATCTTCTATGCCTGTTGGTATAATCTTCTTTTGGAATGTATGCAATTCATTCAAATGCTGATTTCTCTACCCCACTATCTGGTTTCAATCTGGACATTGCATTGTGATACTTATTCTAAGCATTCCCTGTCTCAAGTTTGTGTAAACATGCCGTCATTTGTTCTCTGTATTGTCAATAAAACACCTAGCCCCAATGATGAGCAATGGAGAGAATAGGGTGGGACATTCTGGACTAGGAGGAGAAGAGAAGGAAATGAGCGGGAGGAGGAGGAAGAGAGAATCCAGAGAAAGGTCTTGGAACCACGTGGAGAGATGGATTGGACCTTAGATATGACTAAAGGCAAGTATAATGGATGAAATCTGAATGGTAGGAAATTATGTGGGCTTGGAGGTCTAGAATGGAATAAGTATTGCTCACCATTGTGATTAAGGTTAATTAAATAAATCCCAGTCTCTGTGTGGTGATTTGGGTATACAGCTGGTTTAAGAATAACTGCTGCTTAACTAAAACATATATCAACAATAAGTATTATAACCCACAACATATGCCTGAGAGTCTCTTCTCCATCTCTTGTATTCTGTTGGTGATGTTTACCTCTGTGGTTCCTGTTCTCTAAGTTTTTCATCTCCCAGATTTCCTTATTCTATGTTTTCTTTATTGATTTTATTTTCATTTCCAGATCTTAAAAATGAAAGGTTGCTGGTGTTTTGGAGTCACCAGTGCTGCCGCTTGCTTACCCTGCAGGCACTGTGCTCCTGGTGCTCAGACTCTGCTAAACACTCCCATCTTGGATCAGGACCCTGTATTCTCCTATTGTCCTGATGGGCTCCACAGGCAGACCACTGGAATCATGGACTGGAAGCTAGGACAGTGTTCCTGCTATCTGGGACACACATGAAGTACTGGAGGACTGCTAATGTGCACTCTTACTTTATACACTTTAGCCAAGCCATTTTTGGCATAAATCTGTGCACAAACCTGTCATATTCTTTGTCTAATTTCTTCTCTTCCATCCTCCTTTCTCTGTCCTTTTAAATTGCTAGTTTCTTTGTAGAATAAGATCACTTATTAAAGGGTTAAAGGTGTGATCTTGTACTTTTGAGAGGAATGTCCTCTGAGCAGCATGTGTTCTCCAAAACTGTGTGTTGGAAACTCAATTCCCATGCAATGGTATTGTGAAACAAGACTGTGAAGGAAATGTTCATGCACTGAGCCTCCATCCTGAGGAATATATAAACGCCACCATGACTCAGTAGAAATAATTCAGGCCATTTACTCTTATATCATCTTATATCATGAGAGAATGTGGCATCTTTTTTCTCCAAAGAACCTGCCCCTAGAGAACACAGCTGTCAGTCAAGACACAGTTTGGAAACAGAGCCTCACTAGGCATTGAGCCAGCTGACATCTTCATCTTTTGCTTCTAAGACTCCGTCTCCATATTAGGCTACAATAACAGACAGGCTAACACGTGGTACTTAAAAAAGAAGTTGCTAGAAAGTTCATAAGGGGAAATGGCTTTATGTCATGTTAATGGAATTTTAATTGCTATCTTTACGGGGAGTTTTCTAAAACAAAAATCAGTTGCTATGTTTTAAGACACTTCTCACATAGTCCCATGGTTTTGTTATTGTTGTTGGCCTTTACAGCTTACATTTTCACTCCAACTAGTCAGTTTGAAGCAACTAGTTTGAAAGATCAAAGACCCATAGCAATTTCAATCAAGAAGAAACTGCATTATTTTTCCTTATTTCCCCCAAATATTATAAAAGTTTAAACACTTATTGTTATGTAGGATTTGCTAATCTTAGTATCTATTTATGCATTAAAATCAACAAGTTTTTGTTGAATAACTGTAAGTTTCCCACAGAAAGAAATGTTGAAGAAGAATAGGGCATGCTGTTAATTTTACTGGACACTAAACGCTCAGATTTCTTTTCATTAAAAAAGAGAAATTGCCAGGTACAGTGGTGCATACCTGTAATCCCAGCACTCAGGAAAACAGAGGCAGGTGGATCTCTGTGCATTCGAGACCAGCCTGGTCTACAGAGCAAGTCCAGGACAGCTAAGAATACACAGAAAAACCCTGTCTGGAAAATTGAGAGAAAGAGTGAGAGAGAGACAGAAACAGAGACAGAGAGACAGACAGAGAGATTACAATGTTTTACTTAGACCCAGTTTTAAGATTCGGTCATTGATGGCTGCAAAGATTAGAAGAGAGCAATATAAATTTTAACAATCTTCTCATAATTTAACCAAACGCAACTGAATTCTTTCTATTCCTCACACTTTAATAATGCCTCATCATGGACAATCCATTCTTAAGATTATATGGTTCTATATGCATGTGGATATTCATATGGCTGAAATTCTATAGGTGAAATGCTTTTTTAGACTTTTTTCTAAGTAAAAAATAAGTTCAAACATAGGCTGTGTAATTTGATACCTTAGGAAGTTTCTGCCTCTGTGTGTCTAGAGCAAGAGCCTAAAGTTCATGAATGGAAAAGGAGGCATTGGTCGAAGCTTGTGCAGAGTTGGCAAAAATCAACCATGGGCAGGTTGGACAAGCCACAGGGTACAAGGCACACTGCACGCTGCTACATATGTGTCTGAAGTCTTCTGTCTTGTTTGTTGTGATTAGGAGGTGGGCCGCAATGCATTGCCTTTTGGAAATGTATTATTTTGAAATGATGAGATTAGCATAATGCACTGGATTTTACATCCTTTCATTTTTAAGCCCATTTTGCAGGCTTAGAAACTAAGAAGAAATGACAAAAAGGCTAATGCGGAACAGCACTCTGCCATCAGGGAGGATTCTCAGAACACCACCCCCTGCCAGGATGATCATGTTCTTACAGACCTTAGAGAAATAGGGGTTGGGGGGAGAAGAGTAGAGAGGGGTTGAAGAAACAGGAGAGATAGACACTAGAGGTTTAACATCATGGTATCAGTGAGTAAACCCTGCCTGTGAGAAAGCTGGTGGCAATGTTTCTAGTTGGCCGCCGCTTTGCCTTTGGGAGAGTTATATGAGAAAGCCCAGTTGCAAAATATATATGAACCTCTATTAACCAATTTCATGTTGTTTAAAATGAGGCAAAAATGGAAGTTCACCTTTCAACACATTGCTGGAATCTCTACTTATCCCTAGCACCCAGGCATCTTGGATGATGATGAAGCATGCAGAACAAGTCACCTTTTGTTTTGTTTTGTTTTGTTTTGTTTTGTTTTGTTTTGTCTAGGATGGTCTTTTTTTTTTTTTTTCTTGTTCCATCTAAATGTCTCAAGATAGAGAAATGGCTCAGTGGTTAAGAGCATTTGCTGCTTTTGCAGAAGATCAGATTTCAGTTCTCAGCTCCCACATCAAGTGGCTCAGAACCACCTATCACTCCAGCTCCAAAGATGTACACGTTATAGTTTAGCCCCTGTGGTCATCCACTTACATATATACCAAACATAAATAAGAGAAATCTTTAATAAATTATAAATGCCTTTTGGCTTTATTAAGCCATTTTTTGAAAATTTGTCATTCTCCTACAATGAGTTTTAACTTATAATTAATGCTTAGTAGTTAGTAGATAAACATTTTATTCATTTGCTCTAAAATTCATTCCACTAGATAATGAAAAGATTTTTTTTTGTCCTTCAGGAATCACCTCTGTATAATCTGACCCTTAAGGAAGGTTCTCTAAATGAAGAAGGGAGTCTCCTCATTTAATTTGATACATTAGGTCATCATCAAAATATTTATTTTCTGATCTTCCCACACACAAAAGGTGAATAAAGGTTAATAGCAATGGAAATAGAAAATAATTAAGGATGAGGATGTATATAATAAAAGTAGAAAACACATCAGAATAAATAAAGTTTATTGTGACTATTAGGTTAACGTGTCTTGATATTCCAGTCATAAAGTGTTGTTTTTTTTTTCCTTCTCTCATTGGAAGGACACAGGACCTGCATTGTACAATGAAGCACTTACTTACGAAAGTAAAGGATAATGCAAGGAAGAGGAGAAAGGGTAACTAACGACCCTCAGAGTTCGAGAATCCTCTGTCCTCCCCAATGGTTAATATGGTAAATAAGTGTCTTTGTCATTTCGGTCACATTTCTCTCAGGAAATTATTTCATTGAGTTGGGCTTGTTGAGTTGTTTTTTTTTTTCTTTAACTAGTTATCTTTCAGCTAAAATCTAATTTAACAGTGGCCCTGCAGAAAGCATTCATTTCTTCTTTGCATAAAGTAAGACTAAAATCGGTAACCCAGGGTTTTGGAGGCACACTTATGAAATACTCAGGGGTACAGAATTCTGTCTTGCAGCTAGTTGCACCTTCAATTTTTGCTTCTGTTCCCTCATTCTTCTTGTGGTTGCTGCTCCTGCTCCAGATGTCTCTAGCAGATTCATGCAAATCAGCAGACTAGCAAAAGGCAGTGAAAAGAGGAATGAGTCCTCCCTCTGGAAAAGCATTCACAGAAACCACAAACAATATTTTCAACTTGTTTCTTTAGTCACACTTTTCCCCCGACAACTCCTTTAGATCTCTAATTCTATGACTACTGGAGTCATTTTTCTACTCATTCCAGTCACAGGTGATTGTGGGGCTCAGATTATGGATGCTAAATGCATGGTGCCTCAGAAGGCTGAATACTTTGTACTGAAGAAAATGTGCTCTAAAACAATCTCTTCATTCCAATATTTCTCACTCTTCCAGGTTCTAAGAAGTTTGGCGTCTAGGTTAAGAGCTCTTTTGCCTGAACTATGTCTCCTCCACTTGTTAGTTTAGCCCCTTTCTCGTTCAGTGGGAACTGTTGTTGAAGACATTCTCTGCCTTCCTTGTCTGAGCGTGTATCCTAAGACATGTTCCTAGAGAGATTCTGTCCTCTATCCTGCAGGAAGGCAACGAAGGCTAAAAGAACAGGTCTTGCAGGGCTTTTGTGTCTATTACCATTATTCTATAGGCAGTTTGTCCAGTCAACTTCTGCTTTCTACTTTCTATTCAACCCCAAAATTAAAATGGCTCATTCAGCCTTCCTTCTGCATAACTTCATTTCTTGTGCAAAACTTTGAGGAGTTTTCTGTTCTTGTCATTGGTTCCAGCCTTTCCACAATCCTTAGACGGAGGGAGAAATGCACACATTTCTATCTCTACACTGAAATACATTTAATGTATCTCTGAAATATCATTAAAAACTGGGTGTAGTTTATCTCACACGAGAATAACATAATCCAACCTTTAACGTTCTTTTAAAAGGGAATATTTAAAGCTGCTCCCTCAAACAATTGTTTGTGTGCTTTGTCCATGAAGTTTCTTGAATCCAACTAACTCCACAAAAAAAAGCTTTTCCTAAAGAAATTGAGTATAGAAACATGAGTGAGTTTTCCATAAAGTGCTGAGCATACATGTGGGCATTGTAGAAGTGAGACTGTCCAACAGAAAGCATGTCCTGTGCTCCATTTTTTCCTGGAAGACTAGTTCGAGCAAATGTGCACATTGCACCCTTGATGAGCCGGCCTTCCTCTAGGAACTGGGGACTGGAGGAGACGTGGGATTCTGTAATCCTGCAGGAGGGCATAGCCTAAATAAGTAATTAACTGTGATCGTAATTAATTAGAAAAGACACATGTGGGGTGCAAAGAGAACATATGAAAAATGTATGACAATGTCAAATATTTTGAAAAGAAAAAAAAAAACTTTAGAAAACCCCACGAAATTTGGGAAAGGAATATATTTGGAATTGTGAGCTCATGTAGACTTTTTTTTAAATTTAATTTAATTTTTATTAATTACAGTTTATTCACTTTGTATCCCAGCTGTAGCCCTTTTTCTCATTCCCTCCCAATCTCATCCTCCCTCTCTCATCTCCACCAATGCCCCTCCCCTAGTCCACTGATAGGGAAGGTCCTCCTCCCCTTCCATCTGACCCTATTCTATCAGGTCTCATCAGGACTGGCTTCATTGTCATGTAGACTTTATGCTTAAGCTAAAGCAACTCTATAAAAAGTAACCAAAACTTTTATGGTATCTGCAATAGTGAAAAACTGTTAACTGTTTTCTGCAAGTGAAAAAAAAAAACTGTTTCTTTGCTCAGTTTACAACAATCAACATTTCCTTATGACTTTGTTAATTAAAAAAAGTTGAAAGTTAAAAAGTAAAGTTTCTATTAAAGAAAGAAGAAAAATATGCTCTGAACTTCTCCTGTAACAGAAACGGCAGCATAGTCAAATGAGCTCTTTTCTCTTTCTTAGACCAAATGCTATGTTCTCTGGGATGTCTCTGTACAACAGTTTTTACTGTGGTGATCAGAAATAAAGACTGCCAGAAGATCTGCTATTTTATAGACATTTTATCAAGCAGTGCTCAAACTCATCAACTCAATTTGTAACTTTTTTATGTGTGTGCATGGGTGTGACGTGTTTGCATCCATGAATGCGCTAGGGTCACTGTGCCTGTGTAGAGGTCAGAGCACAACTTGTTAGAACTGGTTCTTTCTATTTCATGTGGATTCCAGGGATTGAATTTGGGTCCTTCAAGTTGCCAGCAAGGGCCCTTCCCCACTGAGCCATCTGATCAACCTCATAGACCTAATTCTGATGAAGAGTAATACAGCAGTTTCTTTATATTTATTTTATTACTTTGCATGGAAGTCTTTGCCTGCATCCATGTCTGTGGACCATATGTGTGCCTGGTGTCCACAGAAGCCAGTAGAGTGGGTCAGATCTGGAACTATTGAAATGGAAGGATGTGAGGCTGCCTTGTGGGTCCTCAGAACTGAACCCTGGTCCTCTGAAAAGAGCACCCAGTGCTCATAACACTGAGCTATCTCTCTTACTCCACAGTGATTTTTAAATATTTTATTTAATACTCATATAAGCATATAATGTGCTTGGTTCAAATCCACACTTCAATATCTTTCATGTCTTTTCCTGGAAATTTGACCAGGTAACATGGGAATAAAGAAACGGCAACACTGAGGAAACAACAATCACCCATAGAAAGTCAGGAAATGGATGGGATGTGCTCCTTTCGAGGGTCCCTTCTGGACAACCGGAAATTCAGAGCCTATATCACGTAGAGCAGAAGAAGGACGTGTTACCTAGTCTTTATGGGAACAGTGTCAGCTGTAAACATTGGTGGAGGAAGCAGAGATGGACTTTTTTTTTTTTTTTTTTTTTTGCATATGCTGTCAGCACTTTCACACAGAGCAGAGGAGGCTTCTCTGTATCTCAGAGCCTGACACCTTGAAGGCTTCGCTGTTCTTGTGTATCTGAGATTTTTCATATGACCATGGCCCACTCAACAATACAAGGTCACCCAAGAATTCTTCTGCTCCCCACTCCAACTTCCATTCCCTTTCTCTGATTCCTATAGTCCATCACTATTTTCCCTTGCCTCCTCTCTAACCTGATGTGTTCTCTCTCTGTCTATCTCTCTGTCTGTCTTTCTCTGTGATATACTCTTACTCTCATTTCTTCCTTTTTCATTTCTTAAAGCTGAGTCCATTATGTACATGGGTTTCTTCTCAGGGTCAACATCCCTGTAAAACTGACTCTGCCATCCTTAGCAGCCATCAACTGCCAATCTCCATCTACCGCTATTCCTATAGGGAGAGATGTAGGATAGTCTTTAAGGTGAAAGGTAGAGGGAAAGAAAGAAGAAAGAATGCTACATCATTTCGTCAGTTGCTGAGATAGCAGAGACAGACTAGAACATTCAACTTCACACATATCACTAACAAAACTATAATGACTTGAACTCAGTATCATTCTATTCCAAACAATACAACACTGTGCAGTAATGCAAGGTAGTAGCGTTAATAAGAATGAATCTAAAATGTTTTCTCTAAAGAATGGTATAGTATTTTGAATATACAAGCCATTTGCAGTTATCAACGCTACACTGTGCAAGATAAACAAATGATGAATACAGTGAGAAGCAGGAAGTAAATCAAACTCTAAACTTAAAACAGGAGATGGAGAGAAAATAGTCTTTCTAGTGCCATGTAAGAAATAATCATTGATTTAATGATTATGCCAGGCCAGAAGATTAATCATCTGATCTGTGTATCCTGCCTCACATGAAGAAGGCCAGGAATGCCAACAGATGAGAGAGCACTACTGCACTTCAGAGGGAATCCATCCATCCATCCATATCTGCGCCAAGCTCCAAGCAGTGTGGGGAAGCCAAGAAGCCTTGAATCAGTGTGTAAAAAGAGGATGATTTCTGAGTGACTGTGCGTATAGTTGACATGGGCCATGTCAAGGATTAATGCTTAAGACTCATAAAAAAAAAATGGTAGTCCCCCAGCCCAGGTCAGGCTCAGAGAAAAGGTGAAGTCTTTTCTGGTCTGAATGTGAATGCTGGACTACGGGAGTCAAGGGGGCTAGCAACTGCAAATTCTTCCTCTAGGATGTTAACAGCCTGAGACTGCTTGCCTACCTAGCCTCCTTCCAATACTAGCTATCTCCTCCTCCTTTTCTCTATAAAATAAACGTGCTGAGATTTGACTTTGGTGTGTAGTTGGGTTGGTGTGTTCCATCAGACACAGCACCTCTCTCTTTATACCAGTTTTTCTTTGCATGTGTCTGTGTGTCTGTGCTTTCTTCATTCCCTTGCCACCCAAATCCAGTCAAGTTCCAGCCACACTGGATGCGGCCAAGAGGCAATATTCTTAGTGAATGTGATATTTGCAGCTGATAGACCATAATCTTTCCTGGTGTCTTCAAGTCTGTACAGACTTAAAACCCACTACTATCAGTTTCCTAAGCCAGTATAATTTCTAAGCCTCATTTCTCATCAAATAAACTTTTTTTTTGTTATCAGATGGAGACCATTACAGAAAGACATTATTTCTCAAAAATATAGAGAACAACTGACCATGGGGTGCCCAGCGCCAAACAATAAATCTATAACACAACCCTTACACCTAAGACTCAAGGACATCACTGCAAAGATGGGTAGAAAGAGTGAAAAACCAGAGGACCAGGATGTCTGTTGTGAGATAGTATTTTTCTATATATGATAGATAAGCTGCATCCATGAAATAGCAACAATATGATTGACTCTAAACAAAACCTACATAACAACTCCGTAAATGGGGGAAATCTCACAAGGCCCTACCTCTAGATGAAAAGCTATAGGCAAATGACAGCTGTTGAGAGAGGGAGAATCAGTTGTCTCCAGAAAAAGGCTCCTGCCTGGTAGGTTATCCAATCCTAAAACGTCATCCCTAAACACAGGAATTTATGAGTGACACTGAATGGACTCAGCAGGCTACAGATATGTGTCTCTGTGCATGTGTGTGTAACAATAATTACTTTAAGGGGGTAATACGTTTGAGAGGGTGTGAGGAAAAACACTGGAGTCTGGAAGGGGAAAGAAGAAAGAGAAGTACTCATGCATGAAATTAAAAAAAAATATTTAAAAACATTCAAGTGTATATTTCATCCCAGGAAATGTGAATATTTTTCAGTTCTTCTGAGAAGAAGATTTAGATTATCATGTGATGTCCTGGATCCTTTGCTGCATACATAGATACATTCTATTTTCTTTATGTTATTAGAAAACAAATCTTACTTCTAATACATACATGACTTTGGATGAAGAATTGGGGTCTGGTACATACATATGGAATCTATACGTTTTCTGAAGGTTCTTGTGATCATATATAGAAAATAATTTGAGAGAGAAGTTGACTGCACCCTCATTGTTAAGTCATAATAATTGTTAATAAGGAAAACAAATAAATTTTGAAAAAAAACCTTATTTTAACCGTCAAGGTAAATGTTCTTGTTTATTGTTCTTTCACTGTTTCCTCTAGGTCAACCATAACTTATGGGCATCTTGAAGCAGTGTAGCTGCGCTGACCACCCCACGATCCTCTTGAAGTGAGGGTTTTTTTTTAAGTTTTTATCATTTATTTTTAGTATTCCCTCCTGGAGAAAGGAGAATCCCAATTCTCACACTACCATTAGTGGGTGTTCCTGAGAGCCTCATGAGGACTTTACTCTCCCCAGGGTTTCACTCATCAGTGTGGAAGAGGTAAAAACTGTACTAGTGAGGCAGCTAGTAGTTAGTGGCCACAGTACCCCTGAATCATTCATACTTTATAAGTAATCTCAGTATAATCATTGGTTCACCAATGATTGCATGACTTGTTTGTTTGTTTGTTTGTACTTCTCTATCTGGGATAAAAGAAAATTTTACTTCTATTTATTGTTTTAAGACTATCCATATTTCACTGCTTAGAAGTTATACTTAACTTTCTTTTTGTCTTATTTCTCCTATTCTGTTCATGATATTTCTGTCCTAATATCATTAAATCAGTCCCCATATAGACAAGAAAGAAATAACAACACAATAACAAGCCATAAAAAGAGATACTTTTGTGATAAAAAGTGTTCAACGAGGGCTGCCAGAAAATGGCTTTTGTAGAGCTTAGATTATTTTACGAGGAAAGACAAAAGGACATAAATATTGAATTGGTAATGAGCAATTTCCACAAAGTTTAACTTGGCAGTAAGAATTTCTAAGTTCTGATTTTGCCACATAATTGGAATGTTAGAGCATTTACTTTCACAATGGAGGTATGACTTATTTTTAAAAGCCTAAAACTTGTCAAGCAATGACATCTTCCTGGATCTGTGCATGGCATTTCCCATTTGTCACCTCATTTAATCTTTATCCCAAGCCTGACATAGATGCCATCATTATTGGCATTCCACTGGTTAATAACAGGATGTGAAAGTTCCTTCATTTGATGGGCACGGAAGGCTTCTTTCATGCTGAAGTCATCAGGCCTACTGTGCATTTAAGAATACAATCTAAGTTCAAGTAAGAAGGAACTGTAAGGAAAGGGACTTTCTCCTTGGGGCCTTATCTTTTTTATACAGAAGGAGAAGCTTTCCCCGACAGGCTTCTGTTTAACCTTGTATCCGTCAGAACTGGGTCAAGTGTTACACTAATTGTGAGGGAAAGAAGAGACCAAATGCTACACCGCATTTATTTATTATCCTTGCCTTCCCCTCTTCCAGTGAAGGCGAGGAATCAGCCGACTGCAAGGCAAGGGACGGTGCTACCTTTCTATTATTTTTTTAGAAAGATGGTGAATAATGCCAGCTTCTTGGCTGCTGCAAACCACTGTGGGCGACTGCCTCATTTACCTAAGAGCACAGTGTGCAGTACGGATGAAAAGAAAATACTTCTTGAAAATGGAGGAGCAAACGTGCCCCAAACTTAGAGAAGCTGGATCTGAAGAGAAAGGACAGCCTAGGATGTATGTGGAACAGGTATAGCGGCTTTGATTACAGCCTCCTGAGAGCACGCGCCATTAAAGATGGTGAGGGCTGGGTCACTTAGTCTTCACCTTCCCTCGGGTACTTACTCCCACATGCCTCTTTACTATGGGAGAAAATACATGGCTTTCTTACTTTCCTTGTAATTGTGGGTATGAACGTGACTCAGTTCTGTAAGGTCACAAGACAATCTATTGGGGGAAAAAAACAGAAACACTTTTTAAATAAAAAGTTAAGTTCTTTCCCCTATATCTCTTCGTTTGAATTTTGGTGTAATATGTAAATGCATAGTAGGTCCGCTATGAGCAAAGGACTATGGGAAGTCTGGTAGCTGTCACCCTTCTCCACAAACGCTTCTGTGTTTAAACTTCTGGTGAGCTGTTCAGAGTTGCAGTACTAATTATTTTCTAATTAATACATACGCCATTTTATCTTTCTTTTCTTCCAGAAATAGGATTTTGCCTTGAGTGTATTTCAGTAGTTCGTGACTTTCAAGGTAGTGCGATTTCACATCCCCAAATCCCAGTCCCTCTGAAGTGTGTGCAGCCCTAGCAAATGTGCGCTGGAGACAACAGATGATTCTCATAGGCCAGAGATGCCAACGTCATCTGCTCTTTTCCTCTTTCCTCTTTTCCTCTTTTCCTCTCTCCACTGGGACCTTCGGAGTCCTTCTGAACTGTTGTCCCATTATGAGGTTTTCCTGCCTTTCTCTGTCCTTGGGTTCTTTTCTCATCTATTGCTACACCTCCAGACTCAGATCACCTTGTATTAGGACACGGATTCATTGCCGTGTATTCATTTTTTATGTGCATCTCTAACACTAAGTCATGAGCTGGCTGAGGTCAGCTATTGAGCTGATCCTGTCATAGATATTTGATACACACTAGCTAATCAATACATCTTTGATTAAATTGATTAATAGCTGATTAATACATGTCTTCCTTCCTTAAAACATGACTTTTTAACTCTTTTTACTCTTTAACATGTATTTTTTATTTTCTTATTTTACCATTACGTAGGATGCTTACAGGCAAGACTTATATCTTACTTATCTTTGTGACTTACATATACTCTCAAGCAAAATTCATGTGGAATGAATTGAATTGCACTGCTAATACATTGGGCATATCTTAATCATCATATTAATTGCTATTTCCCCTGTGGGGTGGAGGGAGGTGCAAGGCGGTTGAAGTACAGCTATCCAGTTCACTGCAATAGACTTTTTTTAAATGTTCAATTTAAGTCAAAAGTGAAAAAAATTGCTCTAAAAGAGAAAAGCAGATCATATATTCTCTGATTTAGAAGTGTTTGAAGGATGTAGAGCAAGATTCTGTTTTCAAGAACTTTCTAGTCTCTCCTCTCTAGTAGACAATCTGACACAAGTGCAATTTAATAAGTTAATTGCAGTGCGTGATTGACAGGGGCAGGGGACAATGTCTGATGTGAGGATTTCTCTATAAAAATTATGATAATAACTAAGGATCCTATTATTTCATTAAGGGCTCTATGGCTTGGCTGGTGCACAGCAAGACTTTCACAGAATCTACCTTAGACATGATTGATATCAAGCCTGTGTTCATCTCTTATGAGACCAGACCATGATAGGGAAAATGCCCATCAGGGTCAGTTTGAACCTTAACTCTTCTGCATCTAAAGATCTGCAGTGGAGACATGATCACTGGGAATCTGCTGGAAACTGCCACATCCCCCGCCAGAGTTATTTAGGTACAAAGTAAGCAACTTTGATATACCCCAGAGTCTAAGCAAACAAAATAAAAGGTCCAGGAGCACTTTCATCATAAAATAAAAGATAATGAATAAATGCATTTATTTTATGTAAGAAGATGAACATTTAAAAATGGCTTTAAGGAAAATAGAAGTTTGATTTTTTAAAGTATTTAATTCCTGAAATAAAACTGAAAATAAAGATATTCATTAAGGAAGCATGTATGTATTTTAAAACCCCGTTATCAGTTTTGAAAATAATGCATTTGCATGCTTTTTTAAATATTAGAGAACTATTTAAAAAGTGTAAGTTTGTAGTGAATGTGTTCTTTTATATATGAGATTTAAAATTGTTTACTGCAGTGAAAAAAAGTGTTTCTAAAATAATATTCCTATATATTAATGTTCAATAAAATACTGAAAGATGAGACACCCTTTAGATTTAAACATTTAATGATGAAAGTTAATATTAGATGTAAAAATCTGACAATTTTTAAAAGATATTTTCAATATATTAAAGTACTTTTTCCAATAAAGATTGAAAAGGTCCTATTGAGAATAAAAATGACAAGCTATCCCAAAAAAGCTTCCCTGCAAAGTGGGAATAACTCATCCTACATTCTGTAGCCAGATAGTCGGCTGCTCACCTAACCTAAACATTTACAGCAAGTGATTTATTCATGGTTGAAAATCAAATCTATTGCAGTTCAGATAATTTCTGTGCATTAGGAAAAAAATGAATAAATTAAAAGTATGCTTCAGCAATTTAGTCCTTGTAAGCTGAGATTCTGCGAGCTCGGTAGAAGATGTCAAAACCTGCTGATAGCTAACAGAGCCGACTCCGAGTTTGTGTATCTCAGTCCACTCTACCTTTCCATCAGGCAGTACATGTGCAAATAGAAAAGTAGCTCTCTAATTAATCAAAGTCAGATGTGCCTGAACGCCTGGAGTTGCTGCTGATCCTTGTCCCGGCTTCTCCCATGTTCTCACTCTATGTTTTTACCTTGAAAACTTCTGCTCTGAGCCGGGAATGCCTGAAGGGCTTGCACGGTAAAGTCAATGTAAAATTATCTCAGCAGGAAGAAGTTGCTTTTCAGCTTAAATGATTTAAGGCAGCAATTTTTCACACTCTCAAACTCTGACAAACGCCCAGATTGCCTCTCATGTCTGACTTCAAAATATTCAAAGAAAAGCTATTTTTATTAAAAACACTCTAGAGAAAATTGTATGTCACTTGTTCTCTGATATAACTTCATTTCTCCTGACAGTGACAATTTTCACCTCAGTACAATTTCTTTATTTTTTCCAAAGCTAATTCTGCTTAATATTAGTATTTATACAAACTCATATCAACTTGTCTCTGTGAAATATTCAAGGGTGTCAGGTAAATGTTGCTCACTGTCATTCATCTTCTTTGGTTGTTCAAAATGATCAATCGATTTAAAACTACACCTAGTTACTTTAGCTATTATTGTTTTATTTGTAAGGGGAAGCTTAACAACTACTAAAACCCTTTATCTGACAAACCCGTATCTGCAGCCTGCACAGGATTCTGAACTCGATGGCACATGTCTTCTGCCATAGGTTGTAAAAGTTTACATTAATAAATCTGTTTGTTTTGCGAATTTCAGCCAGACAGGTACCAACACGAGTGTGAGCGTTTTGTCCTATGCTGCTTACGTATTAATAAGATTATGGCGGGTGTCACCCTGCATCGAAACATCACATTTGCTTTATTATGAATGCTGGCAGTGCAGAAACATCACATTATAATCTCTTCAAAAGGAAAATAGATCCTGCATATTTTCATAAGTGTTTATAATTCCACTAAACCTCAGTAGAATCAAAGTCAGTAGAGACAAGAATGACAGAAGGTTTAACGTTCCAGAGAAATGCTGAAAGCGTGCTGCGTTGATATGTAGCAGAGTGGTTAATATGTATAAGGTTACTTGTGGCCTGTGACCTCAAAGCATATATTCTGGCCTTATCGAGATTCCACGAGAAAAGTAACCACTAGCATGTGAATTTCTAGCAGGGAAACTGGTGCTTTTTAAGGGGTTAATGCTATTTTTATTTGGGCAGGTCCCACCTAAAGTATTTATAAGCATTATATGAGCAATAAACCCATGTAGCACGCACGCTCTACAATGATGGAGCAAAGCTCTTTTTATACGTGCGTACCAGTTTCACACAAGTATGCTTTCTACACCCTGGTGAGGGTTCGCGTCTAAACAAAACTGGATCATTTCATTTATATTCCTTACAAGAGGACCAGGAAAAGAGTTTCCTTGCAGCCTCCACACTCCTGGGGACATGTCGAGGAAGTCATCAAACCCACTGGAGAAGGATATTTCATAAATTTCGCTGGTGCAGCTACGTCACGTGCAGGTCCTGTACCCAGGCCTCACCTGAGATCCTGTCATCTCTGCTAGCCTTTAGTTATCATGCATTCTCTCTTTAAAGTAACAGCTGCTTTCTTTCATTTAGTTTCTGTGCTTTAGCTGTCATTAGCTCAGTGGCAGGGAGGCAGATTTAATTTTTAAATCCATATATAGTCAAAAGAATCTCAATATTAAAAGATTTTACAGGAAATTTGTGGATATATGTATATATATATATGATAAAATATATGAGCTATATATAAAATAAAATGATTACTTGATAGCTTAACTCAAACAAACATTGAAAAGGAAAAATTTTCTGGTAAAAGAACTTATGGTAAACACACACTCTCTACTGTAAGAAAATAAGTTGCTTATTATAGATTAAAATGTCCTTAATACTTTAAAAAATAGAAGAAGTTGGTAACAAAGATTCACATACTGATTTTTTACCTTTGCATTTTCAGGAGAAGGCATATTGTAATTCAGTTCGGGATTTTTATCTCAAAAAAAAAAAAACGTAAAATCTAAAATATTATTCCCATGAATAGTTTAATTAAATGCTTTGTTTCTATTTTGTAGAAATGTATACAAATGAAGGAAGTAATGAAATTTGTTTCCTAACTAAAATATTTTAAACTTTATTTCAAAATACCTTTTAGACATTTTGTTATAGAAAAAAATGCATTTTTACCTGTAAATCTAAGTATGATAGATATGTTAGTAAGACTGTTATTGGCCCAAAGGAATATTTCACATTCAGTTTTAGTGATATGCCATTGTATAGTTTTATCATTTAGAAAATTAAGTTATTTTGTGAAATCATATGGTCTTCTAACTTAAGATGACACAAGAAGCATAATTTCCAATCACTCACTAAAATAACATTTGTTCATTTTAGAAGATTTATCAGTGATAAACTATAGAGAATATGTGAATTCAATAAAATCTCTTTTGTATTTATATGTCATTTGAGCTTTTGGTCACTATGTTATCATTATTTTAGCTGTTTTGTTAAAAATCATTAATTCTGCTATTTTTGCTTCAATTATTTAAAAAACAATACAATATGATTTTTTTTTCGATTTCTTTGGGCTTTTTTTCTTCAAAGTCAATGTTTCAATGTTGTTGTGTATTTCAGTAATTACGAATGAGATGGTTTTAAACACCCATTTAGTAAAAATTAGAATGTGGCAGAACACAGATAGCCTACTTTAAATAACCCCTTGAGTTTTAAGGTTTTTTGCTCCATTTCAGCGTAAGCGCTTTTGTGTATCTCTATTTCTCTATATAGAGATCTAGATGTCTAGATAAATAGATACATTTAAAAGTGATCAATGCCACGGAGTCTTGTAAAATGATAAAAGCTAGAAGAGCAAGTGTACATTAGCAAATATTGATGTGGCCATTTTGTTTTACAAATTAAAACAAACACAGATGTTGCTTACTGGTGAAAAAAAATAAGCTGTGCTGAATTTCTTTCAGGGAAACGTAATTGTCAGAAACGATATAAATCATTACCACTTTCTGTAACATACTAACCAGAGAGGCAGGCAATGCCAAGGATCTTCCATGTCTCCTCTTGTTTACGTTTTTACTAATCACCATAACAATCTTTACAGAAACAGTTATTCTTAAGACAATCAGGACAAATACATCCCCGCAGAGAGAAAATCGATTTAACAACAAAACTAGATTTATCTCTATTGATCGAGGGGCGTTGAGTGGAATTTTAGTGAATTATATCTGGTTCTTATTTCCCTGCAGAAATTTCCCAACGAAGCAGGAAACACAGATACCAGATTGCTGCATAAGCTTTTACACGCTGCTTAAGTTGCTATCGTAATCACTGATTTTCAAAACACACCCCCCCCACACAGAGAAAGAGAGAGACAGAGACAGAGAGAGGCAAACAGAAAGACAGAGACAAACAGACACACAGAGACAGAAACAGAGAAAAAATGTTTAAAGGACACTGAGTGAAATACTTAATTTTCAGTATTTAAAACAGTTTCACTATTATGTTTGACTTTGTAACAATGCACTTACCTAGGAGCCCATGCTATTTGTTTTTAACTCCTTAACAGAGACATCAGATCTCCATGAAAGAATTCAGTGTAAAGGAAAAATGAAAATCCAACTTCATCTTATAAGAATAGAACTAAAAACACTGAAACTAATGTACGTTTGATTCTTAGACAGAGCTTTTTAAAAGACTGTTAGTGCTTTCCAAGATAAAACTTTCTCTCCAGTCAGGACACAAAGATTTGGAATGAGATTAAAAGACTACTTGCCATCTCCACTTTATGCAAATGAGGACACTTTCTAATAAATTCAGAAAGTTTCCAAAAAATTACCTGACGTGATAGTGTTATTTTCACTCCATGGAAGGATGAAGCATGCAGATTTTTGTTGATGAGCTCTCATACTATTTCTTGATTTAAGCTATTTCCACTTTTTTCCTTTCACTGGCAGGAGAATAAAAATTGTTGAATAAAGAAGCCTACTGTGGAGAAGGACAGGAGGCAATTCGCCTGCCTGTCAATAGAGTCTATGGAACTGGTGGTTATCAACTGTCTCTCTGTAAATCTGTTTGGGTTTATAAGACAGTAAAATAATATTGTTATTCCGTGGTAGTTAGCATTTTTTTTCTTAAATTGTAATTTTTATTTTGTTTTGTTTGCTGAGTGAAACAGGTATCAATGTAAGACTCGCTTTGCTATATTTAAAGTTTAGGTTCATAAGTTCAAGTCAATAAAATTACTGCTAACATGTTTCACTAATAGCATTCATGTTAAAAATTGTAAAATGCACATGCTTTTCTAAATTAATAGTAGATGCTAAAAGAAGTAAAGACATAAACAACATTTCTACAACTGTGAAAATGTATCCAATTATACAGTTTTAAAAGTTTTAGTTATATGATATTCTAATACTGAATATAACATTCTAATATATAATATTAGAATATAACACTGAAGTAATATTCTAATATTGAAATCTTTATGGTGCAAGAAAAATCTTGATTTGTAATATTAAAATAGAATTCTCATTTAATATGCAATAGTACTTTTAAAAGCATCAATCAAGCCACTTATTAAGGCATAACAAACAGAATTAAATTTGACTTTAGACTATTAAAGGCGACACACGACATTTCTTTCAGAAATTTTTATCTAAAAGCCATGTAAACAGGAAAAAGTACTTCAAAACTGACACTATAGATCTACCGGGTTGGAGCCATATTTATGACTTCTAACAATTTGCTCCAATTCTGTTAGCAGGAACATTAAGGCATACTACTTGCTATTATTATAATATTGAAATATAACTGTCAAATTAGTTAAACAAATTTTAGCAATATTTTCTATTGAAATATGAAAAAATATTTTTATATATTATATATTTGATCCAACTCCTGTTTCATGTGTGTAATCTCATATTACATATGATGCTTCATAGTAAGAGAAGCATCATCGAACATAAGCAAACTGGACTACACACACCTTCTAAAATATAATTGAAGATACCTAGAGCTTTTTATAAAAGAGGTAGTTCTTAAACTGAATTTTAATAAACCAATAAAGTAATGTTATTGTTCAATAGGTAATAATTGCCTTTATATAAACTCAAAAATATTGTTTAGAGTGATTAATATACAATGCGCCATTATGCATTTGAGAGTGTTGATGCATAATTTTTAGTTCTAATGTTATTATGTAATTGAGAGAACATGTTCATTTGCTCTAATAACTACTAAGATGCACTTAATAAAATGAAATGTGATAATACTTGTGATTTAATCTATTCATGGAAGTAATTTTAAAAGTCTACCACTCTCCTTACTGTGGATGACATTCATAATTTATAAAGTGTTGTGACGCAGAATTGACAATGCCATTGTTTTTTACACTTTGAGATGATTCTGCAGCCTTCAGATCATCTGCATACCAACCTCAGGATTATCAAGGGCAAACAAAAGATAATTAACACCAGAAACAGGCAAATGCAGGAGCTACCGGCTGAGTTCTCATTTAATGCAAGAATTCTGAAAAGCAGGAAATGAAATAACTATAGAAAAGCTTGTGTTGTTAAAAAAAAAAAGTCAACATCCTTTTCTTTATGTGCCTTTTTACCTGGGTTTGTAAAGGTAACTTGTCTGACATCACCATCTCAAAATCATCATTAACTGAGTTAGTACTCGGTTTTTAATGAGATAATTCTGAACTATGTATTTTACACATATAATATATAATGGTTCATATAATCATGCACTTATTTATATTGTATGTTTGAAAAACACAAAATTAACTATAAAGTGCAAAATGCTTTCTATACTTTCAGATTTATGAAGTAACACAGAGGAATGACTAAATGCTTTAAAAACTCAAAACAATTCTGAGAAAAATAATACTTTATCAAATGTCCATGGGCAACATGACTAAAAACATTTTATTTTCTTTGAAGCTTAATCGTTTATTGTTTTGTATTAATACTGTCTTTACAATTTTCAACAGCAGCCCAAAAATACTATTGTATTTCTAAGTCAACTCTAAGCATAAACTTTATGTGCATTTTCAATATTGAATCATTGTTTATAAAATGAATAACTAAAAATAAAATAAATTCTGATTTGATATGATTTTTGAAAGCCACTGTGGACTGAACTTCCATTTCTTATGCTTATATTCTTTTTCTCCGTATTCAATTTTCCTGTTGCCAGAGTCCAGTGTAAACCTTTGGTTCCTCTAAGCACATTTTTGCATCCTTTCCACTCACTAACTTCTTTAACAACCTTCTGTAATAGTCTGTGTTCCCTCACCTACAAATATAGTAGAAACCATCACATTGATTACTGCCTTCCTATCTTTTTCATCTTTAATTTCCAGTATTCTAAATTTATCCGCTAAATCATCTAACAGTATTTTTTTCTACAAAGGGTCTAATAGTCAGCATTAACATTTGATAATTTTATCATTTCCTTCCAAATTAGCAACATTTGTAGCAGAAAAGCATAGGCAGAGACTATGTACCTACTGTGTAGCTATGTTCTTCTAATAAAACTTTATTAACAAAGCAGAAAGCTGAGGCACAGATTTGGAAAATGTTTTATTTATGTATTTATTTATTACAATTTATTCACTTTGTATTTCTGCTGCAAGCCCCTCACTAGTCTCCTCCCAGCCCCATCCACCCTACCTCTTCTCCCCCATGCCCTTTCCCTAGTCCCCAGATAGGGGAGGACCTCCTCCCCTTCTATCTGACCCTAACTTACCAGGTCTCATCAAGGCTGGCTGCTTAGGGGTGCAGCTTTGCCAGGCCACAGAGGAAGATGATGCAGACAATTATTTTTTAATATTTAAAATTGCACAGAGTTACATTTCTAAGTCATAAATAATATCTCATTAGCATTATTTATCTTTTTCTTTACCTGAGGAAAAATGACTATAACCTTACTACTGTGCCTTAGTAATCTTTGTACTGTCAGTCCTACTTTTTATTCCTACCTCCCACACCACAATCAGCACTTAGTATTTATTGGCATAAATCTGGAGCTGCCCACTCACTCTTTCATTACCTTTGTGCTTTTCACAAGCTCTGCTCATTACATGGGCAGAAATGTCCTTTGTTCTCCTGCTATTGTTTCTCTACTAACAAAGAGGTGGACTACATTGTATCCATCTTCTGACTGTCACTGGTTCAATGACCACAAATAGTTTGTTGAATTACTAACTCATTGAATGAACACCGACACATAATTTTATAAAGCACTTTTCTAAGAGGTTTTTTTTTTTCCACTCAAATTAATGAATGTCCCCTCAAAAATATATTCAAGGACACAGTTCACATGTTATGTCTGGACTTTGCTTACTCTACTAAGTCTAATAATTTTCTCACTAATATGGAAAGCTCTACTCTTGATATTGAGTTATGGTTGCTTGAGTAACATTACAAACATAAGAAATAAAATATAAAGAAATAAGAAGAAAACCATTTTGCAGGATCTCAAGCTATGAACTTTGAGGTCATTTTCTACTCTCCCAAACTCTACCTCATGTATATGTTCTATGTCTATTGTATAAAACTACCATACTTGGTTTATAGATGTTCCAAAATTTAAAAATTAATACAAATGTAAGACTAGTAAAATATTTCACTAGTACTACTTCACTTTACTAGTGAAAATGTACCAGATAATATAGAATTCTAAGAAAGACTCATAGCAGAAAGTTGACTGTCTTGAGCCTATTACAAAAATTGCAACCTCCATGTTAATAGAATGTGTTCTAAACCATTCTCAGTAAACAAACAAACAACAGTAAAACCAAGGATGCAGGTTTCATTTACATACAATTTATATAAAAAATTATTGACTAATTTATCTGTAATATGGACCCTTAATTAAAGAACATATACCAACTTGTCAGAAAACTTCTCTTTGTAGCTAAGCAACATTTCTTATTAACAAACACATTATGTACCATTGGTGAGTGAAATCTTACTTCAAAGAGTTTAGGAACTTCTTTAGCAGTAAAGTATATTAATATCCTTAAGTATTATTATATACAGATCTACTAATAATATAACGTGATCTAGAATTTTTTAAATGACCTAAATAGATTGGTTGTTGATTCTTCTTGGTGTATCGAACACTTTAAGATAAAAAATTACTGGTTTTATTGTTGTTATCATACCGCTGACTTCATTAAATAAATAGAACTGTTTTTTTTTTTTTCAATGCCCTCTGGCAAAATGGAGGCACACAGCAAAACATCTAAGTGGTTTAATATTTGTCATCAAATTGGAAACGATGATCAGACAGAAATATATAAGACTAACGCTAATTGGTTTTTAATTGTCCTTAGAAATAGGGGACTGTGGGGACTACAAAACAGATCAGAGAGTAAAGTCTTGCTGCCAAGCTTGATGGCCTGAGTTCAGTTCTTTTGGGACATAGATGCTGGAAGGAAAGAACAGACTCCCAAAGTTATCCTCCGGCTCTACACACATGCCATGGCATCTCGACGAGGAAGCACACACACACACGAACACGAGTGTGGTGTGTGGGCACTTACACATACTCAAAGTAAGTAAAACGTAATTGAGACAACTTCTAGTGAATAAAATAACTAGTGAATGTATTTGAGGTCTCACATGCATAATAACCGTTAGCAGAACAGTTAGTACAAGGCGACATCAGCTGTTGCTAATAAGGTATGATTTATTGTATTATGTAACCACATAAAATTGGGGATGCACATAATTATTAAATGAGATAGAGTATTTAAAAGATTTTATTTTGTTTTTATCCACTTGGGGTGTGTGTGTGTGTGTGTGTGTGATCTCCTGGAGATAGAGTTCTACAGATGATTGTGAACTAAGCACTGTGGGTGCTGGGAATCAAACTCCTACCCTCCACAAGAGAACCACATGCTCTTAAGTGCTGAGGCACCCCAAAAGAAGAATAAATTATTTTGTGAAGGTATTAGAAAAGAGCCATTCTAACGTTGTAAATACTGGAGTCATAAATTGAGTTTATTACTGAAATTAGTCATAAATAGTAAATAAAATAGCAATGGAATACAATGAAATTACTTTTTCTCATGTAATTTCTCTGATAAGTGAATTCATCCTATCCCAAACAATCTTACTTCTCCACTTTAATGATCAAAGAACTTGAAGAAATAATTTGTTTGCTTAATGGTTTCTCTTCAAAATGAAGATATTTAACAAAATCGATTTTACTATGTTTTTCTCACTTAGAGCTTTCTATTTTTAAGCCTGTTGCTCTCTTTCATCCTGATTGCACCAGTTTATTTATCCACTGAGCTAGGCAAGACAGGTGTCATCTCTACCACGTGTATGGAGACATGGACGACCTGAAGTGAGTGAGACAGCTTGGTTCTGGCTGACCAGCCAGGGTAGTCAGTATTAGAATCCAGACTTATAGAATCTACAGCCAATCCTCTTTTGTTCTTATTTAAATTGTCTCTTCAGTAAGACAGGCTAGGCATGCGACTCGTATCCAACATCATGTGTAATGTTTGCTATATGTGTTAGGAGACACACCAAAGCATTCTCTCGATAAATGAACTTACAACATTCTTTCTGCTAGTGTTAATAATTCTGCAGCCTGGCAGAGAAGACTTGATACATGTTTTTTTTTCATACTTATATATTAACGTATAAGAAAATTATAAGACCATAACACAGGTTTTGAAATAGTGACCTCAGTGTTTGTAAATGAGATTTTAGGATTTCAGAAGTGAGATCTTTCCCACCACACATCTTTGAATACTAGTTTCTTTTCCTCTCATCTATTTATAGACATAAAAATCACTAGGCCTATGATTAGTCAACTACTGAAACAACGGACTTCAGTGTCATAGACTTAAACTATAAATTCATATTATAGCCCAATTTTCTTCTTGGGTTCTTTTCATTTTCTCCTTTAAAATTATTCTTAATATCCCTAATTATTCCCACTGTACCAATATTTTTAGAAAATCATCATCTTTCTCATTGTTCATAGTCTTTAAATATCAGTAAATTATCATCTGTACCTCTAAGCACTGGTTCATGTTCTATCAAGTGAAATCCTGCAAGCTTTCTTCATTAATTACTGTCACCTTTTCCCTTAATTATTTTGAATTTGTGAAACTTTCCTTAATTTGCCTTTTTAAATTGGGAGACCTAAAATTAAATGTGCTATTCAAAGATGAAGTTTGCGGTAGCCTCTCTCATTTCCTCACAATATTAATCACAAGACTATTTACCACTTTTAAGGTTTTCCTTCCCTTTTCAATCATATCCTCATTAAGATGCATTCAAAATACTTAAAACACCATTGCTGAAGCACAAGTCCATAATTCCATATTAACTCTTCAAATGCCAAATTATACATATATTAGTGTGCTAAGATGCACAGTAAATATTTATATCTTGAAAGTTGAAAAAGATTTCTTAGAAAGCTGAGAACTCCTTCACTTGACAATTTTTAACATAGAAAAAAAAATGAAGTATGAAGTGTTGAACAAAGCATTTCCTGTCAGAACATTGGATCATTTCAGTTATCAGCCAGTTCCTATACATAGATTTCCAAGATAAACTGCTTGTCTTAAAATGGTTGTTTTTATACACAAACACTGTTAAGTTTTTAAAATTACACTTATTTGTTTGTGTGTGCATGTACACATACCATCACACATATGTAGAAGTCAGAGGATGACTTTGGGAACTTGGTTCTTGGACTGGACTCAGTGTTTCAGGAGGCAAGTGACAACTCTTGCTGGGCCATCTTGCCAGCCCCTTGTACCTTTTCAAATAACTTTCAGTTGGGTCTACTCTGTGTATATGAACACAATCGTGTTTTATTTAATTTTCCTTCTCCTTAAAATAATGCAGAGCAAAATAGTAGTCCTAACTCTAATAATGCTCCAAATAGGCACAGTAAAAATCTAATTGTCTGAGTATTAAATATAGTGAAAACCCTCCTAATTGCCTTTCAAGAAGTCTTTATCTACATACTCTGCCTTGGTGGTGACACAAGACTGTTTTCTTAAGAATGTTCGTTAAAATGCTACTAAATACTTTAAAGGCATTGGTAAGTTAACCTAAGAACAAAAGGATAGCAAAATATTATATATTTTAGAAACTAGTACTTCATTATTGTCTGTTCTTTTCAAATGTTTTGTAGTATTAAAAGTTTTTTGTTTGTTTGTTTTTAAAGCTGGGCCTGTTGATAAATGTTTTATACCCAGCATTCAGAAGATCAAGGTAGGAGCATCACAAGAGCAAAGCTATCCTTAGCTATATAAAAGATCTTATCTTGAAACAGTTTTGAGGATAATTTTTTAAGATTTTGGGAATGTCTTCCATTTCAAAATGCTATTAATTTTAATAAGCAATCACTATTATAAGACATTATTGAAGAGAAAGCAATCACTAGGAAAAATGTAAGGATGTATTTCAAAATCAAAAGTGTCTTTTATTACACAGAGGCCAACTAATTAAACTAGGCAAGCATCTACCTTTGGTTGGCTTATAAAATCTCATGTGATTGGGTATCAATCACTCCTCTTGGTGATGGGGAATTAAAATGGCCCTCACTGAACTAGGAGTCTCAGTTTAGTGTCCCATTAAACAATCATCTACAATTGTATTGCGCAGCATGAAAATATATTCTAGACGGCTAGATGTACAGTTCAAAGTTGGGGTGATGGCCTAGCACCAAAGAGGCTCCGGGCTCAGTCTCCAGCAATAAAAATAAAAGGAAAAAAAGAGTGACAACCAGGAAAAAATTGGGGTGTGAGTCAGGAAATCTGAAGAGCATCCTACGGAGAATGTGTTTCATGAGAACAGTGATCCTGTAAGACTAAGAGCTACTACTTATTGCCCTTAACTGATTAAGCACTGTGGTGAGAACTTTCTGTGTATTACCTCATTTACTCTTTCCAGTAGCCCTAGTTATTATCATTCTCGTTTTATCCATGAAGCAGTAGAGACACAGAGACGCTAAGAAATGCTCTGCTGTCTAATAATGGGTAACACTGATCATTGAGCCCAGGCAGTCTGGCTCTATGGTCTAATTACTTTTGGTGTCCTCAAAATTAAGAGTTATGTCAGAATCATTTTGAAGGTTTAGCAGAGCACATGTTTTTAGAGCCCCATCCCTCAAGATGTCTAGGGGTGGAATTAAAGTTTTCCTGAGGAACAGAATTCTCATGTTAATCATGTGGTCCCAGGAACCACTGTGTTATAGAAATCTGGATCCTAGAAATTATTCTTGGCAACCCGAAAGCACATAATTTTAAATTCTATGAAATTTTACTTTATGTGCAATAAGTGTTTATTTTAACCGAGGGAAATAATGGATGAACTTGCAATAATGGGATGATTAAGCTGACTTACAGGAAAGGAATTCAGGTACAAACTCAACGATCATTTCTCTGACTTTCAACAAAGGCTTAAGGATATTATTTATCGAACTTGTTCCCAAGAATGTTATCTTAAGATATATAAACTTAAAATTCAAATATAACGTGGTGAGTCAGCTGTGGTTGGATAAAGAAATCAGGATCTGAAAACAATCAGGGAAAGTTTTATCGAAGACTACTTTTGTACGTATATACAAACTGACGACAGTATGGAATTACCAGTGACTTATATGCTCATGAGCAACAAGACACTTGCTAACTTACGGATACTGATAGTTGAAGAACCTAACTAATATGAATGTGTAGAAAGCCATGCAGTCAAGGTGGCATCTAAACAAATGATGTGTCGATAGTGCTAGCATATCAGTGACTGGTTCATTCAGAAGAAGAGACCTCGGAGGCAGACAGAGCTGTCCAGGCAGGAAAATGAAGGAAAAGTCAGCTAAGGTAATGGCAATGGAGGTACAGAAAAAAGGGTAGGCTGTGGGAGTAAAGAAATCAAGCTTAGATCATGCTGTTTTAAGTACTTTATCACTCATTTAACTTTTCAAAGAGGTTGCTGAAATGTTCCTTCCTTTTCTGTTTAACAAATGAGGAAGATGAAGTATAGAGGCAAGAAGATGGTCACCTATGTTCACAATGCTTGTCAGAATAAGGATTTGAAGTCAGGCCTTCTGGCCCCATAGTTCACCTTTGCATCCAGGACTAATGATGGATTCTGTGTAAGAAAAAAAAAAAAAAAAAAAAAGGGAGAGGGGAGAAGTGGTTGGAGAGTATCTGCAGTAAGCAGGTTTTTCTACTAATGAAAATATACATGGTATTCATGATTATAACCAGGCCAACCTTACAGTACAATCTCATCCAGCAGCCTGTTTTTTTAAGATTCTCGAGAGCTGGGGCCAGTATGGCACACATTCAAAGGTATGAGTCACAAAATTAGCATCATCTCTAGTGACACTGGCCTTTCAACATGGGGACAGTGTCGCCTCTCTTGCTTCACCATGCTCTGTTAGTTTAAAAACAGTCAACTACTATCATCTCTTCCTTGGATTTGTTCCATTCCTATGTATTGAAAGAAAAGGCTCAGTTACTTTAAGAAGTTACTGCGCAATCACGAGGACTGGAGTTTGGAACTCTGACTTTCTCCAAATGCTTGCAATTCTCTCCAATGGCTCTGCCACCTTCTTCGGGCCGATGTGAGTGTACAGCAGTTGGCATCCACAAGCCATGTACACATATGCTCACAAAGACAGTTTTACAAATACGCCTCTTTCAGAAGTGATATCTTGCTCGAGAACAAAGGTACAGAAACGAAAGAGATAAAGTTCCTGCTTAGGTATCAGCTCTGCGTATGAACATTTAGTTAGAGGTGTCACTATGGTAATCAGTATGTAGGGTGCTACTAAGAACTGAAGACAGGACCACACCAGACCGTTGGTGTGTGGCTTCTGTTAACTACTCCCCCCATCACTGACCAAATGACTGTGGCTCTTCTCTCTTCAGTGGAATAGAAGAACAGAATGAAAGTGAGAAGGAAAAATTAAGAAACAACAAAAGAGAACAATACGGAAGACTCTTCGCTACGGCCTTTTCATCTTGGTAGACCGAAGTCTGCTTGGAGTCAACATGCTCCAAATGTGGGAGGATCTGCTTGGAGTGGCAAGATATTTCCTAGATATCAAAATGGTCCATTGTAGCGGGATCTGCTTAGAATGACTG
>NW_026592118.1:41107503-41132503 GCF_907164565.1 Psammomys obesus | reverse complement strand
AGAGAAATTAATACCCTGAGTGACTGTATTTTAATTAAGCAATTTCATGCAAATTACAAATTTTAGATTGCCAAATAATATATTGCACAAAAATTGTAGGCTGGCTGATCTGATATGCATGGAGTATTACTCTTCCAGGCACTGTGCATACATGGGAAAATGAACAAAAATGCTAATTTCCAATCTACTATGCAAACGGTAAAAGATGCCTATTTAGATACATATGCTTTTCTTAGGAAGGGTAAACAGTTCTTTAATTTAATATAGCTGACACTTGAAGATGTGTTTTTCTCGTTTACAAAGATAATTTTTGCATTGAAGAAGTAAATGAGAATTCAAGTAGAGAGCATCCTGTTAATGGCGACTAATAAAAACTAATATTGCATGCAGTATAATGATATTAAACCTTATAACTGGTACATAAAGCAGGATCGTTCCTATCGTGCTTCTACCAATGAACACCAAATATACTTCCATATTAAATATATATTTTAATAGAATAAATGTTAACCCTTTCAGAAAAACTCTAAGCTTCACTTAAAACAGATAACATAGCAATGCCACAAGCCAATTGGGGAAAATTTTGAAAGCAAGCACTTAGAAATTATAACTACCTTGTAGCTATTCACTCCAATTCAAAATATAAGCAAAACAAAACAGAAACCTTGTGCAAAACACAACAACTTGCAGTGGAACACTATTGTTCTACAATCTATATTGTAGTTTACAAAACAAAACCTGATATGTTGTGTGTGTGTGTGTGTGTGTGTGTGTGTGTGTGTAAACTTTAATAATAAAACAATTTGTTCCTGTTTTCTTAGTGTCTTCAAGTTGGATTAGATATGAACGGAGATTGTAATTCTTTTTTGTATACCAATTTATATTCTCATTCTTAAAAGCAGAATGTGATGAAAAAGACTAATACTAAGACAGCAAATATAACATTCATTTAAATATACTGTGTTATTTAGAGGTAGAGCACCATAAATTTCTCTAAACATTTAATTCAGCACTGGAAAGATCTCACCAGAGTTCAAAGATCAATTAGCCAAAGATAATTTCTCAGTTTTTGAAAAACAAATGTATATGCAAATTGAGATTAATCCAAGAAAGAAAATCACATTTAATCACATATAAAAGAACCCTCAAATAATTCTTCTTCTAATTTACCTCTTCTATTCCCTGTTTTTTTTTATTCAGTTCTAAAATATGGGGATGTAATCATCAAAAATATTTCCTTATACCTTTAATAACTATATTTGTTATTAAATGACAAACTACATATTGTAATGTTTTTTTCTAAACTCCTGCCAGAATTTTTGTTCATATCTAAGCGGAAAGTTACTCTAGCCAGACCTGTGCCCAGAACTATGCCTAGGATGGTTTGTGTAATAAAGTTGGTCCTTTAAAATACTATGTGAATTCGATGAGAAGGATGTTTCTAAACCAAGAAATTAGCACAATATGCGTTGAATTGCAGATGACTTTCGTATATTACATACTCAGTCAATAGTGGCCCAGAATTCATTATAAATGCTTTCATCGCTAAAGATTGATGAGAATTCCTGGCCTCATGTGTGGTCTTGGCTACACTGCAAACTAGATTTACACTCTGCTGAGCTGTGCTCTGTATTCTCTCTCCTGGCCACAACCTTCTAAAGAACGAGAACACTATTTTGAGAAATATTTTAGGCAATATTTAAGTAGATGCTCAAAGTTCTCATTTAAAATTAGGTGTTTATTTATGGCTTCAGGCTTGGCCTTAAGGAAGGTTGGACCAAATCCAGAATCCTTGAAGGCATGCTGACAATCAGGAGCTGGAGAAACTAGATAAAAACAGGAATAAGTTAGGACGAGGAATCACCAATGAAGCCAAGATTTATGGCAAAGGTGGAAAGTGTGAATTTTTCTGGGTCGTGTGAGCATCTCCAGATGTGATGGTGAAGAATCCAGGACCTGAGTTCTCTCATCTGGGTCATGGCAGAGCCGGAAGCCAGAGAGCCCGGTCACCCCCGAAGTAACTGCAGTAGGAAGCGCAGTTTTCCCGAGAAGAACCGTGGATGCTGAGATCACCATGAGGATGAAGGCATGTAGAACAAGAGCTGTGCGAAATGGCTGCTTTCTCGCTTTTCACTCTTGGACATGTTACATAAGCTTGTGGTCATAGTGTCAGGACGTTCGGAGCTTCCCAGATGAGCCGTTGGGAGAAAAGATACATAATGAAAACTAATTTTCAGGTGTCAAACATAAAAAAGACAACAGAGTAAGAAAATAAAAAAAAAAAAATAGCCTAAGAGCATAGCTCAAACTAAATAAATATTTACTGTATATAAATGTATATGTAATTCATTTTATTATTTTTAAAACACTATTTAGAAAGGAGCAGGAATATTAGTCCAATATATAAAACTGATTCACTTTAAGTAGTAAGCCAGTGGAAAATTCTTTCTTCAGCTTTTACATATTTTACATTTCCTTAATATCTATGTACCTACTCTATGAAATAAAATCAATAATATTTTAAGTAAAATAGTAAAAAGTATAATTTTACATTCTAACATACACTTATATGATTCATTCTCACAATTTACTTTGTTTCTATCTATGACTAAGTCCGAAAATTGTTCCCTCATACTTCCCAAGTACCAGGAATGACAAAAATGAGTTGACTATCAGTTTAACAATCCCTTTGGGTTTGTATCTTTAATTCCCTTGTCAGGATACCCTAGACAGTTAGAGTCTTTAGACTAAATTGGTTAAGACACAGCTGCCTTATGTCCTTTGTTTCTTTTTGTTGTTCTCACCACTGTGGTTTTAATTTCTTTGAGAGTAAGGGTCAGGGTACATATGTGTGGTTTATGCAGATGTGTAGAAGGGCTTCTGGTACTGTTTTCATTTTGTTTTTCAAGACAGGGTTTCTTTGTGTAGCCATGGATATTCTGGACTCACTTTGTAGACCTTGCTGGCCTCCAACTCACAGGGATCCACCTGCCTCTGCCTCCCGAGTCCTGGAATTAAAAGAATGTGCCATCGCCACCCAGCATTTTTTTTTCATTTTTATTTTATGTGCATTAGTATTTTGCAGGCATGTATGTGCGAAGGGTCAGATCCCCTTACGCCTGGAATTACAGATAGTTATGAGCTGCCATGTGGGTGCTGGAAATTGAACCTGAGTCTTCTGGAAGAGCAGCCAGTGAGCCATCTCTTAACCACTGAGCCACCTCTCCAGCCCCCCTGCTGGAGAGGAATCTTTTTGGTATCTTTTTCGTCAATTTTTATCTTTTTCCTTTAAAACTTTGTCACTTGCTGAACCTAGAGCTCATGGGTTTGAGCTGTTGATGATTATTGTTGTTTGTGTATTTGTTTGTTTCCCCAGTTAGGCTGAGTGCTGGCAAGCTCCAGCTATGTTCCTGGGTCCTTCCACCTTGGTGACAGTGTTACTAACCATGGGAGTCTGGGGGGGGGGGGGGTTGGGCTTACTTTATTTAACTTCAGTCCTGATACATATGTAGCAAATGATCTCCAGGGCAGAGCCACTCCTCTAAACATAAATAATTTTGTTGCTTTGGAGACAAGGTTTTACTATGCAGTATTAACTTACCTGGAATTCTATTTTCTTCTCTCTCTGTCTTCCTAGTGCTGTGTACCATGAGCATGATACCATGAGACGTTTACAATTGATTCTTTCTTTAGATAGAAATACATTTTTTAAAATTATAATTGTCATCTAATACTTACCCTTTCTATATACCCAAAGGATGCTTATTCTTACTACAGAGATGCTTGCTCCGCTATGTTCATTGCTGTTCTGGTCGAAGGAGGCAGAAATTGGAAATGCTCTAGATGTATATCAATGGATGAATAAAGAAAGAAAATGTGGTACATTTACACAATAGACTATTACCTAACTTTTACAAACATGAAATGATAAAATTCTTAGGTAAATTAATAGAGATAGAAAATAAAATCATCCTTAGTGAGGTAACCCAACCCAGAAAGACAATTATGGTATATATTCACCTATATGTGTATGTTAGCTGTTGAGTCACTGATAAACAAGCTACAGTCCTTATAAACACAGAGGATGGGTATAGAGTAAAGAAATGGGGAAGGGATGCACACCACTTAGGAAGGGGAAATATAATATGTAAGAAAGGGTGATTGGGTTAGGAAGGAACTGGAGGATCAAATGGGGAGGAGATAGGGAGGAAGGGCATAAGGGAGGAGATATGGGGAGAAAAAGCTAAAACTAAGGGATATTGGAGTGGTTGGGAACAACACTATAGATTCTTCCAAAAATATATACAAATGTACGGATGCAATATACTTGAAATTGCCAAATAGTGGGGAAGACAGAGCCCCAATTGGACATCTCTTATCACCAAACAAGGCTTCCAGTGCCAGTAATGGATGACATCTAATTGAGTTGTTGGACAAAGGGACCCATGGGAACCTATAAAAAAACCAGGCTAATACAAAGACTATTGTTTGAGGGCTCCACTGAAGATGACACGTACACATTGCACTAAACACAGAGAAGACAAGTTGGTGCTTACTTAGAGCCTTTACCCCTGCGAACTAGTATTCATCATAAGCGGAGATACTCTATGTGCTTCCAGAGGAGATAGGAAAACACTAACCCAGTTACAAACCCTTTTACCCACATTGGTGATTTGGCTGCAAGATACAGTAATGCAATAGTGACACAAGGCTTGTGGGAATAAACAACCAATATCTGATTGGATTAAAGGTCCTTTCAATGAGGTGGAGCCCATTCTCAGCACTGCTTAGGTGGTCAAGAACCTGAGACCAGATAGGTCAGGGACAGAGGGTAAAGCCTGCAGAGGAATTTTAATCCAGTAACACGGCTACTCTGCCAAGGGATCACATCCAAAGAGCTAGGTATGTGTGATCCAGCTGAAATAAAGACACATCCTTAGTACATATTTTAATCTGCCTGGCTGGAATATAGACACCCTTTTAGTATACACTTTTAATCCCAAAACATGAAGTCTAATTAACAGGGGTACAAAAGAGAAAGATTTGACAGAATGAATCAGAGATAGGATATACCCAATTGTCACAAGAACAGACAGGAAAGAGAGGTAACTTAAGGAGTAGTTCAGAGAGAAAAAGGAAAGTTGAGTTTGGTGAAGATTAGTTGAACGCAGTTGAGTTCTGTTGAGTTTGTGCAGTTCCTTTCAGTTCGTTCAGTCAGCAGTTCAGTTCCTGGAGTTCAGAGGCAGTTTTTCCAAGCAGAGCAAGTCAGTCAGAAGCTAAAAGAAGCCAAATTGAATCAGTCATCTTGAAGAACAGTTTGAGTCAGAACAGCTGATTTGAAGCAGCCAGCCAAAGTTCAGAAAGAGCTGGAAAGAGTGAGCTTATTCAGAAGTAAGTCTTGGAGGCTGAAAATACTCTTGGTCTAGATTAGCAGACAGAGGGCATAGGGGAGAAGCTGAAGCTTTCAAGGTCTGGGCTTACAGAAGATTAGATTGTATGGAGGTTAAACGCTGCCAAGCCTGGGCCTAGGGATAGATAGAACAGAAAAAAAAAATGCTCTGGACTCAGCCCAAGCCATGTATTCATAAAGCTTGAGTACAGATCTCATCTCATCCCCACATCTGAGGAAAGAAAAGCAACATTTACAAAACCAAATACCACTGTTTTGCTAAAAGAACATAGCCATAAAGGCTATGGCTCCTAAGGACTTTCTACTGTACTCATAGATTATTGTTTTGCTCAGTCATCATTAGAGAAGCTTCCTCCATCAGTAGTTGGGAGCAAATGCAGAGAACCACAGTTGGAAAATGTGTAGAGAATGAGAGACTTTGGAATGCTAAGTCCCAAATAGGATGCCTCCATCAAATACTTTCCTGCATAGCTCAGGAGAGCCAGTTGAAGAAGAGGTGAAAAGATTGTAAAAACCAGAAGGGATGAAGGACAGAGGAAACAAGACCTTCTAAACACAGCAGGACCAACGTACAAATGAACTCACAGAGACTATGGCAGTATTCAAAAACAAAAACCTAGCTAACTTCAAGAAAGTCTCATGGCAGATTCAAACTACTCTCAAGGTCAGGGCCCATGCCAAGCAGTAGACAGCCAAAACCAAACAAACTCACTGGCATCTTTAGAGTTCATTGTCTCATAATGTTTTGTTGGGCGTTTAAAAATATCTATCTATCTATCTATCTATCTATCTATCTATCTATCTATCCATCCATCTATCATTTATCTATCTATTACATTACAGGTCCCTTGTATATATATTATGGCTTCTTGCTTTGTTTCTTATGGGATCTATACGTATATGAACATGTGTGTATGAATGTGTGTTTCTCTAGGCATGTATGTATCTCTGAATCTACATGCTTTTTCTTTGGTCTTTTCTTCTGTTTTTGTTTGTTTGTTTATTTTTCCTTTATCTTATCTTATTATTATTTAGGTGCCTGTTTGTTTTTAAGGAGAAACAGAAAAAGTGTGGATATGGGTGGGAGGGGAAGTGCGAAAGTTCTTGGAGGAGTTGGATGAGGGGAAACATAATTTGGTATAAAAAAATCTATTTGCAATAAATGAAAAATAGAAATAATTATGTGGTATTTAAGATTAATCTAAGGACCTTTATTATGTATGCTATTATACTGTTATGACTAAGCTATTGCTCCTAATTTAAAATTTTCAATATTAGTTTTTGTTTGATATATAATAAAAGTAAAAACAAAACAAAAACACTTGGTGTATTGAGTGATACTGCAGGGGCTTAAATTCAAGGATGTTTCTAAGTAGAGAGAGCAAAAGGCACTTATAATTATGCTGTTTAGGGTTCTGGGAAGATGGCTCATTGCTTACGAGCATGTGCTAGCTACTCTTACAGAGGACTTTGTTTTGGTTCCTAGTATCTACATATTAGCTCACAACAATCTGTAATTCCAACTCCAGAAGATTCTATGAGCTCTCATGGTCTTTGCAGTCACCAAATATGTCCATAGTTTATATAAATATACACAAAATATTCTGAAATAAATAAACATGATAATGCTGTTTAGTTAGCTATTCTGCCTTCTCATCATTCATTCAAGTTGAAATACTATCCTTTCTCCGTAACTTTCTTTTTTAATTTTAATTTTTTATGTTAATTACAGTTTATTCACTTTGTATCTCAGCTGTAGCCCCTTCCCTCATTCCCTTGCAATTCCACCCTTCCTCCCTCATCTCCTCCCATGCCTCTCTCCAAGTCCACTAATTGCATCTTTATGAAACCCACTTTAGCCACAGGATCTTCATATTCTTGCTTTAAAAATTATGAACACATTCAATTGCCTTCTTTTCTATAAGAATTTTCAGTGAAGCTAGAAATATGACTCCGCTGTTAAAGAACATGCACTGTTTTTTCCAAAAGACTCTGATTCAATTCTCAGTACCATGTCAGTACAGTGTTCAACTTCCTGTAACTCTAGTTCAATAGGATCTAAGGCCTATTCTGGCCTCTGCCTGTACCAGTTTACACACACAGACAGAAACACACACACACACACACACACACACACACACACTACAAGACTACCATAATACTGTGTATAAATAGAGACATACAGAATGCTGTTTTTGAGCCTGGCTTTCAACATTCAGCATAATTTTCTAGAGATTTCTTTTTCTTGTATATGTTCTTAACATAGTCCTTTATTTTGTGAGTTTTCCTTAGTAGACATTAGTCCATTTTATTTGCTACACCATCAACTGGTTGTTAAGGGCCTCTTGAATACATTACAATGTGGTAAATGGCACCACACGGTAGGAGTACATACTACAGAGAGGTCACCCACCAAGAGCAGAGCAGCCTTAAGACAGAAAGCTTAATTTACTTTCTGATAATCCATTCTTCCAGATCCCAATCGGGACAGTCAAAACTTTACCCATTCTTTTAAGACTGGCTGGCATTAATCCTTTCTAACAGTAGTAACCATAACAACATAGCCCCATCCTACTAGGCATCATCTCTTCAAGAGTTTCCTACCGCTCAAGATTTACTCTGGGATCAAACTCCACTTTGGGTTTTGGTGGGAAACATACCACATTGAAACCATCCCAACAGAGCATGAATACCAAAGTTTTGTTTAAGTTTTCACTCCCTGGAAGGCATTCCGACAGTTTCCAGTTCTTCACTACAACAAATACAACTACGAATGTTCCCTTACACTTTTTCCATGAATGTAAATATTAATTTCCTCAAGTAAAGGGCTGTAATTCTATTGCACTCTTGCTTTTAGTAAAAACTGATAAACTGCTTTCAACAATATCAAAAATAAATTGAATGCTGTTTTGAAGTAGGACGAAAACTTTGCCCTCACAGAGTTTTTTTGTGCACTGTATGTGAGGTTGGAAGTGAAAGAGGATGGGTGTCAGAGGACTTTGGCTTCAGTTCAGGAGTATAGACAGACCTGCCTGACTGAATGTTTATATTCACTCCTTATGTACATTATCCATCCATCCAGTTAATTACTCCGTCATTCAAGAATAATAACAGCCCTAAAAAGTACGATGTGAGGCATTGTACACGCTCACCAGAAGAAGCAATCAAATGTGTGCTGTGCTGCTGACTAACCTGGGCCGTGTTCTGGTGGGGAAGACAACCATCAGTCATCATGTTGGGACCTGGGGTTGGAGGGCTTCACAGTGACAACTCTCATCATGGTCATGGGAAAGCTGAGGGGAAAATTCTCATTCCTTGTATGGAAATTGATGACAGTGGTAAGTTTGGGGCCCATCATATTAATCACGAATAAAAGCTAGCTTTTACAGTTTTGAGAGACCTTCAAGTTCAGGTAGGAAGAATTTTTAAAAGGTTTCAGATGGATAACAGCATCACTCATAATCCTTTTGAATGTACACTTTTTTCTAAGCTGTTGATGGGAAAGTACTGAGCAAGTATTAGAAGTGAAGATGAAAACATGTTACCAAGTAAGCAAAAGGCATCTGAAACATACAGGATTGCACACTGGAAGTCATTAAGGGCTGTTTGTTATAGGATATTTGTCTTTGCAGCATTGTAAAATTTATTCAAGTAGGTAATTATATACTGTGAACTACAGGCTAAGAAAAGAATAACCATGTAATTGGAACATCACCATATACTTCTCGCTACATAATTACATGACAACAGTATTGAGGAAAATTCGAATTTTACAATAAAACTTTTTAAAATGTACTTTGGACATTACTAAGACACTGTGGTTTTATTTTCTTAAAAGTTTCAAATGGCTGATACATGAGTGTGAATGCTTTTTATGATTTTTAAAATGATTTTTTTGCAACATTAACTTTTAAAATATGAAACATAATTAAAACAATAAAAATAAAAAGTGTGATATATCCCTTCAGATTACAGTGTTTGTTTCTTTATCCCTGCATTCTTTTTTTCCTTTTGGGGTAGCTTTCGATGGTATATTATTTCAATGTTATATAACTCCATTTAATCTCTCTCTCTCTCTTTCTTTCTTCTTTCCCTCTATTCTTCCCTCCCTTCCTCTCTCCCACAGAGGTGTCCATGCATTTACTTCTGGATGCCAGAGGTCAGCATACAGATCCTTTCCTCAATCTCTCTCCACCCTGTTCTTTGAGACAGTGTCTCACAGACCCCAAAGCTTCCTGTTGTGGCTAGAGCAGGTAACCAGCACCCAGGGATCCTCCTTTCTCCAGTTAATCCCCAGCTTCAGTTTCAGATGCTCAGTGCCAGGCCATACTTTCTATGTGGGTCTGAAAATCCCATCTCAGATCCTTATATTTCTGTGGCAAGCATTTTACCCTCTGGGTCACCTTTCCATACCTGGAAGTTTTCAAAATCTATGCTCTATGACCAACACAATAAATTCTTCACAAAAGTAAAAAATAAATCCAAAAGTATGAGCAGGACATTAGCACTAAATTCTTGAATAAAAGATACATTTTTTTTCCTTCCAGTTACTCTTTAAATGATCAACTGACATACAGCTTGTGGCATTATTAGTACTATTGTTTAGTTTCAGCATCCCCAAAGAGATTTTCTGTGTCTCCAATACATCTATTGCCTTGTTTTGAAGGTTATGTAAACTAGTTAGACTCAATGTAGAGTCACTGCAGTTTACTAGCAAACTATCAGTCCACTGGAAGGAATTTTCATAAGATTTTGACAGCATGTGCAATGGACAGGATGGCCTTTCCACAAATTCACATGGGAATCCTCACCTTAATGCTTGTGTTTGGAGACAGTACCTTGGTAAAGTGATTAAGTGAGAAGAGGCTGAGATCAATACCCAGCCTCTTCTGCTAACTGCGTTAGCAGTTTTACAGGAAGAGAAAAGAGAGGAGGCCCTCTCTGTCTACCCACCAACCAAAGAGAGAATACCTGATTACATGCATTACAAACATGGTTATGCAGAAAGGGAGAACTGGGTAGAGTTCAAATCTAGCAGACAATTGATGTGAGACTTCAAGTTCTGAGAGAGTGAGAAATGGTGCCTCATTTGCCTGAACCCTTGAGTTTATAGTATTTGGATGATGCTAAATGAGGAAGAGAGCAGAATTTATGGAACTAGTATGTCACATTTGCAGAAAGTGACCATTGTGGCTTTATGTCTGCTACTTGAAAATTTGTAGACATGGTCAAAACATACACATGCTCCAAGAGTTAGTCTCTTTCTGTTTGAAATGGACATGCTAATGTGTAGAGAAATATCAGTGCTAATACAGACATTGATGTTATAAAAGGACTAGATGTTGAGACTCACAGCTAAACTTTGGGTAGAATACAGCTAATCTTATGGAAGAGGGTAGAGATTGAAAGACCTAGAGGGAACAGGAGTTCCACAAGGAGACCAACCAAGCCAAAAAAAAATCTGTGCTCAGGGAGTCTTTCAGAGACTGATGAATCAACGAAGGATCTTGCATGGATATAACCTAGACCCCTTGCTCAGATGTAGCCCAGGCAGCTCATTCTCCATGTGGGTTCTCTAGTAAGAGGAACAGGAACTATTTCTGACATACACTCAATTGCCTGCTCTTTGATCACCTCCCTGAGGTGAGGTGGCCTTACTAGGCCACAGAGAAAGAGTATCCAGATAGTCCTGATGGGACCTGATAGACTAGGGTCAGATAGTAGTGGGGGGAGGACTTCCCCCATCAGTGGATTAGGGAAGGACATGGAAGGATATGTGTGAGGGAGGGAGGGACTGAAAGGAGATGAGGGAGGGGACCACAGCTGGGATACAAAGTGAATAATTAATAATAATAATAATTTTAAAATCACATAAAAACAAACAAAAAAACTTGAAAAATACTGTGCAAAAACAAAGTATCTCTTTAATCCTCAAAATTATCCTCTGCTTAGTGTAAAAAATTTAGTCAAATATTTGATGAAATGGAAAGCTATCTTCTCTCAGCTTAATTAGACATCTATACATAAACATGACAGATTAAAAATAAAAACATAAGCAAACCTAAAACCAAGAAAGTGAGGGTGTATGTCTTTATTGGCCATTAAAACTAACATATATATTGTCTAAATAATGTTTTAAATGTAGAAATATTGAACACAAGATAAAGCTACTTGAAATAGAAGTATGTATCATAAATATTTAATAATCAATGATAATTGTAACTCATATTTTCTGATGACATTAGCAAAGATTTATTAATTTGAGAGGAAAAGTAAAAGTTTACAAAATTTTACCTGTTCCATAAATAGTACAAAGTTACTTGAATTATCAGCATTTTTGCAAATTTTAATATAAATCAAAAGCTCATAAAATATACTTCCTGAGACAGAAAGAAAAATAAAGCTTTTATATACAGGCAATTCCAGCAATTTTAACTTGTATATCCACAGCAAAAGAATGTAAAAATTATAATAAAAGTTCTTTTCAAATGCAATTGTTTTGAAAAATAATAACAAAAAAATAAGCAGAGATGAGATATGAAGAAATAAAATGAAAAAGATTATCACAATGTCATATAAAATAAATTGAAGTTAAACATTTTTCATATTGATAAAATTAACCATTTATTCTTAGGCAGATTTTATAATATGAAGAAGATTTATCTTATAAAACAGTTAAAAGTCATTAGATATTTCAAAGAATAGAACATAAACATTAGAATGTAACATTTATTACTATCATTCTAGGATAATTCAAGTAGACAATAAGCAAAGAAGTATGTCAAAGTATCAGAAAGTGATATGTAATTTGCCATGGGAGGGAAATAATAGTCCTAACTAGGTGTGAAACCAATGAACTATAACAAAAACCAGCATGACAAGATATTCTTAAAGGTACAATAGTGCCACTCACATCTCAGTGATAACCAAGAGCTGTCTTATTGGACTTAAGGCCCACTCAATAAGAAGGAAATCATTCCTGGTACTAGCAGCCTAGAAAACTACCCAGAGCTAGTGGGATCATTGGATCTCAAAAGAGAGCCTACCCCCACCATACTAGAGCATCATAATTCATCACTGCACTGCCAGACTTACCCTTATATTCACAGATAGTAGCTCTCAGCCCTTGTTAAAGAAGCTTCTCTGCACAACAAACCAAGACTACAACAGGAAACCCCAATAGGTCATAATGCAGAGATCAGTAAATTCCGTGGAGCCCAGCGCTCATGGAGACATCTACAACTTAATTTCTGCACATAAGATTCAGAGAACACCGTGGAAAACAAGGTAAAAAGATTGTGAGAGCAACAGAATCAGAAATCTGCTGTGAGGTTGTGTCTCCTGGAAGTAATGGGGAAGCCCTTCCTGTGACACCTCAGCAATATGGCTGCCGAAGCAAGACCTGACTAATGGCACCGTCAATAGACATGCCCACTTGAAAGAGGAAAATCTCAACGGGTTCCACTCCTAGACAGGGAGCTAATGACTAATGAGAGAGAGAGAGAGAGAGAGAGAGAGAGAGAGAGAGAGAGAGAGAGAACTGGCCTCTTCCAGGCATGAGATTGTAATTGGTTATCTAGGACAAAGTAGTTGGCCTGAGACTACATGCACATGAGTTACTCTAGGCTTAGGTTTTTCAAACGTGTACTTTATTCAATGTTTTTAAATTTTTCTACCTCCCTTCCAACCCCCCTCCCTCCCACCATCTTAGGTAGGAGATTAGAAGGGAAAGGGGCTGTAGACCTCTTTTAGTGACTTTCCATTGACATTGGGTTCTTTGGAGCTGTTCCAGTCTCAGTCATCAGGATACCGGCAGTCCAGTCAAACAACAAAGCAGCAAAGCACAGCAGCAGCAGCAGCAGCAGCAGCAGCAGCAGAGGTGGTACCACTCAGCAAAAGCAGCAAGACTCTGCCCAAATAGCACAAGTCCACCAAAGCAAAAAACTCTGCCAAAGCAGCAAAAGTTCTCTGGAGCATTTCTCTATGCACAACCCAGCAAAGTGATGCAAACCGTTGCAAACTGTAGTGATGCAAAAAGCATTGTCTCACTGACTGTGGGGTTCTATTTATCCCTTCTCAGACTCCACACATGGATGTTTTCCAGCTAGTAAAAACCATGCCCTTTCCATGAGATAGTTTCCAGCTGACAACCATCACTCGACTTTTCACAGGCATTCCCACATCCCAAACACTTGGAACCAAAACAAGAAACATATTCACGTGACACAACTGAGTTTCCAAAGTAACCAGAAACTTCCACTTCAAGGCACACTAAACAAACTCTTTCGGTTTTATTTGCATCGTTACCCATGTGTGTGTATTTGTGTATGTGTGAACAATGATAATCAAAAAGAGGTCACTAATTTAAGAGGGAGTCAGAGTATTTAAAAAAAGATGTCAAGTTCATTATTAAGGTGTTTTTTTTTTTGTTTTTTTTTTTTTGCAGGCTAAGCAAATGAATTCATAGATTGGTTCTCTCTAACAAAGAAAGAAATGACTGTGTCTTGGACTTGGATTTGGCATTGAGAGATCCAAAGTGTGTGGTTTCCAGGTACCAACTCCCGCAAATTCTGAATAACATGAGATATGTAAGAAATTCCAGCATGAGGCTAGAGTGCGGTATGAAGTTGTTCTGCACAATAATCGCAAAATGGTGGCATAAGCCTACAAGATGGCTCAGCTAGCAGAGACACTTGTTAACAATCCTGAACACTCATGTTCTCTCCTCAAGATCCACAGGGTGGAGGGTGAAGACCCATTTACATGGGTTGTTCTCTAACCCCCCTCAAACACACAAACACACATACACAAATACATGCGTGCATGCACACACACAGAGGGGGAAGAGAAAGTTATTTTAAATTGGGCTGAAGATATGGCTCAGTAGTGAGGCATACTTGTTGCTTTCAGAGGAGCAAAGTTTGTTCCCTAGCAACCAAGTCCAGCTGTGCACAACTACCTGTGACTCTAGTTCCTGGGGTCCAACACCTCCATCTGGCCTCCAAAGACAACCAAATACATGTGCATATGCACACAGGGAGACAAAGATGGGAAAAAAACATATTAATTTTTTTTAATTAAAAAAGTAGTGTAATGCAACCCATTCCAAACATCTGTTTCAGATGGAGTTCCGTAGTAGAAGCCAAGCCAAGAATGGTAATTAGTTTCCACGTGACAAAAAGCTGCAAAGGGCTGCAGTTAAAGCTCACAGTTGCTAACAGGCCTCTAGGAGATACGCAAACGTTTCCAAACCTTATTACCTATTTTAAAGAAGCATATGATCTGTCTAATGCAAAACTAAGTGCATTAATATTTTTTTTAAAAAAACTCTTATTTATTCCAAATTTGAAGATAACTTTTCTGCTTGCTTACGGATGAGAAGTTGAGAATCACGAAAATTTTGATATTTGGGCAAACATATTACATACTGTTCTTTTGTACTTCATGTACAGACAGGCGGCAGAGAAATGGTAAGAGCAAGAGAGGGGACATTGCTTAGAACATTTCATTCATAGTTTTTTCTTTACTGGAGTAAAAAGCACTTCTTTCCAGGTGTGACTAAGTCACTCTGCCTAAATGTACTGATAGATTTCAAAATGGATGTGATTCAAAGGGAAAAAAAGAGGAGTACGGAGAGCTAAAGGAAAATAAGATTTTTATTTTTAACTTTTTAAAATAATTAAAAGTAAAAGTAACATTTTTATTACTTATTTCCTCATCAAGTTGTGATTCTTCCTTCATACTTTTCCATTTTCTGTGAAGTCCTGGCTTACATGGCCTGTGCCTTGTTTAGGTGATGATGTGGGTTCATGTAAGTCCAACAATAAGTAAAAGAAATGATTAAAAATCCAATAATAAAAACACATAGGATCATATGAGAAACTCATAGCAAAGACAGTAGACAGAAACTCAAGAACACAGTAGGTATTTGGAGCCAACAATAACTAAGAAAATGTTAGGTGTCTGGCCTCAGTAGTCTGCAAAGAACTTTGTAGACACATGGAACATTGTCCTTGTTCTGGGTTTCATCTTCTCTGCTGGATCTCAAGAAACAGAACTGAGTTCTCTCTAGACGGACATGGATAACGTGAAATGGCCACATATTCGTATGGTAGAGCCAAAGGACAGGTGGATGTCCCGCCTACAGTATCTGGGTATCAGCTGCCAACCCCAGAGGCTTCTCAGTTCCTTGATTCTCGGGTTCTCCACCTCCACTTTACAGTAAAATCCTCCGGAGACTTTCAAGCATACCTGTTTGACATCCATCCAATATCAACCGAATAAGAACTATCTGTGTAGTGAAATTTGAGAAGCACAGTGGGTTCCATGCACTGTAGAAAATCTTTTGCCTGTAACGTCTAGTTTAATTCTTGATCACAAACCAGTGAAAACAGCAAAGTAAATACAAAATATGGACATTATCTATGTGGACTGGGCTTATAAAAATGATTTGTGAAGAATATTGATGTAAGATGCACGGATCTTTTCCTCATTTATTTCTTTATTTACTATGTATTTAGTTATTCACTTTACATACTGATCGCAGCCCTTCCTTCCTCTCCTCTCAGCCTCGCCCTCCCACTCTCTTTCTCAGAGAAGGGAGACACTACCCCCCCCTCTCCATTCCACCCCTCTACTTCATGTAGCGTCAGGACTAAGCTTGCTCTCTTCTGATGGGGCCAGACAAGGCTGCCCAGCTGGGGCAAAGTCGGAACTTTACTCTTACAGATGATGATGGAAGTGAAGGAGATACCTGTGTACAGTCCACAACAGTCATTTGTCCCCCTCCTATGAATTACACTGTTGGAACAACAGTGCAGTAGGCTGACCAAGGCTTCCTTTGAGGAAAAAAAATTGTGCCTGGGTTATTTAGTAATTCGATCACTTTATGAAGAGATTAATAGATGAGTATTGAAGAAGGATAGGTTTAGTCCAAGAGAATTTCAAATATCCTTTTATTGAAGTAATGTCTTACCTTCAATATTTGTTGCATGCCAGCATTCATGATTAAAAACCTCAAGCTACAAAGTCTGCCATTTTAACAGAATTTAAACAAATACTGACAATATCAATCAATTGCCATATACGATTGACATTATTTATTTTACTGATTAAAGTGAAATAATTTGTTGGTATAAATGGTGACATTACTACCACATCATGTAATTCAGATGGTGTTTGTTTCTTCCTTGCACTCATGTTCATTGTATAATCACAGACTTACTGTGGCTCAGTGCCATGGTTCCAGAGCAAGCCCAAAGTATTTGAATCTTGAGTCTTCTGATTCCTTTGTAACCTTTGACAAGAAACTTGACCTCCATTTATTTTACTGTGATTCATATGTAAAAATAAGACAACAATGCTATTTTCTTTATCCAGGGTCTTACATAAAACCAGATAAAATGTGGAAGAAAACAAAAAAGAACCTTTTTAAAAAAAAAACTTTTATTTATTTATTTATATTACAATTTATTCACTTTGTATCCCAGCTATAGCCCCACCCTGTCCCCTTCCAATCCCTCCCTCCCTCATCTCCTCCAATACCCCTTCCCCAGTCCACTGATAGTGGAGGACCTCCTCCCCTTCCCTCTGACCCTAGTCTCATCAGGACTGTATTTTATAATCTTCCTCTGTGGCCTGGTAAGGCTGCTCCCCCTCAGGGGGAGGTGATCATAGTTTATTCTCCATAGTGTCACTATTCTCACTCATTTTCTGAGAAATGCAATATTTTGGTGAATAGCACTATCATTGATGAAGACTATCTACCGGTACTTTCATGTATGCCCACTGAAAAATGTCGGGTCGTATGGTGGTTTGACTAGAAATGGCCCCTTCGCCTGGCTTCTGTGTTTGAATGCTTGAACCACAGGGAGTGGCACTATTAGGAGGTGTGGCCTTGTTGAAGTAGGTGTGGCTTTGGTGGAGGAAGAGTGTGACTGTGGGGGTGGGCTTTCAGGTCTTGGAAGGTCAGGTCAGTTTTCTTCCAGCTGCCTTCGGATAAAGATGTAGAACTCGGCTCCTTCTCCACTATCATGTCTGATCACACGCTGCTATGCTGCCCACCATGATGACGGACAAAACCTCTGAACTGTAAGCCAACCGCCATCAAATATTTTCCTTTACAAGAGTCCCCAGGTTCATGGTGTCTCTTCACAGCAGTAGAAATCCTAACTGAGAGAGGTTGCTTTGTTTAAATATTATTGCTCACGGTAAAGGCCTTTAGCGTTTATGGACTGATGAAATGTCCACCATGCTATGAGCTTTACCACACTCATGCTTCCTCCTGGGCCCCACATTCTCACCTGTAAAATGGGACCGTCACTATCCATAAGCATTGGGAAGACCGAATAGCTTATGCCAAGCATTTAGCACAGGGGCTGGCACAGATTGGATGCTCCAGGTTAGCTATGATTTTTGTGGTTGTCGTTATTTTTATGATTGTGTTCCATGCATGATCTTGCACTGCAATATCCCTATTGTTCCTCAGCTCCCGGAGGGGTCCGTCGACGGATCGCCTCCACCCATGTTAATTTCCCTGGTTGCTTGTGAGCTTAAGGCAGCAGAAAATGACTACCAGCTTGTTAATAGCATTTTGACTGAAACTCATTTTTCTAGAATGTCCTGGGAATTTACATTTTAAGCCTTTCATCACTAATCCTGCTGAAGGATATTCTCTAAGTGGAGGTAACGAAGAGCCCAAAGTCATCCTCCCTGCCTTCCAGTGGTGTAGGCCTGAGCAGATTGCCCCTGGCAAGGGGATACTGCTCAAGTTTGTCTCCATGCACATCCTAGGTCAGTCCAAAGGAGAGGTGTGTCCCTCCTTCGGCACCGACAGCAGCTTTTAGCTCTTCCACACTTTGGGAAGCAAGTAACTGACAGCGACAGAAGGCGAACTTGAGCGACCCTGAGGTTGTACGTGAGGGCAGTGCTACTGATAGGCCAGTCTTAGAAAAACAGGAGCGTGGCTCTGCTCATTCAAATCTCCTCCATGACAAGGATTTCCAGGAACTGCGCCAGCAGAATATGCCTCCCGAGATTGAAAGAACAATCTAAAACTCCTTACCAGAGAGCCTCCCTACCGGGGATCTTCGCATAGCACCCAAGAGTTACACTGTGTCATTCTGTTCTCCAAATAACCGACTTCCTCTGCTTTCCACGGTCATCTGAATCTAGTCTGCACTGCGATGCCCTGAAACCGTGGTGTACCGTGAAGCTTTCCCCGCGTTTGGGAACAGGCCCCTTTCATCTAACGGAAAAGAACAAAAAGCACACGGAGTATTTTAAAAAACAGCACCCCAAGGATTCTTAAAAACCAGAAAATTGGAATAACTTTGAAAAGGTGGCATTATATCATTTTCAGAATTTAAAAAAGCTTCTTTCATTAAAAATTATCCCCAAACTGCATTTCTTATAAAAAGAAATTACTCTACTCATTTTTATTAGTTTAGCTTTAATGTCAGTACTCAGGTTTATAAGTGCGGTATTAGAAAAACAATGGATTAATAATAGATGTCATATGATGCTTTTATATCTCATATTATGTTTGATTCCTCGTTGCTTTTCTTGGTTGCTTTAATTCCTAATCACTCTCTCCCAAACAGTGAGCATCTGCCAATTTCATTATATGAGAGCTTAATAATACTTAATTAAAATACAAAGCTCTAGTTGCTATCTACCATTTAATTGAATGTGATTTAAATAAAACAGTAATGGAGAGTATCAGATAGTTCATATATATTTCTGTTTGAAAAGCATAATATCTTGACTATTTTTTTCAGAGTAACCATAGTCTTTCAATTTTATGTATTTTGTGAAAAGGAACTTTACATAATATTTCTTCCTTTTTTCCCTCTAGCACTTAAATCTTCATCTCTTTGCAGCTTTTTTAACTTTTCTTTTAGACAGTTAAAGCGGTGCTGTAGTTTTTGCATCTAAATTTTTTATTATTCGTTTTTGTTTGCAATATTTTCAAAATGATGCATAAGTTAACATTTATTTTATTTTAGAAAATGGTTCTTATATTACTCCTGTGAGGTGTAATTGATATATAAAAGGTAGTACATGGAGTCTTCCCAGCAGCTGTCCTCTCATCTCCACATACATTCTGTGACACACCACACACACACACACACACACACACACACACACACACACACACAGTAAATATAGTTAAAATTTAAAGCTGTATGTATTTTATGTATGCAACTTGGTGAGTTTACATATGAGTCTATATCCATGAACCCATCACTTTGATTCATGCCAACAAAAATCCCCTATTTGTTTCATAATTAATGTGATTATTAGATAAGAAAACTTAACCAAAGTATTCTTAACTATGGTCTCAGCTCTATGCTATGCAGCATGTCTGAAGGAATTGTCTACTTTTTATAGCACATCTGTAGAAATTGTCTATCGTTTACCAGTGAAACCTAGTCCCAATATTTTATCCCCTAAATTCCTGGCAACTACAATTTTACTTTCTCATTCTGAGTTTGAATATTTTGGATTCTTCATTTGTCCTAGTTACTTTTTATTGTTATGAAAAGCACCAAGACAAACAAAAGCAACTTGAAGAGAAAAGGTTTTTTCACTTATGCTTGTGGGTCACAGTCAATCGTTTAGGGAAGTCAGGGCAGGAGCGCTAGCAGAAATTGAAGCAAAACCCAAGGAAGATTACTACTCGCTGGCTTGATCAGCTTGCTCTTCTGTATAGCCCATGTCTTCCTGACTGAAAATGGTAAACCCTTGTGGGATGAACCACCCCACACTGATCATTAGTTAAGGCGTTTTCTATAGACGTGTCCGTAGATCAATCTGACCAAAGCAATTCTTCAATGAGGGTCTGTTCTTCACAGGTGATTCTAGTTTGTATCACGTCGATACTATAAACTACCTGGTATACTACTTAAGTGATATCTTGGATTTATTGATGCTTTTAAATGTATTTTACTTTGAGTAAAGTCTTCTGTCCATTCATGTTATTGATAAATAAATAATTTTTGGTTTTATTTTTTAAAGTCTGAGATAAATACTCTGTTGAACATATACACTATATTTTTAAAGGTGTATTTATTTTTATTTTATGAGCACTATTGTTTTGTATGCATGCATGTCTGTGTACTATGTGCATACGGTGACTGTGGACTCCAGAACAAGGCATCACATCTCCTAGAACCGGAGTTATAGGCCTCTGTTAGCCTCTATGTGGGGGCTATGAACCAAACCTGGGCTCTCTGGAACACTAACTATTGCGCATCCTACGAACCACCAAAAGGCCTTTGGCCCACATTCTGGAACCCAGTTTCTCTGTGCTCCCTCAACACCCCCACCCCAACCTGACTTCAGTGACTCAGGGCCAACAACCTGCCATCACTAATGGCCAAACATGACACACTTCCACCCTAGCCGTATTTTCCCTTTGTTCATGCTCCATACCCGCTGTAAAGCCCAACATGGCCTGGTCTGCCGTCGCTTTCTTTTTCTCTGCTCAGATTCAGCCATTTTATGGACCAACTTCCTCCCCAATAAATCTTTGTGTGAAGTTTGTTTTGTGGTGTGATTTTTGTGGTATTCCTTGGCCCTCAATCACAGAGATACTTTCACTGCAAAACCATTTCAGTAATGGGGGTTCCTAATGCTGAGCCAAATCTCTTGCCCTGATATACATTCTATTGCTGTTATTCACTCAGGTCTTTTAAAATGTTCAGTTATTGCATAATTTTGTGCAAGATCATGTGTTGTGATACATGTGGCATATATCTGTGAATGTGTGGATATTTATGACCCTTCCTGCATCAGAATAATAGTGTAAATTTCCCCTCCCCTGATAACTATTCATATTCACTTTCTGCTTAAGTGTGTTCCAACCTTTTTAAGAATGAAGAACAGAAGGATGAATCAAATCTGAACTACATTTGAGTGCATGCAGAGAAAGACAAAACTATATCTTCTAATAAATATAGCATTCCCTATGTACAGTCTTATACTTACTGATAATTGGGCATGCATAAGATTAAACCAGATACATTACAGGGCATACACAGTAGGAAAAAAGTGAATACAACATCTAATCTATCAATAAAACAGAGAACCACCTAAATTATACCCTTTGATAATTGGCCTCTCTTTCCTTTAGACCTCATAAGACCAACCCAAAGGTGTAATTTGGGACCTTGAGTGCTTTCTCGTGTTGTCTACTATCTACCTTGACAGTGCATCTTTCTTTAATCAGTATGACTTTGCTTCAGATATTAGCTAGCTTTGTTTTCAAATCTGTGTGGGCATTTATTTTCAATTTTTTAAATAAGGAGCCAAGAACCCAGAACAATTCTACCCAGACGTCAACCACCAAGTATTACAATTATGTTTTATTTAAATTATAACAATTATAACCTTGATTTCCAATTTTTCACTTCTTGTTTTGCTTATCATGCTCTATTGTCACTATGTCTGAAACGAATGCTTTTATTTCCCTGTATCAGCCGTGATACTTGCTACAGGCTTTGACATCCATCTTTACAGACAAGAAAATTCATCTGTAGATCAACTACAGTGAATAGAGAGTGTTATAGTATATAAATTACAACAGGTCTTCAACAGGTCTGATATGAGGACGTTTATTGGAGTGGGAGGCAAAGAAGAGAGGGTAGGGATGGTGTACAGACAGGCAGATGGAGGGAGACAGACTCATGGGGGCAGAGAGAGACAGAGACAGAGAGAGAGAGGCAGAAAGTGCAAGGGGGAAGAGGTATCAGGGGGCTTATCCCAAGCACCTGGTGCACATGATGCCATACTATACAGGTGGTGACTTTGATGACCGAGGACCTTGTCAGGACCCTAAAGGCCCCCGAAGGCAGGTCAGTTGAATTGCCTGCACACCAACATAACAGAGAGGAAACCTACTAACGACCCCGACTGCTATCTACACTTTAAAGTTTTGCGTTTTGCTTTGTGTTAGGACGTTCCTCAGCGTATCAACTGAGCATGACAGGGTACAAAGACCGGCCCACGCCTCGGGCCTAGCTCACACTGGACTCCATGGATAGGTAGCTCCGGCTTGACTACTCTTTGACAGCCTTTGCTGAGTTTTCCTGCAGTTGTCTAAGAGCCTAGGTCGCTTCCACACACCGTCCTCACCATCTCTCCTTCAAGCAGGATTTCAGTTGCCTCCTGAGCTGACACTTCTTTGAACTCCCTGCCTTCTTTTCTATGCAGACACTTAATGAAACACTGTGCATTCTCCTGTGTTGGCATGTTTTCTTCTCTGAGAAGCTCCATTTACATAACCTTTATCTACTGAAGGGAAGAATTCTTTCATTCCTATCTCTGGAGGAGTTTTTAATGCTTACTTCCTTCTTGTAGGTAGCTCTGTGTTTTGGCTCATGTCATCATCTCCTCTCTTTGGAGGAGGAAGATGTCAAGCAATGCTTTCTTTGATTCTCCACACACTTTCCTTGCCCTCTCAGAAGTACTCACATTTCTCCCTATTTTCATAATTGCTTTCCCTATTAAAATTGGAGAATTTAATTAGTGCTGATGAGTTATCCGTGTTTTTTTTCTCCCCTCCTTCCATCATGGTAGGATGGTGAGACAACGTTGAAGATTTCCCTGGGTTTCTAGTTTTGCATGTTAATGGAAACCTCCTCCTCCCAGACCCTCACCTTTGCCCTTGCTGTCTACCTACTCTTAATTGTACTTTTCCACCACAAACTTTCAAGATAATGCAAGCTCATTGTCCTCCCACATAATTCCTTGGTTAAGCAATAGCCTTGAATTGAAATCTACTTTCTCAGTATCTCTGAAGTGCACATGCCACAATTTATATGTGTGACTCGGTTTTATTATGAATGCATATTTTTTATTCATTTTCCTACAATTTTATTGCTTAAGTTTCTCTGAAACCATCATCATCTTTCTTCTACTTTTATTATTCTACAAAGTTATTTCAGTGCCATTTCAACCTGAAATAAAAATGAAATTATATTGACTGAAATGGAGGTTAAGCTTTAAGGTAGAAGTTTTGGGGTTTTGTTTTGCTTATTTTTTGTAGCCCTGGATACCCGGAACTCCTATTTTAGACCAGGCTGGCCTTTAATTGCTTCTACCTCTGCAGTGCTTAAGGTATCTGCCACCACTACAGGCCCAGATGTTCCGTTCTTACAGGGAGAAACTCTAACTCCTCCTATCAGAAAATACCATTCTCATCTAAACCTTCAATATTAAAAAAGTGTTACTGTGACAGCAGTTGATTACAAAAGTAAAATTTGAAATATGTAATTATTAATAAATATATTGCTACAAAAATGTGTTTTCCAAATATTACATCTTAATGTGTTTAAAGGAAGGTTATAGAATGGTTGAGAGCCTCCTGCAATTCTGTATTTGAATAATTACATGGAAGATTGAACCAAATTTAGGACCTAGAAAATAGAGCTTTAGGTAATGTTTAATTGTCAGAAACATTAGGGCAGGAGGACAAAGGTTGAGTGTATCTCTTGACTCAGCACAACTGGCTAGGTTCTGGCTCTCAAACTGGGGCAAAAAAAATAGAGTAATTTTCTATGAATAATTTGAATAATATATGAATAATCTGCATGATAAAAACATTATATTTGTGGCAAATTTATTAACGTTAACTGATACACTCCTCCATACCAACCATCTTGTAAGTTAGTGAGAATAGAACCCTCTTGAAAATGTTTTGCAGGAAAAGATTATCTCTGCAATTGGGGCCAAGGAATACGACAAAGATCACACCACATGCAGCAAACCTCATGCAACAGATTTTTTTTGTAGAATGGGTAGCAAAATGGTTACCTCTGAGAGGAGATGGAATGAGTGACAGACCAGGCAGTGATGGTGGGTTTTTTAAGACCATGGATCACCCATATAGGGAAAATAAGGTGGAAACTAGTTGCTTTGGTGAGTCATTAAAGGTGGGGTGGAGGACGGGAGAGCTCCTAAAGGTGAGAAAGGGACTTCTGGCAGCTCTCAGCATGTCCAACCGTTCCCTCCTTGCCAAGTTTTGGAACTTACCTTCCGTTTTCCTGGTAGCACGAGAAAGGAACGTCACAACTGCCTCCCAAGAGTCAAAGCACAATGTGAGAAGATGAAAACATCAGTGTTTGTTCCATCCATTAAGGGATAAACAGCTTCCTCCTGGCCAAAGGAACAGCATCAGAGTTCGACCTTGAGCCCTGGGTAAAGACATGACAGACATTCAGAGCGCTCCGAAGATCAGAACACTACACACTACGTTAAGGTCTCCTTTCTTAATAGTCAGTGCAGATGAGCCTATCAGTCACCAGGAGTCCATTTCCAAGGAAAGATAGTTCTCCTGAAGATATGCTAATGATGGAAGAAATAATTATCTCTTTGGTGATATGATATTCTAATTCCTCCCAGAATCCCCTCCCTTAATTTAGTTGATTACGGAGATTCCATCAGGAACTACTGCTAAACTCACCTGCTTTTCTGAGTTCTAACTCAAACCATATAACTTTTGGTTTTCATTTTTTTTTCCATGTTTTTCAGATAATGTCTAAAAACATAAACATAATTTCTCTGGCTTTTCTTATTCTTTTTTTTTTT
>NW_026592118.1:41076672-41107493 GCF_907164565.1 Psammomys obesus | reverse complement strand
AAAAAAAAAAAAACCCAAATCCAAAATAAGAAAGATGGAAAGAAGGAAGGAATGAAGGAAGAAAGGAAGGAAGGAAGGAAGGAAGGAAGGAAGGAAGGAAGGAAGGAAGGGAGAGAGAAAAGGTTAACCAACTGTTATTTGTTGTACTCTTCCCTGGGGGGGAGTTATTTCTCAAACTCTCATCATGCCTGTTGTTCTTTGAGGCCTTGGGGAAAGGCAATATCAAACGGCAGCCTCTGAAAATGTATATGAGAGTAACATTATACAAACTGAACAAGTTGTAGTTAGGAATAGGTATGTATGTTTGTATACATATATGTATGTATTTAAGATTTGTGTATGTACGTGTGTATGTATTTATGTGCATGTATGTATATACGTATGCAAATACACATACATATATATGAGTTAAATATACATACATCATGCATACACACATGTACACACATAACAACAATTAATGAAAAAGAGGCATGAATTTGAGAGAAAGTAAGGAGGAGTATATGAGAGGGTTTGGAAGGAGGAAGGAAAAAAAGGAATAGGAAGTAATTATAATTTTTTACCAAGTAACAAGGATCTAAAAAAAGGAAAAGATCTAATTATTAATATAAACATGAAATACATAATTTTCAGTACAATGATATGGAGAATCATCTCATATTTAATAGTGGTAAGCAGTCACATCCTTATTATGAATAATAAGACAATAATATTAAATACAAGAGCTGCAAGCTTTTAAAGAATGCACAGCACAGAAATGTAAATTATGACATCACCAAAACCATAAAATAGTGAGAAAAAAAATGTCTTTGTCCACAATCAAAGCAAATTGTTATCAACTTAAAACATCCTGTTATAACTATAAGATGTGAGATATGCCCAATGATAACCAGAACAAAAACATAGACCCAGGAAATAGTAAAAGTAAAATATCAAAGACTACATCTAGAAATAATTACATAATCACACAGGAAGATGGAAAGAGGAGAAGCAACGAATGTAGGATCTATAATAGAGCCAAAAATTAGCATAATGGCAGTACTATGTCCTTCCCCATTAATAATTTCCTTGAAAGAAAATGGAGTAAATTCTGCATTTAAGATGTATAGAAAGCCCGAATGGACTCAAATATATGCTACTGACAAGACTCATTTTACCTCAAAAGACACACATAGATGGAAAATTGAAAGCTAAAGAACATGTAAATAGAAGCCAAAAGATAGAAGAGGTAGCAGAATTAGATAAGACACATTAATATAGTATCATCATAATAGGATATCTTCATGAAGAAAATATAATAACTGTTAGTATATATGCACCCAACATTGGATCTCTTAAATATGAAAGACAGATATTAAGAGATTTTAAAAGAGAAAGCAATGCGGTAACAGTAAGAGATTTCCATACTAGATTTTCGCCGTAGATATCCAGATTCATATTTACTTATAAACGTCAAACTTCAACTCTATGTGAAACAATGCTGGCATCAGATAGTCAATCATTCTAGAAAACAAAAACAATATATATATATATATGTATAGTCTGTAAAACTTTCTACAGAAGGGAGAAGGGAGTAGCTCATGTGATTGATAATAAACAAAATTTAACAAATTGAAGAGGGTTAGAATTGTATTAGGAAAATTTTATAAACTCGGTGCAGCAGTACACACCTGTACCCAGCACTGTGGGAGGCCGAGGCTGGGGGATCTCTGTGAGTTTGAGGCCGGCCTGGTCAACGAAGTGTGTTCGGGACAACCAAGGCTATAGAAAATATTGGAATACATAAAGTCAGAAGTGAAAGACGAGTGATTATAGTCGATGACACAATACAAAGGGTCATAAGAAACTGGAGTAAACAGTCACACACCAATACATGTATTTTCTTGGGAGAATTAAGTACGTTTTAACATACAGAAAGCCTATGAAGATTGAATGTTAAAGAAATAGAATATGAATGTGCCAGTAATAATTAAGATGTTGGAATCAAACAAAGAGTTCATCATAGAAAAGTTCAGAATTGATGGGTTTACTATTGATTCATAACAATAAAAACAAACAAACAAACAAAAAAAACCCCAAACAAACCGCACAAAACTAAACCCAACTTTTTTCCTAGCACCTTTTTGCTGTAGGCATATTTTTCTCTCTCTCACTCAAAACAAAACAAAACAAAACAAAACAAAACAAAACAAAACCAAAAAACATTTCACTCAGGATGATTTTTCCTAGTTCCCACCATTTGCCTGCAAATTTCATAATTTTCTTGTTTTTAATTTCTGAGTAGTATTCCATTGTGTAAATGTACCACAATTTCTGTATCCATTCCTCCATTGAGTGACATCTGGGTTGTTTCCAGACTCTGGCTATTATGAATAAAGCTGCTATGAACACAGTTGAGCAAATGTCCTTCTTGTATATTTGAGCATCTTTTGGATATATGCCTAGCAGTGATATAGCTGTATCTTGAGCAGGCACTGTTCCTAACTGTCTGAGAAAGTGCCAGATTGATTTCCAAAGTGGTTGTATCAGTGAGGTTTCCCACAAGTAGAAAGACACATGGTATATACTCACTTAGAAGTGGATATTAGACATATGATACAGGATAAACACACTAAAATCTGTACACCTAAAGAAGTTAAGCAAGAAGGAGGACCTTGGGTAAGATTATCAATCCTCACTCAGAAAGGCAAACAGGATAGACATGGGAAGAAGGTGAAAACAAGGAGCAAGACAGGAGCCTACCACAGAGGGCCTCTGAAAGACTCTACCCAGCAGGGTGTTAAAGCTGACGCTGGAACTCATAGCCAAACTTTGGTCAGAATTCAGGGAATCTTATGAAAGAAGGCAGAGACAGTAAGACCTGGAAGGGTCTGGAGCTCCACAAGGACCACAACAAACTAAAAATTCTGGACCCAAGGGTCTTTTCTGAGACTGATACTCCAACCAAGGATCATGCATGGAGATAACCTAGAAGCCCTGCACAGATGTAGCCCATGGCAGCTCAGTCTCCAAGTGGGTTCCCTAGTAAGGGGAACAGGGGCTGTCTCTGACATGAACTCAGTGGCAGGCTCTTTGATCACCTCCCCCTGAGGGTGGAGCCAGCCTTGCCAGTCCATAGGGAAAGACAATGCAGCCAGTCCTGATGAGAACTGATAGGCTAGGGTCAGATGGAAGGAAAGAAGGTCCTCCCCTCTCAGTGGACTGGGGTAGGGCATAGGTAGAGATGAGGGAGGAAGGGAGGGAGGAAGGGAGGGAGAAAGGGAGGGAGAGACAGAGGGAGGGAATGTGGAATTGGGAAAGGACTTCAGTGGGGGCTACAACTGGGATACAAAGTGAATAAATTGTAGTAAATATAAAAATACCACAAAAACTAGTAAGTGAATTAGTCCCAAGATCATTTTATAAGCAAATGATAGCCTCATAGAAAAAGCTAAAGTAGAAATCTGTAAGGAAAACACAGACCAGATCCTTATAGAAGTTATATCTTCTACAAAATCATAACAACACCATCACACAAGAAGCCCACAGACAGCATCAAAGTCCTCAGAGAAAAGTTGTAATTTTCTTCTTGGGTTGGGAAGAAAGACATAAATGTCCAGTGCTGCAACTTCTTTTCATCTTTTTTATTCACTGGCATTTTCACACTTGAATGTAATTAATTTTGGTCACATCTCCCACATTATCTTTCCTCAAGATCTCCTCACAAACAAAACTCTTCTTACCCACAAGGAGGAAGGCTGCTCTCAGGTGTTTTTCCTATGATATCCTGCATTGCAATCTTGCAACTTCTATGAAATATAACATCAGAGCTGTGTGATGAGAGTACTTTGGAAAGAAAAGGAAATCTCTTTCTTCCCGTGTGTGTGTATGTATATTCTCACTATTTAGAAAAAGAGCTGTCAAAATAAAGATTTGAGAACTATTAGATACCAGCTGATATGTTAAAAAAACATCCTTGTTCTTTATGTGTGGTTATAGTCTTTACATCAAGATAAAAATGTTACCAGATCCCCCTCCCCAAAATAAAGACAGAAAACAAAAATTCCTGAGTATAAGTAATACATGAGGAGTTGCTGAAGAGATGTTAAGTGGTTAAGAGTCTTGTGCTCTTACAGAGGACCTGCATTTCTCCCCACCACCCACATCAGGTGGATTGCAAACTCCTCCAGCCTCAGCTCCTGTAGACCCAATGCCATCTTCTGATCTCAGTGGACACCTGCATGCAGATACATAAATCACATGCAACACACACACAGCCACACATACATGGTTGGGGATGGAGGGAGGGAAGGAGGAAGAGAAATTAGGAGATGTATGGAGACTATTAGAAATTAGACATTCATTTTCCAAAGTTCTCTGTGTGTAAATTTTCAAATTCACAGATTTTCTGAATGCAAACTTCTCATTCAACAGAACTTCTTTTTAGTGATCATTATAGAGTTTTCCATATAAACGATTATGATTTATAGGATATTCTGTAAACTGATTAAAGTGTATCCCAATATGCTTTTCAACCCCGGTGGTAGCCCGGTTCTTAGAGTATTTCCAGTCGGTGCTAAGTGGCCTAGTTTAGAATCATACCCTGCTTAATTCGTAAGCCATCACTTACACGGAACAGGCTGGCTGAAAGGTCAGGGTGTGTACTTCAAATCTTCTTTTCAGAAAGTTGACTCTTCTGTATGTCTGTCATTGTGTTTACTTGAAAAGCCATTTGACAGAGGGTCTCTGAAGAGCAGAACAGAGTATTTCCCGGGTAAAATTTTAAGAGAATGGTTTCAAGAAATGACCACTTTCAATCCGTAGTTCTCTGAGGGGTTTGGCTCACCTTCCCCATTGATCTTTCTGTTTGAAGTGCTCATTTACCATCCTGACACAGTCTAGGGCCGCACTGCATGATGCTGATGATACTTTTGTCAATGTGAAGAATGTGGTGCCATTGTTAGTGAAACTGTACAAGAAACAGAGACCTTAATATGTACCATCTGTTTTACAAGAAAGCTCAGTGTGGTAATGCATTCGCAATACCAGAAGCAATTTCTCTAAGACATGAAATGAACATATGTTGTCTAAGAGCCTTCAGGCTGACATTGAAAAAGAGAAAAGATAGGACTTCAAGGCAAATACTGTCCCAGTAGTAAGACTGCCAGATCCAATATGGCTCAGTCTATTGACAAGTCTCTGGTGAACAACTTCATATAAAGATTTTCACATTGTTATTGCTGCTCAGTCTCTGGCCCATCCTTTCAGTGAGAGTAAAGTAGTGCAAAGCACCTTCTTTGTCACTCTGGATACTCTTCCATTTGAGAGCAACACATGTTGTCAGAAAATGTCATACCTTTCGATAAAATGCTTGAAATTTGTTTTCTAAGCCAGAGTAAACTTGAAATGGCAGCTTCTTATGAGCGAGAAAGACATTTTAAAGACAGACCTGGAAATCTTGTCCTGAACACTCCACAAAATACCAAGCTATTTAATATGATGCAACTACAAATTTTATTAATCGCAATTTTTATAATTATGCTCTATGTACATATGTATGTATGTCAGCATGTACTGAGTATGACTAAGAGTTCTGGTAAGTGTCATTCTAGATAAGCTTTAAATTATAATTGTGATATTTTATTATACATATTTTAAATATATATATGTATGTTTATTGCAGTATCTATATGATAATAAATATGTATAAGTGTGCTACATAAGTGAGCATTATGAGAAATTATAAACACCAAATGATGGCTCATTAAATCATGGAAATGAAGAATACTTAACTAGCTTAACAAATGTTAGTTTGCTTACATTTCAGTTCCAAAGTTTCAATACGGGCTTAAATTATGTTATGCCATAAGCAGGCTTAGCTCTTCATAAACATGTCAATATAAAACATAAGCCTTACATTTTAAAAACACTTGAAAAAATACAGCAGCAGATTTCGAGCCAGGAATGCTGACTTAGAGAGTCCGGTCTCCATTTACAGGGTGCATGACCCGAGGGAAGTCTGACCCCAGGGCAGGCAGCCTTCAAAGCCTGAATTACTTCATCTATGCAGAAAGGGATCGAACTAAAATTACCTCCAAGATCCTTTTCAAATCTAAGAATCAAATTATAATTACAAATAGAGAGCCACTAAACCCTAGTTTAAAAAGAGAAGGGGTGTTTGAAATACAAAGTCAAGATAATTAATTATCTCATTTGTTTTATACATTTTATGTTTAAAATTATTCTGATCTGTAGGAAAATTGGATTAAACAAACTAAAGGCAAAGAACAGCTCTAATTTTTTAATGTCTTAATTTAAAAAAAATCACATACATTGTTCATTCTCCTTTTAAATCTTTCTTGGGAAAAAAGTAAAAAGCTAAGTTGTGACTTGTCTGTTAGCTTTTGGGATGTAGGGAGGAGGTAAGGAAAATCCAGTGACCTGCTCTCCTCTTCTCGGTGATGGTGTAGGTGGATGCCTTTTGAACCTATATGAATTATTTAAAGATCATTATTAGAAAGTTTTATTTTTTAAATAATCTTTATCTTTTACTTTGTAGTCAACTGTCTATGGTACTCCTAGGTCTGTGGAGCATCCATGACTTGTTTTTTTCCCTCCCTGACACTGTTCACAGCTTTTCTTCAAAGAGGACTTTACTTCTGTTTGGGCTTTCTTTACTAGGTCCACTACTTTACCTTAGATTTGTCTCTGGTATACTAACTCTTGGGATGATTCTTCATGCATAAGAAGACGGCATGCTAACAAATCATTCTTGTCATTTAAACTGCAAATAGAGATCTCTAATACAGAAGTATGCAACCGACATTTGGCCTGGAATTTATATGAAACTTTTCCGCACCCCAAACTAGCATTCTAACTTTAATAATAATAATAATAATAATAATAATAATAATAATAATAAACACTCTTGATTGCCATGAACCCCCTAGGTCTACTCCATGACCACAATCATCAGAACTCTGTTACTTATGGGAGGTCTTCTGTGCACTTTCATCCAAACCATTTCCTGGTCTCTCGCCTTGTCAACAGTAATGAGTGGATCAACAGGAACACTTCTCTTTTTTCACGGGTCAGAGGAAAGCCCCTGATGAACTTCACATCCATCCACACGCAGTTCAAAGGCGCTGGCCTGAGCGGTGTGTGTGTTTATTCAGGAACATGTGGATCCGATGGGGGTGAGGAGACTGGTGCAGCATGGCTCAGATGCACGCAGTTGAGTATAATTGATTTTTAATGGGCTGGCTGCCACCAGATGTTTCTCAATTAAGTAGGCCTTAAAAACAACACAGCTGCTTAGTTCCCGCTGCCTCTCCCGTGATGGAGGTATCGTTTGACGGTGCCAGTCATATTTGTGCAGAGAGTTCTCCACCCACTCATGATCTGGGTCTATAATTGTTAATATCATCCTCTTTGTCTTCTCAAAATATTCCGATTTAGACAACATGCCTCATGGGCATCCTAGCTGTCTTGATGTTTCATGCCCTGGACAAAGTAAGCTAGAGAAGTTTCTTGTCCTGTAGCAGGATGACTGTGTTAACGTCACACACAAAGAGGATCATTAAAGGCATCAAAAGAACTTTTAGGTTGCGTTCAGTATGAAAATTCTTATGAATTGCTGAGTTTTGCTAATTTTGTCTTTACTTCTGTATCAGTTTTCAAAGAAGCAATCCAATGTCCTCCCTTCATGCCTTCTTTGTTCTCTTTCTGTCTGCCTCAGTCTCTCTGTCTCTGTCTCTCTCTATCTCTCTTCTCCCTTTGCTTCCTTTCCTTATGAGACGGGCAAATTTCATATCCAAAGAAGACCTTTCTCTTCTTTTATCAATATCCCTCAGACAACAAATTGACTAAATGACCTCATTTGTTTGTCGTAAAGGAGCTGACAGCCTAAAAGCAAACAACTTACCTACTTTGTCTGATAATTTAATTTTTAAATAAGAGAATAAAATATTTTTGTGAAGCTAGTAGATTTTCTTCTCTGTCATTTATACCAGGTCATTTAATGTAAATGCAGTGCTGTAATTATTTAAAATTTTAATACTTATAACCATGCAATTTTTGACATTGACCTGCTGGCTTATTTTGACCAGCATTAGTCAAGCCTAGACATACTAAGACCATTTATCTCAATTTATTTCTAACGAGATTGATGAAATACTTGCCCTCTAGTGGCTGCAAACATGAATCTACATTCTTTTAAAAATGTAAATTTTTAATAGTTTCCATTTTCATAAAAGTGCCAGTTTTAACGCTTTTCTTTAAAAATAGAGTCCTTCAAACTATAACAAAGTACAACAGCCCTATTCATCATGGCAATTGTTTTCACATTACTAAGAATGTTATTTAATGAACTATTTATTGGTGTTTCAATCTTAAATGTCCTCTTAGGAATTTCATAATAATCTTCCCATTGATAGCTGGACTCTCCCCTCCTTCTTAGTATCTGAAAGTTCCCAGTAACTAAATCCCTGGTGCTCTACCCTGCAAGGCAAATAATGTTAAGGTTCTGACACAGAACAAACACATTTGCATTTCTATGTGTTTTTTAGGTTAATATCTTTGTTACATAGGGGTATGCAGTAACCTAGAGAGGCCAGAAGCAAGCATCAGATCTCCTGGAGCTTGAGCTCAGGCAATCATGAGTCACTCAGTGCTGGTGCTGGCCTCTGACCTCTATCCTTCTGCAAGAGCAGCAAGCTCAAAATCACAAGGCATCTTCTCCACCCCTGAAACACAAGTCTGTATGTGCTGCTGACTATTGCAGGTTAGGTTTGTGGGCTCAGCAAGTACTCTCCTGCTCAGCCACATCTTCAGCTATCCATGTAACTTTTATTTTAAAACTACAAGTCTATTAAAAGAAAATCCTTAGGTTTTCTCCTTTTTTTCTTTGTATATCTATCACTAATTTGGCCGGTACGACATTCTCCCTAACCTGTACACCCTTTCTATGTTTGTTCAAACACTGATCAGTTAATAAGTCATTTGTTAGATTTTTTTCTGTGGAATAGTCTTATAAAACTTGGTTTCCGCACCATTGTGTATCTTCAGGAAGAAAGCTTGGCTTTGCAGTCCTGCGTCGTTGTTTCAGGAATAATATAACTATTGAGGAATTCAGCATCTAAGGTCCTGCCCTTAAAATGTGGAGTTCTACATTCTTCATTAGGCTTTGTTGTCTTCTGTTAGCTGCTCCTTTTTAACCCAGTGTTCTGAGATTTTCCACTTGCTCCTCACTGCCGTACGTCTGGTCTGACTACATCCATTGTGCTCTCTAGTTATTGAATCCTTTTGATGTGGAACCTCACATCCTTCCTGTCCAAAATTTCGTTTTAAAACTATTTAAATAGTAATTGCTTTCATATTTTTTTTTACTATTCTCCATTCCTGAAAGTTGCCATACTTGTCAAAGAAGTTTTTGAATTTAGTTTCTAATATGATTTTTTAAAAAATATTGTTCTTTAATTTTTTTCATTTCTAAATTTTATTTTGTAACTTTATTTTTAGGATTATTTCCATTTTCTTTGGTTAAAAACTGCATAAAATTATGTTTATGTGTGTAGTCTTACATTATGAGGGTCTGATGTTAAATTCTCAGTACTCTTCATTGTCTTATTTCTATCTCATTTTAGTTTTTCAGATATTAAATAATACATGCTTAAAACCATGTGTAGGAGATATTTATTTATAAGGTAAATGTGCTTGTTTTACTATGCTTTTTCACATATTACACAATCAATGATTAAAACCACGTATGTCATGTCTGTGTACTCATGCTGATTCAGTATCTTAATTCTAATACACATCAATCCTAATTCTGCTTTCGCACCTGGAAATGTACTCTATAGCAATGCATCTTGCTCTTTGCATATTATTATATAAAGAAGTATACCCATTCTTCTTGTTTTTACAGGCAAACAGTAAATATGTACAATATTTTATCTTTTTTTACATTAAGTTCTAGATTGAAATTAGCAATTATCATAAACATAAAATTATCATAAACAATCTTTAATTTTGTCAAAGATGTGAGTTTGATGAACAGAGAACCAAACAATAATTGATATTAGCAAGAAAAGTTTATAAAATTGTCTGTGCAAATATGACAGGGAAATCTCCTGTGAAACTTTCACTTTCGATGATTAACCATTGAGTTTTACAAGTTTCTGTTAGATTTCAGTTTATACATTTCTTCTTTGCAATTTATTTGGCAATGTTACTTTTTAACTTCTCTTAGTAGAAAGGGTTCAAAGTCTCATAGCCCAGGCTTGCTGAGTAATTTTCCTGTTTTAGCCTCATTGTTTTCCTCTCTGGGCTTTTTCTCTATGTAAAAATATATATTAATATTGCCTCCTTGATGATATTTGCTATGTTCTCTATATACTATCATTATATATTTTTCCAACTGTAAAATAGTCTGCTCCTTTTGGATGTCTGTCCTGGATAAATGTGAAAGAAACACCTATAATCTCAAGGAACTGAAAGAGCATAGAAAAATACTGTCAAGTACAGCTTTGTAAACAGGGTTATCTTTTCGGCCTGCTTACAGGTGCTGGAGTGAGAATGGGCAGCTGCTCCACAGAAATGCTGTCTCGCACTGCACCACTCTGCAACGGCCCCTCTGCCTCCTACATTCTCACTATTAGACATTTGTGCTTATACAGATCTGACCCAGACAATCCAGGACAATGTAGTTTTGTAAAACAAACACACAAACAAATAATAATAATAATAATAATAATAATAATAATAATAATAATAATAATAATTTTGTTGTTTGATAATTGCACATGTGTATGTTTTGAGCAAATACCCCCTCCCACCTCTCCCCTGCGGCTCCCCCCACCCCTTCCATGACTTCCTTCTTCTTATTTAATGTGCCCATTTTGAAAACACAGAGTCCAGGATATGCTATCGGTACACGCATGAAGGTAGGGCCATTTACTGGAGCATGAGTTCTTTCCTAGGGTGCTTGGTTAATGGTTACATTATCAGCATATTTAATTCTCCCTGCAACCTTAATTTCCCACTTGTCAACAGACATTCACCGTCTCTGGGGACGAGGGCAGGGATTGTTGAGGTGTCATTTGCCTACCTGCCATGTACTTTTGCCTATCTTCATCACAGAAGATACAATCTATAGTTTTGAATGCTAACATCTGTGTTGAGCACCTACTACTAAAATAATAGCAAATGTTTTCATTGACAAGTGCTTACTTTTATTCTCCTAGTCCAGTGTTAGGTGAACAACTCAAGATGCTTCATTCACAGGATGAGAAAGCTAATGTTTGTGGGACTCAGGTAAACTTGAAATATTCTTAAAGGCTCTAAATCTCGATCTAAATATTAAACTTAGAAATCTGGACTCTAGTTCACTTCCCAAACTTACTTTCTTTTGTTATTTTCTTTTGTAGAAGCCGTGGAAACATGTGAAAGAAAAAATAATGTGAAACTCTTATTGGGGAAAAAAGTGCTTTCTCTCTAGTTGTGGAATACCGAGGTTTAAATATTGAGATTTAAGTAACAAGAAATGTGAGGGGAAACAGGGCACTGTGAGTGTAAAATTCATGACACAGGCAATGAATGCCAGCGAATGCAAACGAGTGATATCAAAAGATAATCAGAAAGTGCCTGATAGTTGGGTGGAATTAAGGCTAGGTGTTAAAGTATAAATAAGTTGGAGCACACACCCAGAATGAAGAGTAGAGTATCTGGATGGAGGGAAGGCAAGAAGGCTGCAGGGAACCTGACAGGGGAAAGAATGTTCAGGGGGAAACAGAGCTTTGCTGTTGCTGCAGAAGGTTGCTGGCAGAGAGAACTGAGACATAAGCCTCGAGTTCTGGTCCAATATTTGCACATGTGATCCGTGCTGGTCAGCAGCCTACTGCCTGATGGTCATCATTCTCACTAGGCAACTTCTGAGCTGAGAAAAAAAATAAATGACAGAGATGAATGTGAGGCAATGATCTAATGCAAAAAAGAATGGCTTTATGACAAGAAGAAGCCAAAGGTATGTTTGTTTAAGGAGAAGACAGGTACTGTGACATTTCCACGCAGTCTATTTTCTGGGGAATTGTTGGATTTCTTATGCACCGAGAAAACTAGAGGCATTTGTTATGCACTAGGAAGAAAGGGGCCTTTCAGGATTTCAAACGTGCATACCAGATTATCATGCTAGACAGCTCTCAGGGATCCTGGGCATAATTAGCAGGTGATCACTTCCATTTTCGGGGCACCTAAGTCATAAGAAATACACTTTGGCAAATACACATGGAGTCATAATTAAACCCCTGTTGCCACAATAGGCTGGGCCTATTTCACATCACATACATGTGATTAATACAAAGTAATGGAAACTGTCAACAAAAGAGTCACAACTTACACTTACGGCTTTTTGCTATTCTGAGATGATATCCGAAAACGAGCAGTTTGGAGTGAGAATTTTTCCATTAACGTTGCTGATCAGCATGTGCTAGCAATTCTCTGCTGCCTTCAATTATTAGCAGTTATTATGAATTCTCCATTAACTTTAATGATTGGCATGGGCTAAGGAATCTGAGTGCTTTCTATGACCAGCATTTGCTAAAAATGCTCCTTCTAATTCCTTGACCACTCTCTGCTAGGATTTTGCTTTCCCTTCCATTTGCTGTTGTTTTATTTTTAATTTTAATCATTAGCCAAAAACCATTCAGCATTTTTTTAATGAAGCCTTCATTCACTGACTTTAATTTTAAGCTAAATCAATTGAAGCCTATAAAACAAAGGCTTTTCTAAATGATATTTGTAATAAGGCATCTAATACATAGGTTGCAGGATAATTAATAAACAAAGTTTTGACTCTGAAATAACTTTAAAATGTTTATTTATTAGCTACCAGACATCAAGCGATAAACCGCTAGTCAATAATCATCACAAAGAATAGCATGTTATTTAACTATTATTCTATAAGTGTGGGAGTCAGTCAAATGTTGTTAAATACCCATTGCATTCATTATCTCTCTCTCTCTCTCTCTCTCTCTCTCTCTCTCTCTCTTTGGTAAGAACATATATAATTAGCACCCTGAAAATATTTACTATATGACCAGTATGAGTAAATGTTGTCTTAGAGTAATATATTGGCTCTCTAGACTTACTAATTATACTTAGCTACTTCCCATGCCTCCACCCAAATTAATCATTGTTCACTCTATTCTCTGTTTCTATCTGTTTCAGCGTTCTAGCTCTGAGGTACAAAATGATATCAATCATATAGTATGTCCTTTTTCCATGACTGATTTATGTTTCTTCATACATGCTTTGGTATAGATAGATACTACATTTTTAGCCCTTCTTTTATCAATACACACCAAATCTCTCTCACTGTGAGTACTACTGCTCATTGCTTCCTATCCATTTCTCTAAAGTCAAGTGTAAATGATGTTCTACAAAACATGGAACCCACTGATTTCCATGGAATGCTACCTTGTTTCCTTATGAATGTATACCAGATGAGCAAATTCTGGCTAGTAACAGCTTTGTTTTGTTTTGTTTTGTTTTGTTTTTTCTTTTCTCAGGAACCTCACACTATTTTTCATAATGACTATTTTCATAATGACTATTTGTTTTTTTCTTTTCTCAGGAACCTCACACTATTTTTCATATTTTTCATAATTTTTCAAATCTCAGTAAACCCACACTAATAACTAAGAGCTGTCTTTTCTCCATACCTCAAGTAGGACTTTTTTAACTGCTTTAACTTTTGATAATCACCATTATTACACAGTGAGTTGATTCTTCATTGTTACATGACTACTAATAAACTAAAATTTACTTGGGGAAATTTACATGGATTATTTGAGTGAAAAATAAGGTATAAAATCAGGTTTAAAAAATAAATTCTGTTTCTTTGTATTTTGGTAGAAATAAGGGATGATTTTAAGCATAAGACCATTGGAAAACAATCCTAAGAAAGAACTTAGTGTGTTGTAGTTTGGAGTTAAGGTGTCCCTTACAGGATCCCTTTGTTGAAGGCATGGTCCCTAGCTGGTAGAATCAAACACTGGATTTGATTGGGTCGTGAGAGTTTTGGCATTGTCCGATTCACTGATGGAGTCAAAATATAAACAGACTACTTTGAAATGGTTAAACTATGAAAGTAGGGCCCTAGCTGAAGGAAATGGGTCACTGAGGACCAGGCTTTGAAAGGGGTACCAATGGATAAAGTCCTTTCCTCCTGCTGAATCTCTTTTCTGGTCTCTATCATGTCAGCAGCTCTTTCTACTCCTGTGCTGTTCTTCCATCATGTTCTGCTTCTTCATGTGTGTGAAAGCAATGGAGCTAGCCAGCCAGGGGTGAAAAACACTGAACCAATGGAAAAAAAAATCTTTTCCTCATGCATATGTTATGGTGATGACAAGGTAACAAATAAAATTTTATTTTCCGTCTTCACTCTTGGCTCCCATGATCCCTGCCCCACACAGCCTTCTCTACTGTGTCTCAATGAGTACACCCTAACTAACATTCAGACATGTCTATTCCTTCATAGTGAGCCCATGCTCACTATGCTCTCTATGCTACAGCAACACTGCCAATATTTACCTTATTGTCAATCTCATCATCATTCTTTTTTCTGGTACCCTGTTCTCTGAAAGGGTAAACAGTATTGACAGCTGCTTTTTCTAGAAGGAACAGGTGGGATTTTTTTTTCCTTTTGGAGTGCAAAAGAAGTTTCCAGCCTTTGGTTCAGTATTGCATAGTTGTTCTTTGGCCCATTTGCTGTGGTTTTGAAAAGGAGTCCGGTTTTATGACTAAAGGTCCCAAAGAGATAGGATAAAAATCTGCTGACCCTGGGTTCTGTATTATAATCTGCTCAGATCTGAACAGAGCAAAGAAAAGTTCAGCATGGGGTCCAGGTTAATTGTAATTTTTTTTGTACAGGAATCTTTAGTGTATAAAAATATTATTTGCAAAATATGGAAAATATTTTTACTATATTGATTCATGTTTATGGCCACCTTTATATATATTTTTATGCTTTCTTTCCTTATGTCTTAATGATATGTTTTTTCCAATATGGATCTCACCAATTTTTCTTCTACTGATTGGCAATTTCAGATTTAAACTGTAGGCTGAGCTTGTGTAACCTTGCAAATGAAATTTCACTAAATTTAATAGATTTTTTTAAGTCATATGTCAATGTAGATGTGGTTGTATCGCTTAGGAATGTTCTGCACTTCACAAACATTCTAAGTAAAACATTTTAGACTTTGAACTGGGTTTTGCACTCTTGACTCATTCCATGTTTTAAGCGTAAGCTTACGGAGCAGTCATCTTCCTCATAAACCAGCTCTCTCTGAGACAATCCAGAAAGACACTTGTGGCCATGATATAATGGCACCTTTGTCAGGAGACTCGGGTTTCCACCTCCTTAATGCACATTTCATGAGCATCACAGGGGCAGTGAGTTGTTAGTTTTATGTTTTCTGTTTTAAAAGAACCAGGAGGTGAGGAAGATTACCTCTGGCAGCTCTGCTCCACGCGTCACTTTGTTGTCATTCTTGGAATGTCTCAGAAGGTTTTATTAGGTAAAAGCTTCTATAAATTCCAGGTGTGGGCCATATGTTCTTCCCTGCATCTACAAACAGAAAAGCGGTTTTATTTTGCAGTCTGACTTCCTCACGTAAGTGTAACAAATCCCGCAGACTTGTTGGTACGCAGTTGTGGTAATCTTTACATGGTGTGAACTCTCTTTGCAAAGTAAGTTAAAAACCAAAGGAAATCAGAGCAGTCCACGCTGATTCCTGTGCCAAAGAAAAGTTTTGTGAAATTTACAAGGAAGCATTAATTCTTCTACACCCATTTGAAGACAACTAAGAGACAAAATTTTCAGAGTGTTAGTGTTTCATCATATGAGAATGATTTGAATTTTTCTTTGGACATTATTAATGATTATTTTAGTTTTAGGAGCTAACACTGAATATATCCAGTTTGATTTACACTTTTTCAGACAATCTAATGTGAGGTAGCAAATACAATGGCAGTCACGAAATGAACACTCTGCTCAGAACGTGCTATATGAAAAAGAATCTACATGCAACCACAAAGATGAAGGTCACAGAAAGGGAGAAAAACAGGTAAGAGAGGGTGAGACAGAGAGGCAGAGACAGAGAGAAAGAAGGAAGGAAGAAATAAATAAAGGAAGGAAGAAAGGAAAGATAGCGTGATCATCCTCAGGATCATGGTCCCGGAGTTTTCAGCCATCTACTGCTTTAGATGTTCTGAGAAAAGAAACAAACCGGAAAGCCAAACAATAAGAGTGGCCACATATGACACCGATACTGAGACACCTCACTGTAGGATTTCTCCAGTCATATGGAGCCTTTAGGCACCGTACTCCATTTTGTCCTCAAAGAAGTGTACTTGGGACAGTTTAATAAGTTCCTGAGTTTTAGCCTCTTCGCAGAAAAGAAGCAGGATAATATTTTGTTTTTACTTTCATCAGTATCAACTAAATCTGAATTATTGGTGCAACAGCTTGAAAACACAGACCTGCTGGAGAACACTGTACTGTAGAGGTGAACCAGCAGCCAAGCAGTGGCTGTGGTACCCTTCTATTTGAAGGGTACCGTCTTTTAGAGCTTTGATGGTGTATTTCTTTGAATTACAGTTTCAGTTTTCACAGTAAGTCAAGAAAACATATGTCGGATATGCCAAATATTTCAAATAGTTTGTATTGGGAGATACATATATCATTCATGCTGAAAACCATTGTCCCTTTGTGACTGAACATTTTAGAGTAAGAACCTGGGTAATGGTAAGCCCAACAAGGTGGTGTAGGCCACCTGTCCCTAATGTGCCAGCTAAAAAGACAAATAACTGTGGAGAGTCCAGAAAGGAAAATGTAATTAATGTTTACCATTAGAAGGGGGAACAAGTAAGAAGGCCTAGAGACGCCCCAGGTCTAGCTTTGAATTACTGACCTGACGTCCAGGTTTGATGTGAAAGCAAGAACTATGCATAATTAATTAATCATTCCTACCAGGTGTGGTCCACCTGACCAGGTGGGTCATCTCTGACCCATCATCTCTTGAGATTGTCTCTCATCTCTCCGGCAAACTGGTTCGGCCAATTATTTAGAAGTATGTGGTGTCTCCTCCTGGGAGGTAGAGAGTGACTTTGGCTGGTTCCAGGGCTTTAGACTTCCCCTTTTCCCAGCAGAGGACCTCCGGAGAAATTTTACTGTGTGGAGGGCCCATTACTTCAGTTGTGCAATAGCCAAAGGAAAAGCCACAGTGTCTTTCCTGACAGGGTACCTACACCCCGACATAAAATTATGATGTGGATTCTGACAACTGTGTTTATTAATGGTTCTTTCTTGATGCATATATTACCTATAATATATGCACAGTCAAATCTTGGTTATGGGAACTAATGAAGGAAATTTGTGAGTAATGTGACAAATTGTTTGAAGTGATGGAAAATTCTGAAATGGCTCATATTTGACTTCGATGACAACTTATTAGTAAATGTATCTCTATCTGCTACCTTTGTGCTGAAAAAAGGAAAAAAAAAACCCCTGTGTGATTAAATTGTAAACCTACTTTGTAAAATTGAAAGGGTTTACTGTCACCATTCTTGCCCTTTATTTGTATCCTCATTTTCCATGTTGAACAAGGGACAAATTGGTCATGCCTCTTCCAAAACAAAAGCCAGTTTCTATCTTCTGTACAGTGTTCTTTGAATTGAGTTATTTTCCTAAATACCCAGCAGGTAAGTAAGCCAAATAACACACAGTTCAGGGCAACTAAAACATTTAAAAAAGTTGATTACTTTGGACTGATGCTAGAAATACATTACTTGTTTTTAAAACCGATTTTTATAATACTTCTATGTGATTTTATTTCTTTCGAAATTTCTAGTGATATTTACCATAGTTTTATTCCTGTGTCTTTTAAATGCCAAAATACACTCTCAAAGGAAAGCCTCCTTACTTCTATAAAGTTATAATTATGTTTTCAAGATTGCCCACCTGTAGCATAGTCTGTGCCTTTTGTAGTAAGACTTTTCCTATGAGAGTACACAAACTCATAGAAAGGCGCAGTGAATTCAAGTCCAGGACGCCTAATTTCTCACTGTTTGGAGTTGAAATGCTTTTCATGTTGAGTTGCTTTATTCTACATAGGAAACATCCTGGTTTGTAGCACATTTGACTTTGACTCAGCGTTTCCTACTTTTGGCAATGCAATTGATTCCTCACCATAGCGAAGGTTAGCAGACATAATCCTGGCGTTTAATATTTACTCATTCTTCACAGTGGAATTGACATCTGTGTTGTTTCTTTGTCCAGCTAACGTTTTTGAAGGCAGATGATGTGTCCTCTGCCTCTGTCTTATACTCAAATGCGCTAACCAAAGTGATTAACTGCATTTACTAATTCAGGAGTGGAGCAATACAAGTAACTTTTTAATCAATAATCTTGTTTAATAGGAATTTTAAAGAAAAAAGATGTAACTTAGACATTTATAAATTTTCTATTCTTTTTCTAACATAAATTTATTCCCTATTACTTTCTGCATAGCCTTCCCTCTCTTCTGAAGTTTTATATACAGTTTGAAACGATAGAGCGCTGAGTACATACCAACATTTTACCTAGTCTTAACGTTTTACTAATTACGGTGGACTTCCTTCAGCTCACTTTCAATAATATTAACAACATTCTTATTACTGACATGCACTCTAAGTAACTCAAGGCTGAACAGAGGCTGCTGTAATTGGGAAGGAAATGATTTCCATTGGCATTCCTTCCTCCCAGAGCTGGAACTGACATTTCATTATACATGGTGACATGGCCTCTCTGCTGGAAGAGAAATAAAAGGCACTTCCGACAAATAGGCAACAGGCCCCTGACCTGTTGGATCAGGTTATGTTGTGTTACATGATGTGACATGCCCTGCGATGACCCGAGGCAATGTCACTCTGTGTTACCCTGGGGGAGCTGTGCTGCTCTTTATTAAACCACCATAGGAAAGGCCCATCCGCCGTGGTCACAGAGCACCGCCATGCCACCTTTGCAAGGAGGAGAGAACCAGCCACACTCTGAACATGCTTCCCCGGGAGTCATTTAAGGAAATCAAAACTACACAATCCACAAGGGTCTCATGGGCTTTCATTGTCTTGAGCTTGAAATTCCAGTTCTAAAGTAGACCAGATAAATGAGCACTCTTTGTGAACAAGATTCATCAGGCAAGGGCTAAATCACACTCTGAAATAAAAATGTTTCATCAAAACACTCCAATTTTCTTAAAATAATCACTTAAGCCCGCAATTGGTTTACCTACATTTTACAATGTCTTTTCATAATTAGTCTTTCTCATAACCAAAAGCTGTCTTTTAAAATTATGCATCATCTAAATTAGAAGCACCAATTAAGAGATGTAATAAAAAGTCTGCTTAAGACTTAGCCTGGAGAAGATTTTTTTTTTATCAAAACAGTGGTTTTCAATAAGAATCTATCTTAAATTACTATATTATGTGAAATTATGGAAAAGGCTTTCATTGTGTTTGGTCATTTTTTTTCTAATAATTTTAATAGTATTTTTCTATTGATACGTCTTGCATATGAATTCAGTTTTAATGATCTGCATAAAGAATGGGACAATATTACATAGGTACATCTATCTAGTGATTTTAGAGTAATTACTGGTGCATGGAACAGAATATAACCTTTTGGTTATACACTGCAGTAAAAGGAATAGGTTAGAGAGGTTTTTATGCAAATTAGAAATTCTCTGTGTTGGAAGCCTAATTGTACTTTTTATTGTTGTACAAGTCAATACTGCTTTAATACACATTTTATAAGCTCCTTGCTGAAACTGTATATGAAAGGGATTGGGTTCCATAGATGAAAGGCATAATCTTAACAAAGAGGCCACATAAGCAGAGGCAGAAGTACTGATAAAGGCTTTGCTAGCGCCAACACAGAATCAGACTTATTAGCCTTATTAGTCACTGCTGTTTGACCCGCTGCTGTTAATGTGGGAATCACATGCACTGCGAATGAGGAGGAACCACGCGCTATTTATCTGCTTCCCATCAAAACAATCTAATTTGAAAATTGTCTCCTCTGCAAGGAATTAAGGACTCTGTCTCGTTCTTTGGTTTGCTCCTCACTCAAGAGGAGTTTCCTACATATCAGAAAATTTAATATCTAAACATTAGATATGGAAGTAACCAGAGCAGACATCTCAAAATGTAATCTTCAGCTTTATTTTACCAATTGACCCAATTCCTTTGTGATAGGAAGTGTGGATATTGTGGGTTTTGATGACGGCATTGTTGAAATTTGAGAGATCATAAGGCAGAAGTTCTAATAAGCTGGATGACATATTTGAATTTTATGACATTCCTACTTTCAATTTATTGTGTTCTTTATTTGGTATGGTAATGTTATTCATCAGCAATGGCTGTCGCATAAAACTAATGGGTGTTCGAAGGAAAAATCTAGAAACCATAAAATCGTCAAAGAAGAAAGCAACACTTGAAGGGCCAATTTTTAATTTGTTTCAGTTGCAGTAGTGTCAGGCAGACATTGCAACAGTCTTCAGGTTTTCATAACCCTATTTTCCAGACTTTGGTCTGAGTCAGGCTATTTTCTAATAAATTTGTGGATGGCTTATGTTAATGATTTTTGTTTGCATGGGTGTTACTCTCATAGCCACAGAATGGCCTATATTAAATATGCAGGGCATTTTATGTGTTACCTTGTACAACTGCTTTGGAAAATCAATCTGGCCCCTTCTCTGAAAATTAAGAATAGTGCTACCTCAAGATCTAGATATACCACTCCTGGGCATATATCCAAAAGATGCCCACCCATTCAACAAGGACATTTGCTCAACTATGTTCATAGCAGCTTTATTCATAATAACCAGACTCTGGAAACAACCTAGATGTCCCTCAACTGAGGAATGGATGCAGAAATTGTGGTATATTTATCACAATTGGAATACTACTCAACAATTAAAAACAAGGAAATCATGAAATTTGCAGGCAAATGGTGGGAACTAGAAAAGATCATCTTGAGTGAGGTATCCCAGAAGCAGAAAGACACACATGGTATATACTCACTTATAAGTGGATATTAGACATATAATATAGGATAATCATACTGAAATCTATAGTCCTAAAGAAAATAAACCACAAGCAGGACCCTAGGAAAGAGGCTGAAACCTCATTCAGAAGAGCACTTGTGTCTCAACAAGGCAATTTTTAAAATGTTATTTTCAGTAAAGTATAAATACTATTCTTTTTAATTTTTTTATTGAGAACAAATATTATCAGAGATATACAAGGTAGATTTACAAGTTAAAATTAGATTTAACTGTAATCAAATAACTATAAATAATAGTAATCTATAGAGAGATGGGACATATATATATATATATATATATATATATATATATATATATGGATGAATTTAGGATAGATATATTAATTTAAGTTCATTCCTGAAATATTTATTAAGACTTTTTGGGTGCCTTTATTTTTTAAATTAAGATATCATTACAAAATTTGTCCCTTTTTCTTTTTGATCTACAACCTCTTCCTTGTACTAGTCCCTTTCTCTCAAATCCATAGTCTCCTCTTATATACATAAATATAAAAATATAAAAAATATAAATATAAATGTGTATGTGTGTGTGTTCCTAAATATAAAAATACAACACGGTATGTATATAAAATGTTACTTGTGTGTCTATGATTTTAGAGCTGTGCATTTCATGTTGGACAACCAATTTGCGGCACTTCCCAGGAGAAGACTATTCTTCCCACTTTCAGCATTCCTTAGTTGCCTATGACTCTGTGTCTAGAACTGTGCCTGGTGACATTTCTCCCCTTTCATGGTAACGTGTCTGTTGGTGTCATCCTGTTCCGGTCTTCCTTAGGCGGTGACATTGTGGAAACTTTCTGGGCATAGCATCTGACATTTCAAGGAGACAATCTCACAGTGGACTTCTGCTTCTCTGGTTCTTATAAGCTTTTGCCTCAGCTTCTGCGATGTTCTCTAAGCCTCAGGTGAAGGAATTGTGTTATAGATGTGTCAGCGGGAGCTAGGTAACACAAGGTCACTTGTTTTCTGCATTTTGATTGGGTGCAGTTTTCTGTAATGCTCCCCAGTCTTGCAAGAAAAGATCCATTAATGACGGTGGGAGCTATGCTTATATATGAAGACTTGGACTTAGGATTCAAAGATGAAAAAGAACATCTGACATTTTCTTACTTGGTTTGAATTATTTTACTTAATGTGTTCTTTTCTAATTCCATCCATTTACCTGAAAATGTCATGATTTTATTTTTCTTTACAACTGAATAATGTTCCAATGTGCATATGTATCACATTTCCGACATGAACTCAATGGCTGGTTCTTTGACCCACTCCCCCCATGGGAGGAGCAGCTTTGCTAGGCCACAGAGGAGGACTTTGCAGCCAGTCCTGAAGATACCTGATAAAACAGGGTCAGATGGAAGGTGAGGAGGTCCTTCCTTATCAGTGGACTTGGAAAGGGGCAGAGAGGAGATGAGGGAGGCAGGGTGGGATTGGGAGAGAATGAGAGAGGGGGATACAGCTGAGATACAAAATGAATAACGTGATTAATATAAAAAAATAAAAATTATAAAAAAACTCCTAAAAGCTTTCACAAATTACCTGAGCTATATAAACATCAGTTTCCTCATCCAGGAAAATTGGAGAATCCTTCAGCAGTTTAGCTGTAAAGCCAAATATGTTCTGTTTGTCTGCTTGTTTGTAAACAGTCTATTAGTGCTATTTGTACAAAATGTGGGTCACAGACATCCATACATGTACTTTGATGAGAATCTCCCCAATTGGAATAAATGTTTATATAAATCTGAACATATGCCTTACTGATTTGAGATAAGGAAGCATGAGATTTGAAGGAAAAGAAAAAAAAAAAAACCAAATAGATCTAATAACTCTCATGAGAGAAATATCCTGTCAGTCTTGAGCCAGATGGATCTTGTGGCTGAATTAAGATGAAGATATCATATTTCCATATAAATAGGTTAGTGTAAGTGCAAAATTATCTTAGGGGTTTAGTTTATTATAAATATCTACAATATGCTCATAGAAAACATCTATTCCTATCCTCAAGAAACATTAGTCTAAAGAAAATATATTCCTTTCTGCCTTTTCACTTAAGACAAAGATTTGTAAGTTGGAATAGGTCAAATAGGTTCAACTTAGAAAATATTGACCTTAAATTATCTTTTATTTTGTCTCAATGATAAACATAAGGCTAGCCATAAAACTCTAGTTAGTATGCCATATTGAAATCATAAAATGTAGATTATCTATTCAAAAGCAAGAAAGTTATAAATACAAAATGCAATGTTGAAAACATCAGTTTTATCAAAATAAAGTACAAATCTTTCAGTTCTACTTTTATACATGATAAGATCCAAAAGAAAAATGAAAACAAATAAGGTATCAATATGATTATAAAGACAGAGAATGGGTAAAAACTGACACAAATCCAGTGTCTTCTAAGATCAGACAGATCACATACATGAGTTCAATATTGATTGAGAGTGAGCAACAGAGACAAATGGATAGGGCAAGAAACACTGATTAGCATTTGCAGTTACTACATGGGCTGCAAATAGTTTTCATGGAAAATGGCTAAGAATGCTGTATAGATCATTAAAAACAAGTAGACAAAAATGTATTGTAGGAAAGACCAAAAGAAAGACAGGAAAATCAACCAAGAGTCTGAAATAAGAGGAAAGAACAAATCTGAACAGATACTTAGGCACTTTGGAGAATGCTTTTCACATGGTGGCCCGGAGGATCCAGCTCAAACATACAGGAAAAAAAATTACACTTTATATTCAAGAAAGTGTTTATCTATTACAGACCTCAAAAGAATAGTTCTCAAGTTCATATAGAAAAAGAAAAACCAGAATAGTTAAAACAATCTTCTACAATAAAAGATGGTCTGGAGGTATCTCCATCCTTGTTCTCAAGCTGTACTATATAGCAACAGTAATAAAAACAGCATGGTATTGGCATAGAAACAGGCAGGTGGATCAATGGAATCAAATAGAAGATCCATATATAAACCCACACACCTACAGATACTTGACTTTTGACAAAGAAGCCAAAACCATATAAAAGAAAAAAATGATACTATCTTCAACAAATGGTGCTTGTGTAACTGGATGTCTACATGCAGAAAAATGCTAACAGATCCATATTAATCACCCTGCATGAAAGTAAAATCCAAGGGGATCAAAGACCTCAACATAAAACCAGACACACCAAATCTGTTAGAAGAAAAAGTGGGGAAGAGTCTTTACCTCCTTGGTATAGGAGACAACTTCCTAAAGAGGACACCAACAGCACAGGCTCTAAAATCAACAAGCAATAAATGGCACCTCATAAAACTGAAAAACTTTTGTAAAGCAAAGGAGACTGTCAATAGCCTACTAATTGGGGAAAAAAACAAGCAATCCTACATCTGACAGAGGGCTAATATCCAGAATATATACAGAACTGAAGAAATTAAACACCAACAAACTAAGTAATCCAATTAAAAAATGGGGTACAGAGCTAAACAGAGAATTCTCAACAGAGGAATATTGAATGGTAGAGAAACACTTAAAGAAATGCCCAACATCCTTAGTCATCAGGGAAATGCAAATCAAAATGACTCTGAGATTCAATCTTCCATCTCAGAATTAAAAGTTACACATGTCCAATACCATGGTGAGTTGGAAAAAGTGTCAATCACACAAGCAGACAGTATGTACTCTGTTTTAAACTGGGTTCAGAATGGGAAAAATATTGCCATAAGAAGGTAAGCCTAAAATTGTGTTTCAATTTTATATGATCTCTAAGATCTTCAAATTCCTCAACTTCAACCCATGTTCTACTGAGCTCTCTATCACTCAGTAGGAACTAACAAATTACTTTTATCAGAACATAGTTTTATGTTGTTAATATTCCAATGAATATATGCTCACAGCCTAAAGTTACAAAGCATGTGAGGTCAGCACAGAAGACAGACTCCACAGCACAATTCAGACTCCAAATGACTCAGTAAGGCTATTGGGAAAATATAATAAAAAGAAGTTTAAAGTAAATATAGTTAAAAAAAAATAAACACTTCACAAGAAAGACTACAATGTTACAGATAAAAAAACAGAAAGGATTGTTTCTGCAAAACAAACAAACAAATAAAAAAAAAACCTACAAGAATTTCCAGCAAGATTAAATATTTTCATAGGAGCTTAGAAATTCACAGGTTGAACTCAGTAAACAGAAGGATTGTATACTAAAAATTAACAAAACAAATAACTCAGTATTTCATAAAAAGACAGTGATACAGAGTACATTACAGGGAAATTAAAATACATACAGAAGTCTGGCATTTACATAAATATGATTTTGCAGAGAAAATGTTCTTATTCAGACATAATGACATATTTTTTAACAATTGGAAAAATTCTGCTGATTTGGGGAACATAAAGCCCATGAAAGATGAAAATAAGTATACATCATAGTAATATTACCAAATGCAGAATTCAAAGAGTACTTACAGTACCTCTTATCACTAATTGATATCTTATTTGAAAATTAAAATAGTTGGATTCCAGTGTTCAGAAGATGGCTTAGTCCTTGACATGAATCATGAGGACCTGAGTTTAGATCCTTAGGACCCACATGAAAGTGTTGAATGAGGCAGTACAAGCCAGTAACCCATAGCTGGTTGTGGGGCTTGGAGGAAATGCAGACAAATAAATTCCAGTCCTATGAAAAGCCAGTTTAGACAAAGAGTATGTTCATTTACTCAACCTCAAAAATCGATCAATCAATAAATGAATAAATAAGGTAGAGAGTCATTGAGGAAGCATACCTCCATATGTGTGTCATGATTCCTTCACACGGATACAGATAGACAGATACACACACGGAAAATAAATTGTGTATTTAAAAATAAATTAATAAAAACAGACATCCCTGGCAAGGCATAATACTGTGGTGGTAGTAGTAGTAAGAGAAATGCTCTGAGGTGGATCATTCAATGATAGGTGGCTTAGAAGTCCCGCTAAAGTATTAGAAATGACATCTGAGGAAAGGAAAATGTCAAGGAGATTTCAGATTTCCAGTATGAGTTGTAGAGTATATTTTGTTGCCTCTTATTAAAATGGAGTAAGAGCAGAATAAGAAGCAGTAAAAAATCTGTCTCAGTTTTTAGCTCTTCAATAATCCCTGAAAGAACTATTGAATATCTACGTACCTGTGCAGCCTACTCTATGACTCTGGAGGAAGGCACTGGCATAACCCTCCTTCTAAGACAAGGAAGTTCAATCCAGGGGCTCTCATTTCTTGCTGAAAATCAGGCATCTGTTTGACTTAAAAGTAGGCCTTCTGAAACACTAGTGTCTCTTTCCTCTTAAAATGTGTTATCTATCTTGAGATTAAAACATAGGAAATAAATTTCAAAGAAATAAGTTCTCTTGAAAATATAACGACAATGTGGTAAAATAAAAGCCTTGGCTAGGATAGTGGTTCTCAACTTGCATGCATTCTTGAAGTAAATTTTAAGGGACTAATGGTCAAAGCAACACAACTATGTTATGCATAATTGTGCCTTACAATATCACGGAAACACACAGAATTTTATTTTATTTTTTGGCTCTCCTTCAGTACCTCGCACAACATGAAAACCTTCAATGACTGTGTGTTTCCAAGTCCGTCGATGAAGAAGAGGAGAAGACATACTTGTCAGACTGACATCCTACCAGCTTCTTTCATTTTTGTTCAATCTATGTAAAAGTGGAAGTACAGAAAACATCCATTATCCTATGATGTCTATATGTCAGCCATTTTTATGTAAACCTAAACACATACATATATATGTATTTATTATAATAAATATGTTTTAAAATAAATGTTTTATAAGCTCAATGGGTAAAGAGGTGTTTGAGCCAAGTATGACAAGGTGAATTTTGCTTGTGATCCACGTGATAAAGGAGAGAGCATTCCAGTCATGCCCCCTAAATTAATAGATGCAATAATAACTTTGAAATGAGTGTTTGGATCAATACCAAAACATGCCCAAATCTCAAACATCTGATCGCTTTCAAAAGTCTTACAGAAATTGCTTACATTAGCAAAGATAAAAACAAAACTTTAAAGAACACTAAATGCCAACAATCATCTTTATAAAAATTCATGGAATCTGTAACAGTTTGGAGAAGGCACAATCACCAGCAGTATTGAGGGAAATCACCACATTATAGGATTGCTTTACCTCTCATAAAAATCCTTGAAATGTATGTGGGCAAATCAGTCTATACTCAAGTTACGGGTATGAAGTTTTGGTGTGCACAAGACCTTAGATTATGACCATGCACCGTGTATTTCTAAGAACTAGAAATCTGAGTTTTGAAATATAAAGGGAAGTTTAATATTTGAGAGATATGTATACACAAACTGATTTGAGTATAGCATAATGTATTCATCTACCAAAACATCACATGTTAAGGGAGAATTAGAAGGGTATAGGCAGAAAGGGGGAGCAAGGACAAACTTCCTAAAAAGATCATGTCCTTTCCTGTGGAAAAAATATGTCAGGCATGGAAGTTCCCCCCAGGAGCACACGTTAAGACAATAGTGAAATGGAAGGGTCTGTGGCTGCATGAAATACCCAACCCAGAGCTTCCTTTCAATAAAATGGTTAATTTTGCTCTCTCAATACTTAAGTCCCTCCTCTTTCTCTAATTTTGTTCTTTTGTCTTTTCTGACAGTAATTTTCCTCTATCCCACAAAATGAATGTGATTATCGCCCACACTTCCATTACAATGGTATCTCTTAAATGTGCATATTTTTCATATATGGTAAAAAGATATATACTTTAAAAAATACAATTATCCGAGAGAAAGAGAAAAAGTAAGTCCTTGTTTTAGAGGCAAATTTTGATTAATATTAAAAACAAACAAACAAACAAAAAAAACCCACAAAAAAACACATGGACAGTTGGAAGTAACTTAGAAGGAAGATAGTAGAGTTTCACTGAAAGGACCGGATAATTCAGGAAGGTCAGTGGCAACAGTGATGGAGGGGTGGGCAGCAGTGAAGGAGGAAATTGTGAGGTGTTAAGTCCTTGTAGAGAAGGCTTGGCCAGTATAAGCTATGATAGATAACTGCAGGTTTGCATCTGGAAAGGTCTAAAGATGACAGGCTTGAAGAGCATGATTTGAAGCTATCTGCTTCCTTGAAGGCAGTAGGTTAGAACAGAAGACCTGTGCCTGGGTCTTGATGGCCTGGGCCCTCCAGGGAACAGTTACTCATCCCTCTGAAATTCATGTTCCCAAGAAACTCTTCAGTCTTCTTGGAAAACAGCTTTCCCAGCCTCTCATAGTTTTCATGGGTGTTTGAGGCCATAGTGTGACTTTTCAACTTAGAGGATTAGTAGGATCACAGATTCCTTTACTTGAAATCAGATCTCATGGTGAGAATTTCTAGAAGCAAACACTGGGACTGTAAGTTAAGATCATCCTTAGACACAGGAGAAAATGACCATGAATGAAGTTCTGCACCAATGTAGGTCCTGTGTCTCCCTTGTGCACAGAGTGCCTTGAAGGAGGTGTGAAAGAATTTCCTCCTGTTATTAAAAGGCAGGACACAGTTTGGGATATTATTTTAAATATACAACTGAAGCTGTATACTTCAACCCACATTACTAAGTATAATTTACAAAAAGGAAAGTCTAACATTCCTAGACTAGCGCAGTTCAGTCATAGTCTACCATGCAAAGAACTTTTTCTTCTGCAATAGATTAATCTGATTTTTCATAATAATGTCTTAATGGTTCAGAGACATAAAAATACTACTAGATTTATAAGAAAAAAAATCATTATTTGAGGTTTCTAAAGAGATAGTGTATGCGTTCTCATTTTTGATGTGTGTGCGTTTATGTGTGTTGTGTGTGTAGGTGTGTGTGGTATATATGTATGTATGTATGTATGTATGTATGTATGTATGTATGTGTACTACTATGTAGACTTGTGGGAACTTGCATGATGTGCTCAATTCCTGTATTAGTTTTTCTTAAGGTTTTAAGAAAATGTAAAACAAAAATAAAAATAATTATTTAAACGTCAATGGCATTTAAATTACTTTCCTGAGTTCACAGTGCTAAGATACGAAGAAAAAAAAAAATCTCTCACAATTGCTCCTAAGAAATGCACCAAGTGTTCCTATCACTTTGGTTCACATGGGCGGCCTTTTATTTTACAGGGCATATTAATCTTCTGTTATACGTGACAGCCACTACTGTGTGTCACCTCAGTGCGGGACAATGCAGCGGCTCTGACGCTTCCTTCTGAACTTGGTGAGTAAGTCTTTCTTCCCGTGACAAATGTTTATGGATTCTTCTAATTACACGTCTGGTTTCAAGCTAAGACACCAAGAGAATAGAGTTCTCTTTTGTAGTGTTCCCAAGGTTCTCCTATAATAATCAATTACCATAATGAGTTTTTTTAAACTTCCATTCATCATTTTCTTAAAATATATAAACTACCTGGGATAAAGATAAATAGCTATAGCCAGAATGCCCCGAGGCCGTCTAGCAAAGGCCTCCTTTAAATCAAAATCAACTGGAAAATATGTTGGGTTTTATTTCAAAGTCAATCCTGCCTAAGTGAAAAAGAAATCACGAAAAAAAAAAAAAAGATTTTAAAAAAATATCGGCTTCATGAAAGGACGCAAGACAGTGTACCATTTTCACAGGCATCTCTGGCCCCTATGTAGGTTGAAGGAGTCTCGTCATCAGACCAGCCTGCTTCTACAACTAGGAAAAGACTCTACAGAGGCATTTGCTCACCCGCCATGCTATCATTGCCCTGTCCCTGGAAAAGAGCAGCTCCAAGCCTAAGAGCTGTGCATCAGTTTTGTGCAGCAGCCTTGATCTCCATCTAGCCATACTAAAGGCCTAGACTCCCTTCTCTTGAAATTGTGGGAGCTCAAAAAGTGCCCAGTCACTACAAGCGTCCCTAGGAAGTAAACACCTCATCCTCAACGTGAATTTTTATTGCACTATCAGTGTAGGAAGAATTCAGTAGGGCTCTTAGGTTGCTTAAAAGCAGGAGAAAAATCCAGAGGAGGAAGACAAGAACTAGCAAAACTCACTGCTTGGCTCTTAGAAGACATGAAATTTGGTGTAATTAGGGCAATGTTACAAATGATGTGAAAATGACTGCAACGATGTGGAAGAGTTTCCTATAACCATGATATTCCTTTTTCTCTTTCTTCTCTCTATCTGTCTGTCCTCCTTCTCCTGTTCTTTAAATAAACTGCTATTCATTAAACGCAGGCTGTCTACAGAATACATTGACGCTCTCACTCTGCTCAGTTCCCTGAACCTCTCCCCCAACTCTTTTATTTACCTCTGAGTCGTCATCAACGCCAGACATCTCTTTTGGTCCCCTTGTCTTTCTTTACTAATGAAAGACCCTCACCCAAAATAGGTGTGGTGTACTTGCCTCCAACATCCTTTGAATCATGACAGCTACTAGGGCCCCAAATTGAAAATTACAGACATGCAAAAAATTATTCTTAATAAAATACTTAATTTTATTAAACTAATTTTAACTATTTAACTTTAACAAAATTTAAAATTTTCATAAGCTTATTTTCACCCCTCTAACTTTCTCTGTTATCATATTCTATATCCTATTTATAAGGAAGAAGAGGTAGAACACATTGTAAAGGTGAAAGTGTGTGTGTGTGTGTGTGTGTGTGTGTGTGTGTGTGTGTGTGTGTGTG
>NW_026592118.1:40993469-41076662 GCF_907164565.1 Psammomys obesus | reverse complement strand
GTGTGTGTGTGTGTGTGTGTGTGTGTGTGTGTGTGTGTGTGTGTGTGCAAGTACCCTTGAGCGTGTGCCCTGGCATGGATGTGAACTCATATAAATTTGGTTTTTATCTCTATGTTGTTTTAGCTTCTTTGCATCAGGAAAATCATAATTATGAACATGAGTTTCCTGTTTTGAGTGAGGCTTCTTCAAAGGTTCCTCCATGGATTAAATGAAATACCAGATCCAAGGAGAAAAATAACTCAAGAAAATATCTAGTATCTTATGGAGGACAAATCCATGATGTTGTTCCTTGCCATTGTGACTCCCTCTATCCTCGGGAAGGGTCTTCATCGCAGTACTTTAGTCTGTGCTTTCTTCCCAGCTTATCCACACCCCGGTCCTATGCTTTGCCCATGACTTATAGCTATCGGTCCATGAGCCTGCATGTTTTAGAGTGCTCTTACAAACACTGGTGTATTAACCTCTGTCCCTTTCCCTCATTCCATTCTAGCTCTTGCCTCTACACAACATTTCTTTATTTGTGTGCTCTATTACTTACCAAATATTTTTGATATTTGTAATTAAGCTGAACAAAACCATAAATTTTTAAATTTTGGTTTGTCAGTGGAAGCATTTTTAAAGGAATAGCATGTAAATCAACGTTGATTGGACAATCCTAACTTTTTTTTTAATAAGAGCGCCTTACATGAATTAGAACATATTTTTCAATATTTAAAAGTGTGTAGGTGCAAAGAAAGTAGATCTATAGCAAATATGAAATAATAATAATTTCACAGAAGATTGGGAATATTGACTATAATATTCCTTTAAATAGGCTTATATGTCCTCAAAATTTTCAGTTACTGTTTTTTTGTTTGCTTTGCTTTGTAATCAGAAATAAACTGAAGAATGTATTTTTAATGCCTCGTAAGAGCAGAGGGCAAAATTCCCTGAAACTGACATTTCTGTAAACTGGGCTTTTGAGAATTCTCTATGCCCTGTGTGTTTCCTCACAGTAACTGAGGAGAGAGGTGACCATTTTTAAGAGAATTATTTTAAACTTGTTTTTCATACTTGGGAGCCTTCAATTCAAAGTGCAATCAATTACTATGTTCACAAAGGTCTGGTTTAAAAACTAAGAAAATTAAGTTAGAATTCTGTCTCCTTCACTTAGTAAAGCTCTGCTGTCCACAAGCCACTAAAATTTAACAGTTTTGTTGAAAATACCTCTGTCTATTGTTTATTTTGTGAATGAAGTATATTCAAGAGGAAAAAGAATAAAAAGCTTAGAACAGAACTGCCAGGTGGAGTTTCACATTTTAATGATGTTACTTTACCTGCGGTTCTTTGTTTCCTATGAAGTATGGGACATACTATCAAATCAAAGTGTACACAAGGACACTCTCCCAAGCATAGCTGTTTTCTCTTTGTGATAGTTCCCTGAGTTTGCCTCTAAAAGCTCCTCACTCGTTTTTCGCTCCCACATATTTCTGAATAGCACAGACAAACAAAGCCAGATTCTTGAGTTTCAAACCACATCCAAGTAGTTCCTCAAATGTAAATACAAGTGTATACAGCCCCAGTTAACTTTCAACTGATGACATATCTGCTATTGGAAGGAAGGATTGGGATCATCTACAAAGACACCTATAAATTTCAGGGAATGCATTTGGCCCCTCTAACTAGCTCCTTTAAGCTTATTATAGACCTTGGAAAATATAACTTTTAAATAAATGATACTTGATCTGAATATTATTTATAGTGGGGGGAGTGACTGTGTTGACTCAAAAGAAAATACAGCCTATGACAGTGACTTTTACAGAACATTGAGTTTATAGAAAAAGCATTGGTCCAGAGAAATAACTTCTTTATTTATGTCAAGGATGTAAAAAACACTGCGTTTAATTGTAATGTCAACATGAGTCATCCTTTCTACTTGACAGGCTTCATTACAGAGCTGCGTGTGTGCAGTATTTGCCTTATTGAACCAGTTTATCATTCATTTAAGAATTGGCCACGGATTCAAACTGGGGCCTGTGATACACACATAGAGTAAAGCTTCTTAGTTCTGCAAAATTTTATCCTCAGTTAGAAAGAATAATGCAAAATAAAATAAACCTAAGTTGAGAAAACCCTTGCCTATCACTCAAATGCTGCATAGAGTGCTTGTTAATTATCCGAGCACATGAGCAACTATAATTTCAATTTATTATGAACCGTCTTTGCTTCTATTCATAGCGATGGTTTACCTCCACCTACACTGGTGAATTCATCAAATTTCCGAGAACATCACTTTCCCGTGGCTCCTTCATCACCCCTGATGGTTGTTGCCAGCTTGTTGCTATTGTGAAATAACCCTAAGCAGGTCCTGGTAAAGTACTAGTGTGAAAGCCTGTAGTGAAAACTATCTCGATGTGGTAAATATTACCACTCAAAGCATTTCTGTACCACATAAGACAAGAAAAGAAAATAATGAATCAGGTGCTTTCACTCAGTCTTCCGCACAGTGTTCACTGTGCAATTCACTATTATGCTTTCCTATCATTCCTTCCCCTTGTAGACATCCATGTTTGGATTTTGTTAATATTTACCTCCTCTTGTCCTTGCTCACATCATACGCACAAGTTTCTGTTTCAAACTCTTGCTGTCTGAATTATAACTTTTGCTGCTATGTTACAGATGCTTTCAAAATTGTTTTTTAAAACGTTGGCCTTCTACTATATATTTGGTAATATCAGATGTGTATGAGCCCTGGCCTGCCTCTGATTCTTGTCAAATATTTTAACTTCAATGCTTTAGCACCTTAGCTATAAAATAAAAAAAAAATCCAAATTTTAAAATGAGAATTAACTACTAATATTTGATAAGGAGCTGGCCATTGAATCATTTTTTGAACAAGGAAGTTATGATTTTGTAATTGATAACATTTTCAAGCAGTATCTGCCTTTTCTGTGTATCTCACTCATTATATCTCTTCTGCTCTCCTGAGAGCAGTGGTTCTCAGCCTTCTTAACGTGCCGATCCCTTCATACAGTTTTTCATGTTGTGTTGACCCCCAACCTTAAAATTATTTCATTGCTAGAGCATAACTGTAACTTTGCCATCGCTATGAGTTATGATGTAAATATATGATATGCAGAATATCTGACATGTGACCCCCAAAGGGGAGAATCTTTGAGAACAGAGTGAGAACTGATACCCTAGACTATCAGGTTCCTCAGAGGGCATGTAGTGCGTTAACAATTAAATAATGACATTGGTTAGGCTCTTCCACATAGTTCAGACAAACAACAACAAATCCTGACAAACTGACCTAATGATAGAGTACACACTTCTGGAAGACCTTTGCAATTTTCACCAGGCAGGTGAAATGTTGGTGGTGTGATGTTTGTCCTCATTAAAATATTTGAAAAATTAGTTCTCTCATGTTAGAATCTCAGAGGAAGAATTGACACTTATTCCAAGTGTTCAACTGTGCGAGATTGGTTGCTTATGATTTATCTACTACGTTTTTAATGCTCGGGGCTGAGAATTTGTGTCAAATAGGCAAATGTTTTACCACTGAGCAACGTCTACAACTCCTTTTCTTTTCAAAAACTGAAAGGGTCTTGCCTATTTGCCCAAGGTGGCTTTGAACTCAGCTTATGGTTTTCATGCCTTAGCCTTCTGAGCAGCTAGGAGCTTCTCAAAGGGGCTGTTTTGAGCTTTAAAGAATAATGCCCTAAATCCTCTTCTATCACTATTGGAATATAAAATAATTTGTGACCGGATCTTAAAGCTAATTCCCCATTCCTATGGCGGGTACAGTCCTTCTAATGGTTGTGAATTTTCCTGCAAGATCCATGAATTCACTAGCCCTGGGTAGTTGACTAGCTTTCTAGTACCGGGCACGATTTCCCTTTCGTTGAACAGGTTATGAGTGGAATTAGAGAGCTGCTGGTCACCGCCAAAGTACGTGTGTTCCCTTTGTGTTATTATGTCATACTGGTCATAGATGGCTCGGGCTGTTGGTTGCTTCCTTTTTTAGTAGTTTGCACGGTGCTGTCTTGTACCATGAAGCTAGTCCTTGAGGAGGCATTCAGGTTTGTTCTGTTTCATGGGCGTCGGGGCCCTGTGTTTGAAATGCATGGTGTTTTCAGCAACAGGGAGCAAAGTCCCACCTCAGCTCAGTGCATTAGCAATAGCCTCTACTGTTTTGGGAGTCTCTTGAAAAACCCTGACCAAAAAATTCAAAGGAAGACTTCTAATGGCTAGTGTTGCGGTTTTGTTGAATGGACTTTGTTTCTTGGAGGGAGCTTTGCCAGCCCAGATGAAAAAAATTCATTCAAACTACATATGTGTATGTATACATAGGGTTATACGTATCACAGTTTTCCTTTTATTTTATTTTTTTATAGTCAACAGTATGATTCCTTATGCCTTTATCACACATCCTTACTGATATCTAGGGACCTTGACTCAGATCAAACCAGCATTCATGGCTCTGACATAGAAAAGAGCTTCAGGATGAGTAGGCACAATGAGAGCCCTAACTGAAAATGTGACTGAAGACACTTTAACATAGGTTTCAGCATACGGGATGTGAGAAAGAAAGGCACTACAGAAAAGGTAGACACAGCTGAGAGTGTGGTGGAGGGCATGTGATGTCTAAGGAACTGCAGAAGAAAGTGAGATCTACTCAAGCATGTGCACGGGTTCCTTCAGGGAGAGTCACAATTTACTGTCTTAGCATTAGGAATGGAAGCCATTTTGATAGCTCTTACGTTATATCCCAAGAGGTTCAGAGGAACCCTCTCTCTTTTTCTCTCAGGTACATGAGATTGTAAGATGAATCTTGAGATTCTGAGGGCTGAGTTAAATCGGGAAAGGCAAAGCACGAAGCTCTGAGCCCTCTGCAGAAGGTTTAGTGTAGGTCCCTTTCCTGTAAATGGGATCTCTGGCGAGCTTTATTAAGAAAATTACATGTTTACAGGCTGGAAAACGAGAAAGCCTGGTGGAGTTGAGTTGGCTGATATTCTTGCTTCCTTGCTAGTATAAGGTCTCAACTGGATTCCAGAGTGAGGGGCTCCTCCCCCCTTAATATGCTGCCAAAATTTTCCCTCTTTCTACCCAAGCACGCTATCAGGATAGAAATGCACTTATTCGGTAATTTTTCAGTTTTCAATGCAGTGTGTGTGTGTGTGTGTGTGTGTGTGTGTGTGTGTGTGTGTGTGACTATATTTGATTGTGACAATACAGCACTATTCTGATAGGGAAAAGTCTCTCTCTATACATACATTTTCAGTCACGATCATTCAGGGGGACAATTATGTCTTCTGCGCACAGCTTTCCGCTATGGAGAATTACGACAGAAACTTCTAGATCAGGGAAATATAATGACTTTTTGTTACAAGACAAATATAATCTCAGCACCTGGCTGGCCCTACCGTAAATATATGATTTTTATTAAAATACGATTAAATATTTAAACATTTCTCTGCAAAACTGTATTAGTTATGACCTGCAATATGGCCATGGTTCTAAATTTCTTCTAAACATAAGGTATCCACTGTGTCAGCGTGCATGATGGCTTCACAATATGGGCAAATGCTCACCAGAAACCGTAAGGTGCTTTCTAATAACGCCGGCAGTTACATCATGCAGAAAAGCCGTTACATAGTAAGTCATCTCAGCAGCTCACAGTGTAAAATAACTGAAAAAAAAAAAAAAAGGTGAGTGGGTTAAGTACACACAGATCTCTAGATGTCTTACTAGCTTTCAAGCAACATTTACAAAAGATCTCATTTTCTTATGCTGCTACAGCAGAAAGAGCATGGACGGGCACCTAGCCTGACATCGGCCCCATTTTGCACATAAGCCAATTGAAGAAAATCGTCAAAATATTTATTTTCAGGGACCCATGGGACGCAGTGGTTAAGGCCGCTGCTGTTTTTGCAGAGGACCCAAGTTCAGGTTCCAGCACTCATATTCGGTGACTCACAACTGCCTTTAACTCCATCTCTCGGGAGTTCGCACCCTTCTCTAGTCTCGCACTGTTACCTATGTATGTGTGGTCTTCATTCACAAACACAACAGATAAAAACCCCAAAGTATTTTTAAAATAAAATACTATTCTTGCATGACTTATTCTAATCTTGTGCTTTTTAAACACTTTTAGAGTTTTACTTGGAAAAAAATTTTTTTAAAAAGTTTATCCAGTGAATATAAAACTTTTAAATAGCCGATCTCCCAAAAAGGTTTATATCCATAGAGAAACTTCCTTTGCTTTTGACCGTGAGTCATCCGAGCTGCTGTTTCTGCTTGGTGTAGAACAGTCTTAGAGCACAGGCTCAAGACAATACTTACAGAGCAGTTCTCAATCCGTGGGTCGTGACCCGTTTGGCGAGGTGAAACAATCCTTTCACATAGTCTCATATCAGATATCCTGTATATCACACATATATTACAATTCATTACAGTATCGAAAATACAATTTTGAAGCAGCAACAAAATGATGTTATGGTTGGGAGTCACCACACCATGAGAAACTGGATCATTAAGTCACAGCTTTAGCAAAGGGCTGCAGCATTATTAAGGTTAAGAACCTCTGGTTTACAGTAATCCCAACTCAGGAAGAGACTTAGGAAACTGCCTACTGGTCAGCTCTGAATGTGGCTATGAGACATGTGACTTCATTCCTGGGCACCTGTGAGAGCCACGCTACCTGTTTGGCTCTTAAGCAGTCAAGTCAGAGAACCCCTTTGGGTTTTAAAACTCTATAGCTGTATGGCAGTGGTGTGGGACCCAGGGAGAGGTGGAACCCTGGGAGCTGGGCGAGAGCAGCAGTGGAGTTGAGGTATGTCCAAGCCCCAGAAATCTCATCCCGCGATCCGCTGGAAAAGGATTGCTTCCTCCCTGCCCCAGGTCTGCAGGGCCTCAGCACACCCACCCTTACCCTTCTGAGGAGATCGCCTAGCCAGGCAGCCAGGTTAAGCTTCCTTTTCCCCTTGTAAGGTAATGTCCAGCAGCACCTGGAATTCGCCATGATGCAAATGAGAAATCCTCAGGAGCCAGGCCCAGGCCAGTTGTCCCTACTTACACCCCAAAGGTTTAGATACCCTTTGTTCCTCCCAGTTAAACGAGTCGTCTCTCAAGAAGTTTCTGGCCTACAGTGCTACCTGAAATCTTCTGTGCTCCCCCTTCCAGGATCCACAGGATCCATTATGGGTGGGGAAGCTGGGCCAAGAATGGCCCAATGGACAGAAGAGAGTTCATGACAAGTTTCAGCTGCCTGTGAGATTAAAATAAAGGCATGTGATATAAAAGGCTATTGGCGTGACCATTTTCAGTTCTTCATATACACGTGGGAAGAGGTTGGTACATATGCATGGGTTCAGGTGCTTTTAAAGACCAGAAGCATCAGATATCCCTGGTGCTCAAGTTAGAAGCTATTGTGAACCGCCTGTGAGACGGTTCTGGGAGCTGATTCCAAAGTAGCAGTTGCTGCTACAAAACTGCTACACAAGTACTAAACTGCTGAGCCATCCACGTAGTCCCCAGGTCGGTCTGTGTTACACTGCGTGTTGTGTGAGGGTGTTTGTTGGGGACTGTCTGATCACAGTGTGGTGAAGAACAGAGTGGGAGGTCCGTGGATTAAGAACATCAGTGACTAAAAGGACATAGAGAAGGGCACCACACTGAACCCTAAAGGACAGAGCTTTGCCGGTTTTTGTTTGTTTGTTTGTTTGTTTTTGTTTTTCCCTCCTGTGGTAGTTAGAACTTCTACATTGATACAGTGAAGAACTCATCAGCCTCATTACCTGTCCTTTCATTGTTTCATAGCAGCGTCCTCAAGCCAGACACTAGCCAAGCCCTTTTCAGTATAACTGTAACACCTTAATCCATCCACATTTTTATGAGTTCCCGTGGGTGGCTATTTCTCAGAATAGTTTTGAGTGACTTTTCTTAATAGTCATGGGAATTTCTGCAATATGGGAAAACACTTTCACTATAAACGCTTAACTAATAGGGAACATTGTATTAAATGGGTCTAAGGATGTTTTATTTGTGTTATAATTCTGATCTGAGATGTTCTGGGAGTCATCCCTCAAAAAAATCAGCTAAGATGCTGTCTTTGCTCTCTATGTCTCATGTTGGCTGTGCATTTGCTGCTGTCTGCTTTCTCATCCTCCTTTCTTTACAGGATGTCCTATAACTTAGAAGGTTACACAGATAGCTGCACAAAGCAGAGGAATAGATTTCTCTGCCACCGTGACCAATCCTTTTCAATGGTTGAATTTGATGTACTGTAGCTATTATGTTCTGAGAGCATATCAACTTCTCATTGTTAGAACAAGTGAAATCACTTAAAACTGTAGCTTTCTTGTCTGTTGCACTTTGCCCCACCAAGCTATGCTTAATAATAATTTCTGGAGATGGAACTTGATTTTTTTTTTTTAGTAACAAAGCACTGTAGTGACCCTCAGGCATATTAGAATATGACAGCAGTTGACTGACTGGGAGCTATGTAAGGATATTCTACCTGCATGCTATGATTCAATATGAAGAGCTCTTGACAAGGCAAGAATCCGGGGAACATTGGATCATAGTGTTCTGTTAAGTGGTATTTTGAAGCAAGCCTCTGTTCACAGATGTAGTCGTGAACAGCCAACAAGAAAAACAAACACAAACAGAACCTAACCATAGCACAGCTGAACCTCGAATGAACGTTTTATCAGAATAAGGATTTGAGTGTCCACGTAGTGTCATTTGTAGTCAATTATATGGCAGTAACACGAGTTATCTAGAAATAAGTGATATGTTTACAAGTGAGAAACAATGGCATAATTCCAGAAAATAGATTTCAAGACCTCTTACATATAGAATCTTCAGGAATTATGTGCATGAAGGCATCGACAAAAAGATAGATAACCTGATTTGAACATGACACTCACATTGAGCACAGTAAAGACGTGTAACACATGGTAGGATTTCTAATAAAATGTTTTAGAATTACTTAATTTTTCATGAAAAAATATTCTTAACACCTTCTAGAAAGTTGTCAACACTTTTGATATGTTTCCAACCCTGATGCGACATTGTTGCATGATGTTCTTTAAGTTGAATGTGAACCTGTGGCGTTGCTATATTGCTTAGTTTTCAGACTCAAGAAGCTTAAGGAAAAATAGTTTACCATGTTTTACCACTCAAAATGTGCAAGGTAAAAGTCAAAAAATTAAGGAGGTCCAAAGCAGATGGTGGAAAAAAAATGTATTTAATCTTCTTTCTTTGTTTCTTCCTATCCTATTCTCTCTATTTTGTAATACAATTTCACCTGAAAATTAAAATGTTTGCTGTATATTAAAAATGTGATAAGTATGATAAGCAATTTCACTCTACATAGTTATGCTCAAGAATTTGAAAACTAAGAATGTATAAAAGTTTGGCTGAATAGATCAGCACAGTCTAGCAGAAAATTTAAGTGGCATAAGAGAGCAGAATAAATTTATCATGTAGAGAAGTAGGTGAAGTTCAAAGAGGAAAAGAGTATGTAAGTATCACCTAGATGCACGGGAAAGAAAAATCTGTGTTTTAAAAAAAATTAAAGACAGTTTTGTCTTTGCCTTAGGAATAATATTCCCATGGCTGTCTTTACACCCATCAGAATGGCCAAGATGAAAAACTCAAGTGACAACACATGCTGGAGAGGTTGTGGAGAAAGGGGAGCCCTCCTCCACTGCTGGTGGGAATGTAAACTGGTACAAACACTCTGGAAATCTATCTGGCACTTTCTAAGACAATTAGGAATAGTGCTTCCTCAAGACCCAGCTATACCACTGCTAGGTATATACCCAAAGTTTGCTCAAGTACACAAAAGGGATATTTGCTCAACCATTTTTATAGCAGCTTTATTTGTAATAGCCAGAACCTGGAAACAACACCGATGTCCATCAACAGAGGAATGGCTATAGAAATTGTGATATTTTTACACAATGTAATACTACTCAGCAATCAAAAAGGAGGAAATCATGAAATTTGCAGGCAAATGGTGGGATCTAGAAAAGATCATCCTGAGTGAAATATCCCAGAAGGAGAAAGACAAACACGGTATATACTCACTTATATAGACCTATAAGATATGATAAACATAATGAAAACTGTACACCTAAAAAAGATAATCAAGAGAGCAGACATGGAGTAAGATGACCAATCCTCGTTTAGAAAGACAGATGGGATGTGCATTGAACATATGACAGGAGTCTACTGAGCGCATTTGAAAGACTCTAACTAGCGGTGTTTTCAAAGCAAAAACTCATGACCAAACCTTTGACAGAGTACAGGGAATGATAAGAAAGAAGGGGAGTTAGTCTGATGAGGAAAGGATAGGAGCTCCACAAGGACCAAATATATCTGGGCACAGGGTCTTTTCTGAGACTGACATTCAACCAAGGTCCATGTATGGATATAACCTAGAACCTCTGCTCAGATGTAGCCTGTGGTAGCTCAGTAACCAATTTGTTTCCCATAGTGAGGGGAACAAGGACTATTTCTAACAGGAACTCAATGACTGGCTCTTTGGCCTCCCCACCCCCCAAGGGAGGAGCAGTCCTGTTAGGCCACAGAGGAGAGCTTTGCAGCCAGTCCTGAAGATACCTGATAAAACAGGGTCAGATGAATGGGGAGGAGGTCCCCCTTATCAGTGGACTTGGAAAGGGGCACGGTGGAGATGAGGGAAGGAGGGAGGAATTGGGAGGGAATGAGGGATCGGGACACGACTGGGATACAGAGTTAATAAAATGTAACTGATAAGAAAAAAATAAAATTCAAAAAAAAAAAAGGGGGATTATAGGTCTGAGGTTGGAGCTCTGGGCCGCAGTACCCAAGCAGTAATCAGTGGCAGGTAAGCACAGTTCTCATGCACAGAACACCAACAGCACAGGCTCTAGGAGCAACAATCAATAAAAGAGACCTCATGAAACTGAAAAGTTTTTGTAAAGCAAAGGACACTGTCATCAGAACAAAAAGATTGCCTACAAATTGGGAAAGGATCTTCATCAAACCTATATCTGACAGAAGACTAATATCCAGTATATATAAAGAACTAAAGAAGCTGAAAAACAGCAAACCAAGTAATGGGGAACAGAGCTAAACAGAGAATTTTCAATAGAGGAACATCCCTAGTCATCATGGAAATGCAAATGAAAACGACCCTGAGATTTCACCTTACACCTATCAGAATGGCTAAGATAAAAAACTCAAGAGACAGCACATGCCGGAGAGGATGTAGAGAAAGGAGAACCCTCTTCCACTGCTGCTGGGAATGTAAACTTGTACAACCACTTTGGAAATCAATCTGGTGCTTTCTCCAAGAATTAGGAATAGTGCTACCTTAAGATCCAGTTATACCACTCCTAGGCATATATCCAAAAGATGCTTAAGTATACAACAAGGACATTTGCTCAACCATGTTTGTACCAGCTTTATTTGTAATAGTCAGAAGTGGGAAATAGCCCAGATGTTCCTCAGTTGAGGAATGGATACAGAAATTGTGGTACATCTACACAGTGGAATATTACTCAGCAATTAAAAACAAGGAAATCATGAAATTTGCAGGCAAATGGTGGGAACTAGAAAAAATCATCCTGAGTGAGGTATCCCAGAAGCAGAAAGATAGACAGGATATACTCACTCATAAGTGAACATTAGATATATAATATAGGATAAACCTACTAAGATCTGTATACCTAAAGAAACTAATAAAGCAGAAGGACTCTGGCTAAGATGCTCAATCCCCATTCAGAAAAGGCAAAGAGGACGAACATCAGAAGAGGGAGAAAACAGGGAACAGGACAGGAGCCTATCACAGAGGGCCTCTGAAAGACTACCCTGCAGGGTATCAGAACAGATGCTGAGACTTACAGCCAAACTTTTGGCAGGGTGCAGGGAATCTTATGAAAGAAGGGGGAGATAGTAGGACCTGGAGAGAAGAGATGCTCCACAACAAGGGCAACAGAACCAAAAAATCTGGGCACAGGGGTCTTTTCTGAGACTGACAGTTCAACCAAGGACCATGCATGGAGATAACCTAGAACCCCTGCACAGATGTAGCCCATGGCATTTCAGGGTCCAAGTGGGTTCCATAGTAATGGGAACAGCGACTGTTTCTGACATGAACTGATTAGCCTGCTCTTTGATCACCTCCCCTGAGGGGAGAGCAGCCTTACCAGGCCACAGAAGAAGACAATTCATCTAGTCCTGATGAGACCTGATAGACTAGGATCAGAAGGAAGGAGAGGAGGACCTCCCCTATCAGTGGACTTGGGAGGGACATGGGTGGAGAAGGGAGAGAGAGGGTAAGATTGGGAGGGGAAGAAGGAGAGAGCTACAGGGGGGATACAAAGTGACTAAACTGTCATTAATAAAAATAAAAATAAGAAACGAAAAACTTTAACTTAAAAAAAGGGGGGAATTATATTTAAATGTACTCTTTGACTTGTCCAGTGTGCCTGTGTCCCTATAATAATTTGACCTGATGGCTGATTACCTTAAAAGCCTTCTCTTCTTTCCAGTTACTCCTTCATAATACTGAAACATTGAAAGTTGACAACAATGAAGCCACCCTCTAGCCACCAAATGTCTATAATGAGCTTGTGATTGTGTTTGTTGTCGAGTTCAGCAGCTATTGACATGATATAATGTAATCCATTTTGTAAACTCTCCCCAGTTATGTTATTATGTAATGAAGTATGTTTAAAGATAATCATTAAGTAAATACAAGAAACATCAGGTGAGAATTTAAGACAGTATTTTATAGTTATGAAGAGATCGCCACATTTTCAATAGTTTAAAGTCAACAATGTGAGGATTTTTTAGAAAGAAGAAAATAATTAAAATTCAGCCTTTTTGCTTCTTTCCAGTTCTATATTGCATCCAAGAGACAACTTTCACCACAGTTGTCTCTTATGGAAAGTCCGTATTTCACTTGGACTTGAATTTTGTGCAGGGTGATAAACATGGGACTATTTGCATTTTTCTACTAGTAGACATCCAGTTAGACAGGCACAATTTGTTGAAGATGCTGTCTTTTCCCCATTTTATGGTTTTGCCTTCTTTTTCAAAAATCAGGTATGCATAGATGTGTGGTTTTAAACCTCAACATTAAACAAGATATACTAAATCTGCTAAAGGAGAAAGTGGGTAATATCCTTGCACTCACTGACACAGGAGACAAGTTCCTGAACAGAACAACAACAGCTCAGGCTGTAAGATCTACCATTAATAAATAGGAGCTCTTGAAACTTAAAGACTTCTGTAAAGCAAAGGCTACTATCAGTTCAACAAAACAGCAGAATACAAGTTAGGAAAGATTTTTATCAATCCTACATCTGACAAAGGGCTAATATCCAGAATACATTAGGAACTCAAGAAATTAAATACCAACAAACCAAATAATTCAATTAAAAGATAGGATACAAAACTAAACAGAGAATTCTCAACACAGGAATCTCAAATGAAGCTCTGAAAGAAATCCTCAGTGTCCTTAGCAACCAGGGAAATGCAACTCAAAGTGATCAGAGATTTTATCTTACACCTGGCAGGATGACTAAAATCAAAACTCGAGTGACAACACATGCTGGAGAGGATGTGGGCAACAGGGCACACTCCTCCATTGCTGGTGGGAGTGCAAACTTGTGCAAGCACTTCGGATATCAATCTGGTGCTTTCTCAGAGAACTGAGAATAGCCATACCTGAAGACCCACCTATTCCCCTCCTGCTCACCATACAATAAGAACATTTGCTCAACCATGTTCATAGCAGCTTTATTGACAATAGCCAGAAACTGGAAAAAACCTAGATGTTCCTCAACTGAAGAATGGATAAAGAAACTGTGGTTCATTTAACCAATGAAATGCTACTCAGCTATTTAAAACAAAGAAATAATGAAATGTGCAGACAAATGGATAGAACTAGAAAAGATCATCCTCAGTGAGGTAACAAAGACCCAGAAATGTACGCCTTGTATATACTCACTTATAAACAGATTTTAGTCATATAGTATTACAATGCACAGACATATTACAATGCACAGACCCCAAGAAAATAAGCTGATGGACATTTTGGCTTCATGTGGGCCCACTAGTTAGGGGAGTGAAGGCTGTCTCTGACATAGATTATGTTGCCTGCTTTTTGATCACTTCCCCTTGATAGGACTTGTCTACCGGCCACAGGGGAGGAAGATGACCTCAGTCCTCATGTAAATAGATGACCTGGGGTGTCTGGGTAGGAGACTCCCCTATTCTCAGGAATAGGAGAGAGGAGATGCAGGAGGGAGGGTGGGACTGGGAGAAGAGTGAGGGGCCTATTACAGAGATGTAAGTTGAATTAATAATAAATAAATAAATAAATAAATAAATAAATAAATACTTTGAAATTAAAAAAAGAAACTCCATATCTCATTTTCCTATCTTAAAGAGTTTTTAAAATTATTTTAAGAATTATGGTGTTGTTGGAATAATGTTCCCATGGAATGTATACAATTTACCCTTATTCATTCAAATGTTGATTTCTCTACCCCACTATCTGGTTTCAATCAGGACATTGCATTGTGATGTTTATTCTTTTATTTTATTTTTTATTTTTATTAATTACACTTTATTCACTTTGTATCCCCCCATAAGCCCCTCTCTCCTCCCCTCCCAATCCCACCCACCCACCCCCTTTTTCACACATGCCCCTCCCCAAGTCCACTGATAGGGGAGGTCCTCCTCTCCTTCCTTCTGATCTTAGTCTATCAGATCTCATCAGGAGTGGCTGCATTGTCATCTTCTGTGGCCTGGTAAGGCTGCTCCCCACTCAGGAGGAGGTGATCAAAGAGCAGACCAATCAGATTATGTCAGAGGCAGTCCCTCTTCCCATTACTATGTAACCTATTTGGACACTAAACTGACATTGGCTACATCTGTGCAGGGGTTCTAGGTTATCTCCATGCATGGTACTTGGTTGGAGTATGAGTCTCTGGGAAGATCCCTGTGTTCAAATTTCTGGTTCTGTTGCTCTCCTTGTGAAGTTCCTGTCCTCTCCAAATCTTACTATTTCCCACTTCTCACATAAGATTCCATGCACACTGCCCAACAGTTGGCCATAAGTCTCAGCATCTGCTTTGATGGTCTGCAGGCAGAGCCTTTCAGAGACCCTCCGTGGCAGGTTTCTAGCTTGTCTCCTGTTTTCTTCTTCTTCTGATATCCATCCTCTTTGCTTTTCAGGATGGGGACTGAGCATTTTAGTCAGGGTTCTCTCTCTTGATTAGTTTCTTTAGATGTACACATTTTAGTAGGTTTATTCTATATTACATGTATATATGGTGTGTGTCTTTCTGCTTCTGGGACAGCTCACTCAGGATGATCCTTTCCAGGTCCCACCATTTACCTGTAAATTTCATGATTATTCTAAGGGTCACCTGTCTCAAGTCTCTGTAAACATGCCATTTGTTCTCTGTATTGTCAATAAAACAACAAGCCAATGCTGAACAATGGAGAGAATAGGGTGGGACATCCTGGTCGGGAAGGGAGGAGGAGGAAGCAAGTGATAGGAGTCAGAGAGGAGAGACTGGCAGGAGAGGATTTGCAACTCTTCCATTATATATATGGGAAGACTTAGAGTGATGAAAAGTTATGAGTCCAAAGCTTTAACACTCACTTTGTGATTTTGGAGAAATTTCCCTTTTGATCTTCAGTGCCTTTAATTGGAATAATGGTATTAATTGGTATTAAAATGGTATTAATATTAATTGGAATAATGATATTTAGGGACTGGGCAGATAGCTTAGCAGTTAAAAGCAAATAGTGTTCCTGCAAAGGACCAGAGTTAAGTTCTCAGAACCACAGAAGTTGTTTCACAACTACCTGTAACTTCAGTTCAAGGCATCCAACACCTTCTTACAGTCTCTGTAAACATTGTACTTGGGTAAACCACCTCTACCCCCTGACACACACACATAACTAAAAAGAAAATATAAAGAATAATTATGTTTGAGTCTGATGATTATTGATGAGCCTACATGAGATGCACAGCTAACCATCTCTGGAATGCACAGCAAAATCAATAAATATCCACTCCCTTAAAATGTTTAGGTGGTTTCCTGATAAAGTGATTTAGTAGGCCAGTGGGAAAGAAAGAATTTCTGCAATTTCATCCAAAAGATACCCTCCCGAGTCATTCTTCCAGGACATGATAACTTGAACCTTGTGTTCAGCTGAGGAGAGGCCATTCATTGTCTTAACAGTAAATCAGATTGCCTCATCAATTTTGGTTTACTACCAAATAAACACTGTGATCCATGGAATTTAAAACATATGTACCTTTAGCTGTGCATTTGAGGTACCAAAAGCAAATTGATTGTAAAGAAGAGAAGAAGGGAGAGGAAGAGAAGGAAGCAAAGAGAGAGGGAAGGAAGGAAGTAGGAAGGGAGAGGGGGAAAAGAAAGGAGCAGAGGAAGCAAAGAGGGAAATTGGTGTGAATAATTTTAAACACAAACTAGGGGCAGACTGTGGAAATATTCTATGTTTCTTGACATTTTATTCCAGTCAATCTGCTCTGTCCACTCTCCAGTTCAACTAGCCATACCCTCTCCCTTTTCTCTGCTTTTCAAAGGCAACTTCTGCTCAGCTCCTAAGGACGGTCTCTTCTTTGATGACTGGCAATTATTTAAACTCTTCTGCAAGGTTTTTCTCTTTTAGATTCTTCTGGTGTTTATTACTAACATCCTCCATTTGTTCTGAATCACATGTTGTTGATTTACAAAGTTGCTTAAGTTGGTGTGCCTCTGTGATTTTGTAAAATACCAATTCTGTGCTGCTCCCAGTCTACTTAATGTTTGGTGTTTATAGGTTCTAAGTATTTTTGTGCTGATTCATATGGGAGATGGTATTTTAACATCATCATTTTGTTTTAGTGAGGCTGTAACTCCGATTTTATTGTCTTATTTAAATATAAATTATTCTAATTATAACCTTAGAGGCAGTGAATTTATTCAATTAAAATGAAATAAAAGCCCTTGTTATTTACATACTTAAAAAAGTATGTTAAACTAAACTATCTTTTCTCTAAAAGTTGCTGTTCATAAGAATTAACATACGGAGTGCAGGTTGTATTAATTTGTGTATGTATGTATGTATGTATGTATGTATGTATGTATGTATGTGTGAATATGTGTGTGTGTGTGTGTGTGTAAGCACAATTAATGTAAAAAGAAATCATTAATTTGAAAGAAAGCAATGGGGTATATAGGTGGGTTTGGAATGAAGAAAGGGAAGGGGAAAATTATATGTTATAATCTCAAAAAAATAATTAAAAAAATCAGCCACGTTTTGACATTGACCATATAAACTAATTAGCTATTAACTAATAGATTAACTAATAATCTATTCCTCATATCTGGAAAACCTCAGTACAAGTATATGGGACAGTTTTAAATGGTGGATTCTTTCATTAAAGAATCAACTCAGTATATTCTACACTTTCTTTCCCTAGAGAAGTCTAACTCTAAACTAGAGTGTTATCCAAATGAAGGACGCTGTATTTCTAAATGAAGTGTCATTAAAAGCAGCAAGGAGAGCATTTATGCACCATGTCCTAAACCACCTGCCTTCATTTGTATTGCTGTTGAAGAATATTTCTTAAGCCCTTGATGTGACTGTATCAGCAAAATATAATAAATTAACATGAATAATCCCCGACTTTTATTATACTGTATCTTTTCACATGAAAAGCATATAAGTAGGCATGAAATACCATGAATTTTCTACCCCTAACTGCATTCTATAACGAGCTGTCCAAGGCATATGAAGTGCTTTTAATCTGAATGAACTTCATTAGCTTTGGATTTAGTTGTGCATTCAGGGTACAAGTTGAAAGACCTACCTGTTTGCTCAGGCTTTTCTTGAAGTTTGCCTGAGCAACACAGAAGGGATATGGTGAGATGGGATAGAGGTATTTTATAAAATGATTATAAGAAAAAGCATTTTTGAATATTCAGAGACCTCCTGAGCAGACTTTTCCATTTCTTTGGAAACTGATGAAGAGGTGCTCAACAGGAGCTTTTACTCACTAGGGAGACTCCATTAGAAAAACTCAGTTACCCAGGGGCCATGAAGAGCCTGAGATGAGAGACCATTTTTAGAGAAGGACAAGAAAAGTCCAAAAAAAAAAAAAACCAAAAACCTGGTCTTCATCAAGTGTTTGTTCTAAGTCAGGAAGCATCCTAATTGTTAGACGTGTCTTATGCTAGCCTCATAAGCCTGCGAAGCACATACACCTATTTGAATCAGTTTATAAATGTTATATAGAAACCAAAGAGTGTTCAAACACTTGGCCAAGGCAGCCAAGTTAGTTTTCAGAGTTCTTGAGACTGCAAAACAACTACTATAGATCTGGAGAACTCTTTAGGAACTCTGTACGCCCAAAACAGAAAACAGATGCATAATAATAATAAAAAAATTGTATATCCAAGAAATTTACATCCTGGGGAGATAACTGTTATGTTAAAGCAGAAGAATATAATGCTAGTATTATAGTACTTAAAATTTGCCTATTAGTATGATAGAAAATTTAAAAGGTAACAAATGTAAGATATAAAACATATTTAGGAATCAAAAATGAAACCCATATTGGTGACTACAACCCTCATAACACACAAATAAGAGCTTTGTCCACCACAGTGATGGTAGACTAAGATATGTGTGTGTGTTTGGTTGGTTGTGTGTGCACGCTGATGAGTGTGCATGCGTGTGTGTGTGTGTGTGTGTGTGTGTGTGTGAGTTTATCCTGTTCTCAAATAATCTCTAACCTGAAAATGAGGCATTTATATCACATATATGAATAAAACTAGGATTAGAGAAGAAGTAATATAGATATTTTGACACATAGCAAATTAGTTTCTTGTATTTAGTATATAATATATACATAAATCAAAAACCTCATGTATGCCACTAGTATACATATTTTCTATTTACCAGTCACTGTATAAAGTCATATAGTATATATTAGGATGCTGAGCTCATAAATATAAATCCAAGGATAACAGTCATAAAAAGCCTAAAAATTCTAAGTCATGAACAATTCAGATGTTGGTGAATATTTTGTGACCCAGACAGTGAGCTGAATGACATGAAAACCATCTTTGGTGAAATGAACCTATAGATACCAAGGATGCATATGGATAGATGAGATAAAATTACTTTACAGAATGATAACTAGAAAGTTCTTGTGTTTCTAAAAAATGTCAAAAATGTCTACATATCAGAAATAAGTTAGATATTACCCATTTTAAATTGCAATGAAAGCATATAACATAAACAGCAGAACTAAGGCTGATTCTTAGAAGGACTTCAGAGGGGAAATGATATTTTCAATATGGACGTCTTTCTCTTTCCATATATAAAATTGTGGAGAGTAAGAATGCCAGATGAAATCAGAAAAGAAACAGAATCAAAGTCAGAGGTAGCTTGTCCAGGATAAATTCACTGAACTCCATGTAGCCTGCTTCTGATGTCTTTAAAAGTACCACGAACGAAAGGGTACTAGGCAAAGATGGGTACTGATAGATGAAACTCATACAGGTTGGTGAAGGAAGTTAGTATTTGGGGAGGAAGTACAACTCAGTTGGTGCACCACTTACCCAGCATTTACAAACCTGTGGGATCAAGGTCCATCACAACAGGAAGTAGTGATAAGCCCTACATACCTGTAATTCCAGCATTCGGGAATTATAAGGAGAATCCGAAGCTCCAAGTCAGTCTTGGCCACCCTGTAAATTGAATATCATCCTGGAACATATACTTTGTCTGAGGGAAGTGGGCAGGGAAGAGAGAGGAGGTAGACAAAGGATTTATAACAGCTGCTGACAAATACAAAGTTCTAAGAAAGAAGAAGCTGTGATTTAACATAATATTTTTATTGATTAATTGGAAAGTTCACATAATGCATCCCAGTCACATTCACTTCCCAGTCCTCTCCCAGGTCCACCCCACACCCTTGGGACCTTCCCGAAAAGAAAAAAGAAAAGAAAAGGAATATATATATATATATATATATATTAAGTTCAAGCTGTGATCTTCAAATTCTCATTAGTAGTGGTAAGGTTTGTTTCTTGGGCTCAAGTAATCAGACTTTGGTTCGTGCTTTTTAGCATAGCACCTAGGTGATCAGCCAGACTTGTTTGGGAGAGGGTGGATATCCTGACGGCAGGTAAGGACAGGTGCATCCTTGGAGCCCATTTACCGAGATACTCCAGCCCCTAACATCTGTGAGCTAATGAACCTCTGTAATATACAAATCAACAAACTTGCTTGAGAACTCGATTCTAACAGAGGAACATTTACAAATATGAATACTACTTTAATTAGGAAAAACACCACGATCAGGGTGCTCTGCACTGGGACGCACAATGAAAGCAAACCCCGCTGTCTTTCAGCCAGTGGGTGTTATCCTGGTATAAGAACCCTAGGATCATGCCCTTAATTAACTAATTATTTAGAAATTAGAAAGAAATCACTTAACAAGGAACACACACCCCATGAAACAAATGGCATGACTAGTGAGGAAATTTACTTTCAAGAATTAATAAAGAGTGTCAATGAGCTACATATGGTATTCATGTGTAATTAAAAACGAATTATAGTGTGGAGAAACATTAAACATGCTAGTAAATTAATTTCCTTAGTTAAGACAAGAAAAAAAAAACCTCCCAAATTTTAAAATAGAAAACATATGTATTTTCCACATGAAATATGGAAATGATTCTTTTTTTCTGTCTGACTTGATGTTTATTTAAAAGAGTCAACAAGACTAAAGAAATATACAAGGAACATTTCACTGACACTATGGTGAGCAAGACGCTGATCAACAAGAGCAAGCACAATACCCTCCTTGTTTATTTTGGCAATTTTCCCTCTGTTAATTAAACATGGTATATTAGAACAGGGAAAAATAATCTATCATAAATAGAGCTCTCCTCTTTTTTCATCTTTGTTATGTAATAGTAAGCATATTATTCCACCTGTAAGACACAAGACAGAGTCACTTAGATTCAAGAAGTACTCTACCAATTCGTGCAAAAGGGAAAAATTCGTGCCCTGTGGGCTCTGTTTTCATATCAAAACAATCATTGCTTATGTTCTGTGCAGCTCAGGGTCAACTGACGTTAAATAGTATACACATAACTATTTGAATCTTTTTTTTTTAATTTTATTTTTTTCTTATCAGTTACATTTTATTAACTCTGTATCCCAGCCGTGTCCCGTTCCCTCATTCCCTCCCAGTCCCTCCCTCCCTCCCTCATCTCCACCGTGCCCCTTGCTAGGTCCACTGATAGGGGGGGACCTCCTCCCCATTCATCTGATCCTGTTTTATCAGGTATCTTCAGGACTGGCTGCAAAGCTCTCCTCTGTGGCCTAACAGGACTGCTCCTCCCTTCGGGGGTGGGGAGGCCAAAGAGCCAGCCATTGAGTTCCTGTTAGAAATAGTCTTTGTTCCCCTCACTATGGGAAATCAATTGGTTACTGAGCTACCACAGGCTACATCTGAGCAGAGGTTGTAGGTTACATTCATACATGGTCCTTGGTTGCATGTCAGTCTCAGAAAAGACCCTGTGCCCAGATATATTTGGTCCTTGTGGAGCTCCTATCCTTTCCTCATCAGACTAACTCCCCTTCTTTCTTATCATTCCCTGTACTCTGCCAAAGGTTTGGTCATGAGTCTTTGCTTTGAAAACACTGCTAGTTACAGTCTTTCAAATGTGCTCAGTAGACTCCTGTCAATGTTCAATGCACATCCCATCTGTCTTTCAAAACGAGGATTGATAATCTTACGCCATGTCTGCTCTCTTGATTATCTTTTTTAGGTGTATAGATTTCATTATGTTTATCATATCTTATAGGTCTATATAAGTGAGTATACTATTTGAATCTTAAAGAATAACTGGAAGTACTCCTACAGGGAGGCAGCCAGGCTAACTGAACATCTTCACCTTGCCCTCAGATCCAAACGCAATCCCTCCAGTCTTACCCCTAGCTCTGCAGCAGGTCACCTGCTCAGTCCTCCTTTCTGCCCTGTCCCAATCCTGTTGAGTCACAGATGTCTCCCACTTCTAAATTTCTTCTCTCATTCATTGCTTTACCGCGGCCCCCAACACCAGCAAGTACTCTCCAACAACGCACAGGACATTTCTGCCAGGGAAGTCGGTGAGCTAGCTGCACGTCTTCGCGACTCCAGCCATTCCTCCAAGTCCAGTTCCCGATCTCCACACAGCTCTGTAGCAAACCACATACTGTGGAATCTCCTCGCTCTCTGCCCCCCTCTCCAAGAGGCTAAGCAGAGGTGATGGAACACCTTTTTCGTGCTTTGAATGAAAATAGCCCCCAGTAGACTCAGGAAATGGCATAATTGGGAGGTGTATTCTGGTTGGAGAAAGTGTGTGCCTGGGGTCGGGCTTTGGAGTTTCAGCGGCCCAAGACAAGCCCAGTGGCACTTTTTCTGACCTCTGCCTGTCAGTCTAAGGTACCACTCCATTACCACGTCTGTCTACATGCCGCTATGCGTCCTACCATGATATTAATGAACTAAACCTTTGAATTGTAAGCCAATCCCAATGAAATGTTTTCCTTTATAAGAGACTGTGCATGGAAGAGACCTAGACCCCCTACTCAGAAGCGGCTGATTGGCAGGTAAGTCTCCATGTGGATCTCTGAGTGAGGGTAGCAGAGGCTGCCTCTATCATGACCACTCATCCCTGGTGATACAGTCTTGCCAGGTCATGAAGGAAGAGGAACCAGGCAATCCTTATGAGACTTAACAAGCTCTGCGCAGATGGCAAGGGTGGAGAACTCTCCCTTTCAGTGTATTAGGGAAAGGGGATGGGGAAAAGAGGGATTGAGGGTGGGACTGGGAAAAGTGGAGGGAGGGGGCTTCCATCAGGGTACATAATGAACTGTGAAAAAAATAAAAAGAAGAAAAAAGGAGTTGTTACAGTCCTGGTGCCTCTTCAAAGCAGTTACCCTCTAAGAGAGAAGCCCCACATACCAGAAGTTGGGTATTGCTGTGATAGGACTGACCGCACTTTTCTTCAGAGGGATGTGGACTTTGGGAGTTTGAATCTGAAAAGCAGTTGAATGTTTTAAGTATGGTTTAATGAGCTATACTAGTAGAAGCATCAAGACAGTGGTGCTTAGGGTATATTGGACTGTGGGGCCTGGCTCAAGAAGTTTGAGAAGAATTTTAATACCTAGAGACCCTCCTTGTGATATTTTGGTGAAGAATCTCCCTTCATGGAAGGAGAGGAGGACCTCCCCTATCAGTGGACTTGGGGAGGGGAATGCATGAAGAAGGGGGAGGGAGGGTGGGACTGGGAGGGGAGGACGGAGGAGCTTATAGGGGGATACAAAGTGAATGAAGTGTAATTAATAAAATTAAGTTAAATTTTTAAAAAAAGAACCTCCCTTCATGATTCAGGAAAGCCACTGAGAGCAGGCATGAAGCTATCTAGGTAGAGCCTTGATTGCCTTGGAGATCCTAAGATGTTGGAGATGCCAGAGTTGTGGGGTACCAAAGCTGCTCACAGCGAGTGGAGAAAGCCCAACAGAAAGTAATATGTTACAAGCCAATAAAACAGAAAAGAGTTAGAAAGCTAAAGAGCAGCTTTGACATCAGGCATGGAGATGCAGAGTTTGGAATGTGTCCAGCTGTTTTTTTTTTTTTTTTTTTTTTTTTTTTTTTTTTTGCCTTGCTTTGGTCCAGTATTTCCTCACTGTGATCTCTTTCCTCCTTTTTGGAATGGTAATGCATATCTTGTGCCGTTATGTGCTGGAAGTATGTGATATACTTTTTTATTTTGATTGTATAAGGGATTACAGTTAAGAGAAAACCTGGACAGGATAAGAGCTTCACAAGGAGAGCAACAGAAAAGAAAAATCTGGGCCCAAGAATCTTTTCTGAGACTGATACTTCAACCAAGGACCATGCATGGAGATAACCAAGAACCCCTGCTCAGATGTTGCTCATGGCAGCTCAGTGTCCAAGTGGGTACCTCAGTAAGGGAAACAGGGCTGTCTCTGATATAAACTCAGTGGTGGGCTCTTTGATCACTTCCCCTTCAGGGGGGAGCAGCCTTACCAGGACACAGAGGAAGACAATGTAGCCAGCCATGATGAGACCTAACAGGCTAGGGTCAGATGGAAGGACCTCCCCTATCAGTGGACTGAGGGAAGGACATGGGAGGAAAAGGGGAGGGGGGCAGGATTGGGAGAGGACAAGGGAGGGTGATACAAAGTGAATAAATTGTAATAAATACAACAATTAAAAAATGTTAATACAATCTATCTAAATAAAAAATCATGTAAATAAAATGTCCAAAATTGCACATACAAAAATGCGATTGCCATGAGTCTCAGATGAGACTTGGTACTACAAACCTTTTTTTTAAATTTTTGTCATAGAGGACTTTATTATTATTATTATTATTATTAATTACAATTTATTCAGGAAGAACAAGTAATGAGGACTTTTGAGGTTGGACTGATTGTGTTTTGCATGATGTATGGCTATAAGCCATGGGGGGCCAGGAAGGGAAATGTGGTGATTTGAATGAAAAAGTCCCCCCTCTCCCACACCACACACAGGCACTATTAAGTGTGATCTGGTTGGAGAAAGTATATAACTAGGGCTTTGGAGTTTCAGAAACCTAAATCAGGCCCAAAAGCATTCTCTTCATACTGCCTGCTCATCTGGATGTAGAATCATAAGCTACTTCTTCAGCCATGTCTGGCTGCATACACCATGTTTCCCACAATGGTGATAATGGACTAATCTTCTGAACTGTAAGCCAGCCCCAGTTAAATGTTTTCCTGGAAAAGAGTTGTTATAGTCATGGTGTCTCTTCACAGCAAAAAATAAATAAATAAAACAAAAACTCAGAGATAATCTGGTTGTTTTTATCCTGTGGAGATGTTCAGCCTTTCCTAGCCCATCCTCATTCATAACTGTCAGCTTATAATACCCATAAACACTTCCTACCTGGAACCCCCAGTAACCACACTTACCAGGACCCCAGAAGAATTTTCTATCAAGTAACACATGGCCACCACACTCTCCTAAGAACCAGAGAGGGCAACAGAAGCCAAGCAACAAAATACCCACCCAACAAAGAAAGACAAGACCAGGTATCAGAACTTAGAATTAAAATCTTCCTCAACTCAGGTGCCTAGATGCCAGCATTAAAACACAATAATATCTAAGACAATATGTTTCCATTAAAGCCCAGCAACCCTATTAAATCAGGCCCTGGGTACTGCAGCATAGCTGATGCTTAAGAAAAAGATCATAAAATACCCTTCATGACTATGATAGTAAATGAATAAATTACTTAAAGAATTCTATGCAAAAGGAAACAGTAGAAGGAAATGCATAAAACAGCTTTAATCATTGAAAGTAGAAATAGAATCTATAAAGAAAAACTAAACTTATAGAGTTCTGAAAACAAATTTTAGGACCTGCAATAAGAACCAGGGAGGCAAGCTTCACCAATAGAATCCAAGATATGGAAGAGATAGTCTCACATGTTGAAGACATGACTGAAGAAACTGATACTTCAGATGAAGAAAATGTTAAATATAAAAAAAGAAAATACTTGGCACAAAACATCTAGGAACACTGGAACACTATTAAAAGACCAAAAAAAAAAAAAAAAGATAATTTTCTTGATAAATGCCACTTACCAAAGTTAAATAAAGATCAGATCTTTAATCCCCAATGAAATAAACAAAGTAATTAAAAGTCTAGAAACCACACACACTCATCAGGAGTGGCTGCATTGTCTTTCTCTGTGGCCTGGTAAGGCTGCTCCCCCCTCAGGGGGAGATGATCAAAGAGCCAGCCACTGAATTCATGTCAGAGACAGTCCCTGTTCCCATTACTATGGAACCCACTTGGACACTGAACTGCCATGGGCTACATCTGTGCAGGGGTTCTAGGTTATCTCCATGCATGGTACTTGGCCACAGAGGAAGAAAATGTAGCCACTCCTGATGAGACCTAACAGACTAGGATTAGAAGGAAGAAAAAGAAACCCTACTCTACCAGTGGACTTGGGGAGGGTATTGTGTGGAGAAGGAGGAAGAAGGGAGGGATTGGGAGGGGAGGAGGGAAGGAACTAAAGGGGGGATACAAAGTAGATAAAGTATAATTAAAAATTTAAAAAAATTATCTATTGATCACAAAAAAAAAGAAAAAGAAAAGAAAAAAGAAAACACACACACACAAAGGCCCAGGGCCAGATGTTTTATTACAGAAGTCTACCAGGTTTCAAAGAAGAGTTAATACCAATATTCTTCAAATTATTTTACAAAATAGAAACAGAAGAAACATAGCCCAATTAATTTTATGAGGCCACAGTTACCCTGATACCCAAATCACATAATAATTCAACACAGAAAGAGAACTGCAGAGCAATTTCTTTTGTGAACACAGATGCAAAAATTCTCAATCTAAGAACATATGGCAGCTCAGTATCCAAGTGGCCTCCCGAGTAAGGGGGGACTGTCTCTGATATGAACTCAGTGGCTAGCTCTTTGACTGCTTCCCCCTGATGGGGGAGCAGACTTACCAGGCCATAGAGGAGGATAATGCAGCCAGTTCTGATGAGACCTGATAAGCTAGAGTCAGATGGAAGGGGAGGAAGACATCCCCTATCTGTGGACTTGGAGAGGGGCATGGGAGAAGATGAGAGAAGGAAGGTGAGATTGGGAGAGAGGTGGCTACAGCTAGGATACAAAGTGAATAAACTGTAACTAATAAAAAAAACAAAAATAAAAAGAACATATCAAAAAGATCATTCACCATGATAAATAAAGGTGTCTTCCTAGAAATGCAAGAATTGTCCATCATCTAAATATGTAAATGTAACCCACTATATAAATAAACATAAAGACAGAAATCACAAATGATCTTCTCATTAGATATAGAAAAGACCTTTGACAAAATATAATACTTCTTCATGATAAGATCCCTGGAGATATTAGGGGTACAAGAGACACACCTCAATATAATAAAGGAAGTTTACAGCAAGACCAAAGTCAGCATCAACTTAAATGGAGAGAATCTCAAAGCAATTTCTCTAAAATCAGGAACAAAGCAAGGTTGTCCACTATCCATACCAATTCAATATAGTACTTGAAGTCCTATCTAGAAGAAGATAACAACTGAGAAAATCAAGAGGATACAAACTAGAAAGGATGAAGACAAAGTGACTTTATTTGCAAATAGCGTTACAGTATATACATATAACTCAAAAAATTCCACTGGGAAACTCCTATAGCGAATAAACATTTTCAGCAATGTAGCTGTAAAGAAAATCAACTCACAAAAATCAGTAACCTGTCTGATGCAGTTCCCACTTCCCTTACTGAAGGGCCCACATGAAGCCTAAGCTTCCCATCTGCTACACTTTGTAGGTGGGCTAGGTTCAGTTTGGTTGTTTTAATCTCAGCAAGCGCTTCTAGGCAATGGTTAGTTGGCTCTGTTGGTCTTCTTGTGGAGCTTCTGTCATCTCCAAGTCCCCTCCCACTTTTCCACTAGACTCCTTATTACCCAATGTTGCCAGGCCACAGGGAAAGAAGACATGCTCAGTCCTTATGCAACTTGAGGAGCTAGAGTGGATAGGAAAGGGAGAAAAAGGGGAAGAGGGAGAGAGAGTGGGGCATATTTAAGAATTCCCAAAAGCTTGCCACCAGTTTTCTTAGCAGGAAAGAGTCTGGCCTGTATTCTGCCCTGAGGGTTATGTGTCACTCCTTACCAGACCTGAGATATCCAGGTTAGGGGGCAGGGGAGACTTTTAGAACCTGGGTGAAAAAAAGAAATCCCATCATCATAGATTGGGCACAAACAAATGACTATCTGGAGATGTCAGACTTCAAACTAATCCAGAAAAGATTCTCTCTCTCTCTCTCTCTCTCTCTCTCTCTCTCTCTCCCTCCCCTCTCTCTGTCTCTCTGTCTCTGTCTCTCTCTCTCTCTCTCTCTCTCTCTCTCTGTGTGTGTGTGTATGAATTTATTTGAACTTTACTTTGTTAATTTGGAAATCATCAGCACTGTTATATGCTCAGTTGTATGATTACTCTGCCCATTGTCTTAAAAATAAGTGTGCAGTTCATAAAAGAAACAAAATGTACACAGTAATAAAATCATGGGTTTGGATAGAAAAATCAGTTCAATTGTGTAAGAAAGAGCCGAATATAAAACTAACAAGTGAAGTATCCATTATTCCATCTCATAGCACGTGGCTGAAAGTTTGCCTCTGTGCTTCCTAGGAACCAACCAAAGAAAAACATGATTACTTACTGACCCCACAATTCAAAATTCTAAATGAAGCATGGCACATTCTTGACTTCTAAATAAATTATGTGTCATAACACATGTTTATATATATAGAAAAAACATGTAGCATGATGAACAAAGAGCCAAGACTTCAAATTGTATAATCAATGTATGTAATATGCCAACGGGATTCATATAAAAATTGCTAAGGCAAGTTCTCCATGACTTTCTAGAATGTTTCATTATGGACCCCTGACTTGAGTACACACAGTAGTAATCTGTTCATTTTGTTGAGTTTTTCATGACTGGTATTATTTTAGGACGATCATTTAGTATGGATGGTTAAATAGTTTTTCAAAATGTTCTTAAATTGTGGCTAACAGACCAGCACCCTTAGTACAACTTGAGAATCTACTAGAAATGCAGAATTTAAGGATGCATTTCACACCATCTGCATCAGCATTCACAACTCTAGGGGATGAAAAGGTGCCTCAGGAGGACCTGAGCATGCTCAAGATTGTTCCCACAATATTCTTTCTATAAATCATGGTGTGGTGGACAAGAGTTGTCTACAAACATTTGATCTGTTTGGACACTTATCCAAGGGTTGAGTTTCTTGCTCTTTTCTTTCCCACTTATGGTTTTCCAGCACTTTTACCTTTCTGCAGTAAGAAAAAAAAAAGGAATTGGAAAAGAAACAAGGTAAAATTCTCTAATTTGACTGTAGTGTTTAGGATTGATTGTTAGCATGACAAGATCTATAATCCTGCAAAAGACAAGCCTCTGTGCATGTCAGGGAACGAGTGTTATACAGAGTTAATTGAGGGAGAACCACTCACCCTAAATGTGGACTGCCTCATTTCACAAGCTGAAGTCCTGGACTTAAAATAGTAAATAAACAAATGTGACCAGAAACCTCCTGCTGTAAGCACTGTAGAGAGAGGAAGAGAATAAAGGCATCATTGGGCCTTTATTGGAGAATTGGGCATCATTGTAACCCATGGGGTTCCTCCTTCTCTTCAATTTCTGAAATAGTGATTCTTCAACTTTCTAAGGGGGACCACTGCTGGTAGATCATCACTAAAACATAACACTGACAAACCTATTTGGATTAGATGATTTCTATTTTAGGGATGCCTTAACTTCAGAAGGAAAGCAGGGAATGTGTTCCACTGGGGAAGAGGTTTTGCCTTTGTTTCAACAGGAGAAGAAAAGCTGTGGATTCTGTCCTAATTAATAAAAACCAGATTTGACTGAAGGAGCCCTCTTGAAGATCTCGGTTGCAGACAGTAAAAAGAAAATCAAGAGAAAGAACAAGACAGGTAGAGTATGTGCTGATCCATTAACATGGGAACAGTGCTGAGACTGACTGAGACATAATGTCTATGCATATCCAATAAATACTGCTGGCTATAGAGTCCTCATGACTTTTTAGTACATGCCATCCTTCCATATGACATAGATGAAGTTTATATTACAGTTTGGTTATAAAATCCAGAGTGGCTTATAAAGAAAGACAGATGTCTGTCACCTATTCAAGCAAGGAGCAAAGAGTATCTTTAGAAGATTTATGAACACTATGCGTTCCGTACTTGTGTTCATGCAAAAACGTTTATTTCTTGTGAGATTTTGTATGTTTAAAGAACATAAAGAACCAGAAACAATGAAGTTAAAGTGACCCTGACAAAATTCACTTTCAAAGATGCTGAGATGCTGAGAAGCTGGGGTAGGTTTATTCCGGCATCCTGCTTAATCCATCCTCAGAGAGCCTCAATTGCTGTTTCATCACAGCTTGCTTCTAGGACAGATTTAAAGAAAGCCGCGGATTCCAGTTACTCCGGCCTTTCAGAATCTTCCAGTCAGGACTTCTCTTAAGCCTGCATTTTCACAGCATTCAGAGTTTGGAAAACAATTTACAGATAGCTTTCTTATGACTTGAACATTTTGCCAATTTTTGTGGGCTCCTCCAAAATGAAAACTACAGCCCAGCAGCAGGAAGCAACTTTAAGAGAGCCACATGCCATTTCCAAAAGGTGGGTTGGGTCATTCAATGGGCTATGAATGTTAGTTGTCATTTAGAGGGGCTTGTCACAAGATATGCATGGTCTTGATCAAGGAGAAAACAAGCTAGTGGAGATTAAGCTCAGGAATTTCTCTTTTTTTTCTTTCATCTGTTCTTTTTTAGGTAGGTTAAGAAGGGTTGAAAGGAAAGAAAAGGCGGGACATAGGAATAATAGGACAAAAGGTTAGATTATTGAATCTACTCTTAAACTGTAGGGTATTAATAAGCCAAAAATCTTACATTGATATAAATCTTTGTATATTGATAACAGAATTGACGTTATATTTGATTACATTGGTATGTATCTTTGTATGTTGATATAAAAATTAAGGCTATATTTTAGTTACAAGATATCAGTAGAAGCTTCCTAAAATATATACATATATAAAGGCCTTGTAAATATAATTGCAAAATGAGGGGGCGGGGAATGGAAGACTAACTGGACATCTCTTGTCACCAAATGAAGCTTCCAGTACTGGTAGTGGGTTACATTCAACTGAGTTTTTGACCAAAGGGTTGCTATGGGAACTTCCAAATAATTCAGGCTGTTGACAAGCATATAAATTGCTCTTTGCAAACTGATGTCAAGAAGAGATTTTTTTTAAATTTAATTTTGTTCATGTATTCATTTATTACAATATATTAACTTTGTGTGCTGGATGCAGCCCCCTCCCACTTCTCCCAGTTCCACCCTCCCTTCCTTTTCTGCCCCCATGCTCTTTCCCTAGCCTCCTCATTGAGAAGGACCTCCTCCCTTTTCCTCTCACCCTAGCTTATCAGGTCTCATCAGGACTGGCTGCACCATCTTCCTCTGTGGCAGGCAAGGCTGCAACCCCCTAGGGGGAGGTGACCAAAGAGCCAGCCACTGAGACAGTCCCTGTACCCCTTACTAGGGAACCAATTTGGAAGCTGAGCAGCTAATGGGCTATCTTTGAACAAGGGTTCTAAGTTCTCTCCATGCATGGTCCTTGGTTGGGGTATCAGTCTCTGCAGGTCCCCCTGGGTCCAGGTATTTTGGCTTTTTTGTTCTCCTTGTGGAGCTCCTGTCCCCTCCAGGTCTTTCTATCTTCCTCTTTTTCCATATTGATTCTGGCAGTCTTGCCAAAGTTTGACTGAGTCTCAGTATCTCCTTTGACACCTGGTGGGTAGAGTTTTTCAGAGGTCCTCTGTGGAAGGCTCTTGTCCTGTTCCTTGTTTTTTTCTACTTCCAATGTCTATCCTGTTTGCCCTTGTGAATGAGGATTAAGCATCTTCCCTACGGTCCTCGGGTCGTGTACTAGGTTGTGCATAAAATATGTTTTTTTTTAATATTCTCCACTCATACCTAGAAATCTTGATATTATCACAACTGTGAATGTTCTTACTATAAAAAGCCAAATAGTACTGAGGGTTGTTTACACACAGTGAAAATGTTAGTGTTAGTAATAAGGACCAGAAAGGAAATGATGTGTGGCTAAAACTCAGATTCCTGAATTAACTCTGGTAGTAAAAATACAGCTTCATTTGATACAAAAAAAAGCAAAACCCTGATTCCTTTGGATTAAATTTCACCATGATTTTTATAGATTTGTAAATACTAAATATGAACTATTAAATATGAATCACAATTCCCAAAAGGATGGGCATGATAATTGAAAAGAGGAACCATCAATTTCTTATATCCCAAGTCATTAGACACTGTATTTTTATCTATATATGAATCATATTAAATACAATAAAAATACATGATTTAACAAAAAAGTCAGCAATATCTTATCTTCAAGACTGAATATGGAAATTAAACATCAAAGCATGCATCACTTTTAAACAAAATGAAATAACTACAGTAGGTTGATTATGACCAGAAATGTCCATGTCAATTTTCTATGCTAGAAATATGATTTCTAGTGAGGGCAACAGTGTGTTTAGGAATGAGGTCTTTTGAGAAGTGTTAATGTCATAAAGACTCTGTTTTCTCAAATGAATAAATGCCATCATAAACATAAAATTCAGGAGTAAATCAACCAACTATCTACTCATTTTTCATATAAGGACACAAAAAGAAGGTTCTTTATCAGACCTGCATCCTAGTCTTAGATTTTCCTATCTCCACAAGTGTGAGAAACAGATTTATATTTTCTAATGAATTATGCAGTCTATCATATTCTCTTACTGCAGCAAAACTCAGATAGGGTTAAACTAAGGGAGGATCAATGCTAATATAGTTTTATGGCCTTTCAACTTGAATATTTATCAGAGGAAATAACCTAGTGTCACACAAAAGGATGAAAAGGTCAATGTCTAACATGTAGAAATTTCTGGAGTTCTGTCTCTCATGAGCATTCACCATAATATCTGTATTTACCAACATCCTCCTTACTTGTTTCTTATTCATAATACTTATGTACTGATCTTTGGGCACTGAAAAGTGGGCAGAAGTTCATTGTATGTGATTTTTCTGTGTGCTATATCCTTTCTGTTCCATGTGGAGGAGTCTAGGGTGCTGTCTTTCAAATAATGGGAACACCACAAAAAAACAAACAAATAAACAAAAAAAAAACAGCCTTGGTTACTCCATATTGTTTCTGCTGTGGTCCGAGAAGGCTGCTCATCTAAAGGCATATACAGATCATAAACTGTTTAAGCAAGATATTAATTTATATTGATTTATATCACTGTAAAATTGGAGTTGTAGTTTGTTTTGATGAAAGATAAAGGTTTGGCGGCAAACCTTGATACCACAACAGAAAATTTTGGAGAGCGTAGAAGAAAAGAAATTGGTCTTTAAGTATATTGCGGTGAGTTGAAAACTGTTAATTTACAGAAATAGAAGTAATGATGCATATTCAGTTTGCTATAAGGAGATCTAAGATAACTCTCTGGTGCTGGAGTCTGGAGATGATGCGCAGAAGTAGCGCCTGCCAAGGGGAAGGTGAAGAACAAAGTACAAGTCATCAGCTTTAGATTTCAAGTGGATGAGGGTGAGCATGTAATTGGTGTGTGAATATCTTTTCATCCTTCAGTGATTTTTTTTCCTCATATCTTGTATCTTCCTGGCAAGGAAACCATATGCTGAGCACTGTAGGAATGAAGGTCAAAGCAACTGAGATGAGTCCCCCCCACTGTGGTACCAACATGGCTTCCCAGGATGTGGCCCAGAGGTGCCAGGATCTGGGCATTACTGCCCTGGGCATCAAACTGTGGACCACAGAAAACAGAACAAAGACTGCTGTCTGGAACCCAGTCATTCTCACAGGAAGGAAGGTCACCATGGTTACTGCCTGTGAGCAAGACTTCAGATTATTTTCTGTTAATACATTGTTTCGTGTAAGCTTAATAGTAGCAATAATAAATAAGAAAATAAATGATAACAATAAAGAAATCTATGATTAGATAAATTTAAACACACTGAAATTACACAATTAGAAGATATGTCCTCCTGGAAAATGGTGATCTCCTTCAGAAGACTATCTATAAAATGATAGTGGATTTCTAGACAGAAGTAGCCCAAGCTAAAGCAGTCCAAAATGGACCATAGCATGCTAAAGGGAAAATAAGCATCAACCTAAAAATCTGCACCCCAAAAACATATTCTTCAAGGAGAAAGCAAACCACACATTTATCAGACAAAAGAAAATTGAAAAAAATCCATTTGCTACTAACACTCACTTGAAAACTCCAAAATTATACTACAGACACAAATAAATGAAATAAAATACAAAGTTTTTTCCTCTTTTTTTATTTTTATTAATTACACTTTATTCACTTTGTATCCCCCCATAAGCCTCTCTCTCCTCCTCTCCTGATTCCACCCTCCCACCCCCTTCTTCACGCATGCCCCTCCCCAAGTCCACTGATAGGGGAGGTCCTCCTCTCCTTCCTTCTGATCTTAGTCTATCAGATCACATCAGGAATGGCTACTTTGTCATCTTCTGTGGCCTGGTAAGGCTGCTCCCCCCTCAGGGGGAGGTGATCAAAGAGCAGGCCAATCAGTTCCTTTCAGAGACAGTCCCTCTTCCCATTACTATGTAACCCACTTGGACACTAAACTGCCATGGGCTACATCTGTGCAGGGGTTCTAGGTTATCTCCATGCATGGTACTAAGGTGTCTAAAAGGCAGTGAGTGAAAATGAACTTTCAGAAATTTATAGACAATTTCATTCATAATAACATGACTTCAAAGAATAAGGATGCTGTTTGTGAGTGCTTGCTTCACCTTAGTACAGAGTGGAAGAACCCAGCTTGTGTTTTAGGCTGTAAAAGAGGACATGCAATTTTGAAGGGATGAAAAAGAAAAAAAAAAGAACGAAAGAAAAAAATATTAAGTCAAATACAGAATGCATTTCTTTTTTTTATTGTGCATAGTCTTTAACTCGCTTTACTTCAAATTTATAAACAGTTTTAATTTTTATTTTTATTACAGTTTATTCACTTTTTATCCCAGCTGTAGCCCCCTCACCCATTCCCTCATGAACTCAATGGTAGTCTCTTTGACTTTCTCCCCTTCCCCCCAAGGGAGGAGCAGCCCTGCTAGGCCACAGAGAAGGACTTTGCAGCCAGTCCTGAAGACACCTGATAAACCAGTATCAGATGAAAGGGGAGGAGGTCCTCCCCTATTAGTGGACTTGGAAAGGGGCAGGAAGGAGATGAGGGTGGGAGGGTGGGATTGGGAGGGAGAGAGGGAGCGGGATACAGCTGGGATACAGCTGGGATACAGAGTTAACAAACTGTAACTAATGTTAAAAAAATAAAAATTAAAAAAAATGTTTATACCCTGCACAGAAGTAGCCCACAGCACCTCAGTGTCCAAGAAGGGTCCCCAATAATAGAAACAGGGATCGTATCTGACATGAACTCATGGGCTGGCTCTTTGATCACCTCCATCTGAGGGGGAAGCAGTCTTACCAGGCCACAGAGGAAGACAAAGAAGCCAGTCCTGATGAGACCTAATAGAATAAAGTCAGATGGAAGGGGAGGAGGACCTACCCTATCATTGGAATAGGGGAGGGACATAGCAGAATTCATTTCTTTAAAGACCAAAGGAAGATACTGCCAACTATAATAAGCAGCCCTGAGCTCAGCTTTGGGAAATAAATTTAATAAATTTTTGTTAGGACAAATCTGTCCTGCTTGTTTAAATAAACAAGGAAACAGGATTTAAGTTAATTCTAAGTGAAGTTAATTCCCATTATTTTGGAACTATTTGGAATTATTTTGGTTTTAATCAGCCTTATACAGAAAGGTACTGGGTCAAACTCATTACATAGCTTTTACCTGTGAAAATGTGTAGCTGAGAAAGACAGTGTGTCCCACAGTCCCCAAATGTGCCCGAATTCTGAACCAGCATTCCTAGATAGGAACAACAAAGTAACTCTTTACCAAATACATCAGGAGAGGGATTATTGCAGCACTGTTTGCAATAGCAAAAGAACTTAGAGGATGAATTCGCTTTATGATCGGAAATAGTAAGTTCTAAATATCACACAGTATAGGTGGATTCAACATTCTGTGTAAGTGCTGATGGTTCCAGAATACCACAGACGACTTCTGCAACAGACAGAGTAGCCTATGCCATTCGGGTGTATATGTTTTCTTACATTTTCCAAATACTAAAAAGCTTTCTTATTTCACAGGCCTTACTAGACGCTGTCGGCAGTTAGATTTGACCGGGGGATTAAGTTTGGTCTTTGGCTGTAAGTTACCAGTCCCTGTAGACAGCACAGTGAAAATGGATCACACAGCATCATTTCTGGAAGGGGCAAAAGAAGCAAATACAGTGTTTTTCTGTGATAGAATTCTTTTTAAAAGAATTAGAAAAATAAGCAAAAAAAAAAAAAAAAAAAAAAAGCACTAATAATGGTTTTCTCTGGAACAGAAAGAGAAATGAGGACTCCAAGATAGTTGAAATTGTCATCAGTAACATTTTGTTTTAAAAGTGTATGGCAGAATGGTGGAATCTATTTTTATATTTTATGACACTCACAGGTTTCATACATAATCTTTTACACTGGAAGTTTGCATAGCTAAAAATAATTGCTGCATTCCAGTAAATATAATTGTATAGATAGGACTTTTATGCAGTAGTAAGGTTACTGGCACACTGTGACATCCTCTTTCTCACCACTGAGGAGACAGCTGCAGAGGCTTCCAATGGAAATACAGAAATAAATTTAAACAAACCTACACAGGCATCTATGAATCCTTTCACAAACACATAGCATACATGCTTATGACAATGAAGTTTTAAAATTTGCAATACTGAATAGAGTAATCTATTTCCTGAAATTTAAAACAGTTCATAAACTCATGCTTATATGACTCAAAGACACAGGCTCAATTGCAACATTGTAAAGCTGGAGTATGTATCTGCCTACTGTATGTATTATTTTCTAAATATACACATTGTGTAAAGCGATTATAAAACCTTAAGGATATAGCTGCTTAAAATAAATACTATATTGTATACAGGGTGTTGGCCTGGTGCTAACCAATAATGGGACATAACTTGAATGTGATCCTTAAGCTATACAGCATATATCAGGTTTCTGAAAAAAAAAATCATGTGAAATTCCTCTTTCTAAAGGTCTGCAGGGAAAATGCAGAATATTAATTTTCATGGTGTTCCATTCCAGCATTCTGAAAGAATTATATGTCTGGGTAAAGCAGTTACTACATCCTGGCACTAATACAGGCAAAAACATTCCGTGAAGTGAATGAGAATATTTCCACCCAAAATGTGCCAAATAGCAGGTCACCTCAAGCGAATGAAGAAAGGTATAATTATAGTTGCATTTAATACCTGTAATGAACTCAGCCTAGAAAGCTTTCCATTGTTTGTATGTCATACACTAGTTATAAATACATTTTAAAAGGTGTAGCACAAAGAGAACATTAAAACTTCAAGGTTGTTTTACATACACATGGTATCTATTGCTGAAAGAGCTCACTACACTGCTCAGTTTTGAACGGGCTCCGCTGCCAAGGAAAACACATTTCCCCAATTCGAAATTAGGGATTTTTATTTTCTTTCCTGCTCAAAGTATTTGGATTTGAGCTAGCATGCATAACGATCAGAACCTGATGGATGATTGGATAAAGACTTGGAGAAATAGTCACATGCTCTAAATTAACATGTAAGTCCTATACAGGAAAATACCCACTGCTCTGGAGAAAGAAGAGGTGATAGAAGAATGTTCATCAAGATTTCATGTAAAGAGAGAAGTAACGCTGGTTTATGTTATTCAGAAAAACTGAACGTATTTCATGAGCACAATTTTAACTTTCAAAAATTATGAAATCCTTGGGCAGTGAGGGAGCTTCCTAAAGATAAATTATTAGAAGTTTAAGTGTCGTGCATATTTATTTATTATTTATTTACTTACTTACTTATTTACCTGAATTACTTATTTATTTTATGTATAGTACTCTTTATTTTACAACCTGTTAAGTAAGCTTATAAATGTAAAACAGAACAAAGGAATAGCCACTATCTAGAGGACAATTCAGCCTCATTTCTTAGATGCAATGGAGAATCCATTAATTAAATTTTTTTTTCTACCAAATATTTCTGAATATCTATCATTTGCCAAGCTTCTGTGTTAAAATAAAGCGTGGTAGTCTACGTCTTCATGTATCTCATGGTCAACACCACAAGCACCATATTCACAGTTCACGAGAGACAATAGGATCTGTGATAGGCCGATATTAAGAACAGAGGATGCTGGGAGCGAACTATTCTTGTGGCAGAGGATGCTGGGAGGAGAGGATTCTGGGAGACGAAGATCCTAGTAGCAAAAGGACTGAGATCAGAAGATCCAAGTAGCTGAGGGTCACAAGAAGATTCCAGGAGCAGGAGAAAGTGGTTCCTCTTGATTCTTTCTTTTTTTTTTTTTCTTTCCCTTTTAATTTTTTTTTTATTAATTACAGTGTATTAACTTTGTATCCCAGCTGTAACCCCTGCCTCGTCCTCTCCCAAACCTCCCGTCCTCCCACCGGCCCTCCCTAATTTCCTCCCATGCCCTTCCTCAGGTCAGCAGATAGGGAGGTCCTCCTCCCCTTCGCTCTGACCCTAGCCTATCAGGTCTTATCAGGAGTGGCTGCAATGTCTTCCTCTGTGGCCTGGTAAGGCTGCTCCTCTCTCAGGGTGAGGTGATCAAAGAGCCAGTAAGTTCATGTCAGAGACAGGCCCTGTTCCCCTTACTAAGAAACCCACTTGGAGACTGAGCTGCCATAGGCTACATCTGCTAGGGGTTCTAGTTTATCTCCATGCATGGTCCTTGATTGGAATATCAGTCTTAGAAAAGACCCCTGTGTCCAGAATTTTTTTTTTTTTTGGTTCTGTTGCTCTCCTTGTGAAGCTCCTGTCCCCTCCAGGTCTTTCTCTCTCCTCCTCTTTCATAAGATTCCCTGCACTCTGCCCAAAGTTTGGCTATCAGTCTCAGCATATGTTCTGATACCCTGCTGGGTAGTGTCTTTCAGAGGCTCTCTTTGTTAGGCTCCTGTCATGTTCCCTGTTTTCTCCCTCTTTGGAAGTCCATCCTGTTTGCCTTTCTGAGTGATCATCTTACCAGGGTCCTCCTTCTTGATTAGCTTCCTTAGGTGACAGATTTTAGTATGTTTATCCTATATTATATGTCTAAGATCCACTTATAAGTGAGTATATACCATCTGTGTTTTTCTGCTTCTGGGATACCTCACTCAAGATGATCTTTTCTAGATCCCACCATTTGCCTGCAAACTTCATGATTTCCTTGTTTTTGATTGCTGAGTAGTATTCCATTGTGCGAATGTATCACAATTTCTGTATGCATTCCTCAACTGAGGAACATCTGGGTTGTTTCCAGATTCTGGCTATTAAAAATAAAGCTGCTACAACCATGGTTAAGCAAATGTCATTGTTGTATACTTGAGCATCTTTAGGGTATATGTCTAGGAGTGGAATAGCTGTATCTTGAGGTAGCACTATTCTTAATTGTATCAGAAAGCACCAGATTGATTTCCAAAGTGGCTGTACAAGTTTACATTCCCACCAGCAATGGAGGAGGGTTCCCCTTTCTCCAAGTCCTCTCCAGCATGTGTTGTCACTTGAGTTTTTGATCTTAGTCATTCTGATGAGTGTGAGGTGAAATCTCAGGGTCATTTTGATTTGTAATTCCCTGATGACTAAGGATGTTGAACATTTCTTTAAGTGTTTCTCTGCTATTCAATATTCCTCTATTGAAAATTCTCTGGTTAGCTCTGTACCCCATTTTTTAATTGGATTACTTGACTTGTTGCTTTTTAATTTCTTGAGTTCTTTGTATATTCTGAATATTAGTCCTTGTCAGATATAGGGTTGGTGAAGATTCTTTCCCAATCTGTAGGCAGTCATTTTGTTTTGATGACGGTGTCCTTTCTTTTACAGAATCTTTTAAGTTTCATGAGGTCCCATTTATTGATTGTTGATCTTAGAGCATGTGCTGTTGATGTTCTGTTCAGGAAGTTGTCTCCTGTGCCAATGATTTCCAGGCTCTTCCCCAGTTTTTCTTCTAACAGATTTGGCGTGTCTGGTTTTATGTTGAGGTCTTTGATCCACTTGGACTTTAGTTTTGTGCACCGTGATAAACATAGATCTATTTGTGTTTTTCTTCATGTAGACATCCAGTTGGACCAGCACCGTTTGTTGAAGATGCTGTCTTTTTTCCATTGTGTAGTTTTGGCTTCTTTGTCAAAACTCCAGTACCCATAGTTGTGTGGGTTTATTTCTGGGTCTTCTATTCTATTCCGCTGATCCACCATTCTGTTTCTATGACAGTACCATGCAGTTTTTATTACTATTGCTCTGTGATACAGGTTGAGATTAGGGATGGAGATACCTCCAGACGATCTGTTACTGTACAGAATTGTTTTAGCAATTCTGGGTTATTTGTTTTTCCACATGAAATTGAGAATTGTTATTTTAAGTTCTGTAAACAATTGTGTTGGTATTTTGATGGGAATAAGAGCTGTCATGAGTGCTATTATGGCTCTGAGGCCAAAGGACTAATGAGTGATAGACCCAAATTCTATTCTGTGTTCGTGGAGTTGCTCCACTTACTAGTTATGTTTGTCATGACTATGAATATCAAAGTCAATAAGCTTTGTAACTTATGTATTCATCTACTCACTCATAAGCTGGGCCTATCAATGACATGGTAATATTCACATGTATTGATCACAATGATTGAAAAGCCACGCTGTATAACTGTGAATCCTGTCACCCACAGGGACCTGTCCTAAAACTTGATTGGCTTTTGTGGTGATAATTACACAGGTTGAGTTTTATTATGACTCTTTCATATTAAAACACTACTTAAATTTCTTAGCAGACAGGTTTTATGTTTCCTCTTCTATGCAGAGCGAAAATCATCAAAATGGCATTTTCTCATTTTTATTTAACTTTAGGTAGCATAAAAAGTAAGAGGTTTCCTCAAGGCATTTCTATATTCAGCCAATGTTGGATGATTTTCCATGTGCCTGCCTAATTCTCTCTCACACCTATTGCCATTCAGATATCTACCACAAATAAAGGCATACATTTATTTATATTTTGCTACATTTTATTTTAGACAAAACATATAGCGTGAATACAGGTAAGATGATAAATAGATGTCTGGAAGTAGTTATTCTTGCATGTTGGAGAAAATGGGATAGCATTTACAAGGAGCAACTAAGGGAAATGATGTACAATAACCAGGGGTAACAAATGTATTTCTGGTCATGATAATTATAGCTACCACCTAACACTTACTATGACTAATGTCGTTCCCAGACCACTTATTATCCGTGCTACCAATGATGCTGTCACACTGCAGGATATAAGGGTCTATTCCTCACTTACTGAATCACAATCTGCATTTTGACAATAGGTCAGTGACTGCACATACATTAAAATTTAAGAAGCAACACATTAGATTCTTGGTGGGTCTTACATTGTCCAGAGAAGTGATGGGTTAGAGCAGAGGAACTGATGTTATACCAAATGCTGAAAGTTCTATGAAATTGTTTTATTTAAGTCAGAATTTCAAGTTAAACTTTTATTGGGATGGAGAGATGGTTCAATGGTAGAAACCTTTCCAAAGTGGAGAAAACCCTGTGTTCTATCTTAAGCTTCACAAAACAAATAAATGGAGTAAAACAAGACAAACTACATATGAAAATCTATTTCACTTACTTTTTTATGTCTTGTATATTAAAAGTGAGAATTCTTGAACATGTATTTCTCCATACCCACTGATACTTTCTAAAACCCAAATTTTAATCACTGTATGGGATTCTAGTCAACAAAGTAATTGCCCCAATAAATTCACTGAAAACTTAGTTCCCAGGTATTGCTACTGTTACATTGTGATAATTTTTTTATTATGGTAACTAGGTTTGCTGAAAAGGTATGATTTCCTTCAAAGAAATTACTAAAGCAGAGTTATTTACCCCTTTCATCTTGTTTATTCATTGACAGCCTTTGATTTTGATAGTTGGAGGATGTACACAAGGAACTCCTTTAGGCCCTGATCTAGAGATCTGGGGGACTCTAGCTTCTCACTTGCATTGTGATATTCATTCTCTCCATCTCTGTCTCTCTCACTCACTTCTCACCTTTACCTGTTTCTCAACCTATTTCCTCTCTTTCTCCTTTCTTACCTGTAGCTTAAAAATATTTACTTTTTATCTATATACCATCTATCCATTTATTTATTTAGTGCTGAAGTGAGCATGTGCAATTCATTAGACAGTTTGGAGAAGCCAGTAATCTCCTTCTGTCTTGTGGATGCCTGGAATGGAACTCTACTGATTCACCAGCCCTACCTATAACCATTTGAAAGTAAATAATAATATGTTCCCACCCAAAGAGTTTTTATTTTCATTTATTTATTTGTTTGTTTGTTTATTTATTTATTTATTGAGACAGGATTTCTCTGTATAGCCCTGGCTATCCTAGAACTCACTTTGTAGACCAGATGGCCTAGAACTCAGAGACCTACCTGCCTCTGCCTTCCAAGTGCTGGGATTAAAGGCGTGTAAAAACCATAAAGCAGCAGTTCATTTATTAAGAGCACTGTTTGCTATTCCAGAGGCTCTGAGTTCAGCTCCCAGAAACCACAAGGTAGTTTACAGCTATCTACAACAAGATCTGATGCCCTATTCTGTTTGATAAGCTCTTTTGTCATGCAAGTATATGTGGAAATAGAGCACTCACATACATAAAATGCATAAGTAAATGAATTTTTAAATATCTGCTCCTATATTAGGAAGTACTTCATATACTTCTCCCAAAAGTAAGGTTTTGTTGTTGTTGTTGTTTTCTTTTTGTTTTTGTCACATGAGCATAATTACAATGGTCAAAGTCAGGGAGTGGCTATTATTTCATATTCTCTATGTAATTGTCTTTAACTCCTCAACTCCCCCAAGTATTCCTTACAGCTTATTCTGAAATTCTGTCTCCTGACTCAAAATCTAATCTGAGTCCCACTGTACTGGTAGATATGGAGTCACTGTTGTTATTTTAACCATTCTTATCTGCGCTACCTTCCATCCAATATCTCAAGATACTTTCTTAATCTTCACCTGGATCATATCCTCCATTTAAGCAATTGTCAGAATCCTTCCCCATGGCCCATAGAGTTCTCTCTCCACCTAACCCATATCGGCTTCCTCATTCCTTCTTTCTTTCTGTCTGTCTCCTTCCCAAGATCCTCTACTCTTCAAGCCCTGGAACTTTTAACTCTGCCCACATCACCTTTGAGATGCCCAAGGGGTCGGCTTTTTATTTGACAAACAAGAGGAATTTCTTAAGCAAGGTTTACACAAGGACAGGCATAGGTAAGAATGAGCTTGTTCAGATTTTAAGGGCCAGTAATTAGCATTAAGATACATAGCATCAGACCAAACTCCAACAAGATAACTTGAGTCTACAGAAGTTTTTTATTGTCTTTTTTTTTTGTTCTTAAGATTTTTGAAGTTTAAAATTGTTTCCAGTTGAGAAAAAAATAATAGCTGGCTGTTTTCCTATCTTTATAAAACTGAAAATACATGTCTTTAACTTTGCTCACATTACCCTCAAAATGAGAATTCCATTTTTCTCTAAATGTTTACTTTTTAGGTTAATACAAATTTACTATCTTTTCCACAAGTGGAACCAACTTTCTTCATTTTCCTTATTCACTGTTCCTTTTTTTTTTTTTTTTTTTTGCTTATTCTTTCAGGGTCTTTTTTATTTTTCTCTCATTTATGAGTATTATGCATTCTTTATGTACTAGATATACTACCTTTTAAATCCCTTCTCTAGACCATTTGGGGTACTTAATAGGTTCAGGTTCTTTTATTTTCATGTGGTGGCATATAATCAGTCTTTATTTGTACCTTTTTTACTATGTCATTGAGCCTGAAAAACCTTCTCAATGTTATCTGTATATACCACTAAATTTATATTTATTTTGAGATTACTGTTATATAGACTTTTGAGCATTATGAAACATATTTGCTAACTTAACATATACAGTATCATAAAAATCTACTAATCTTTCTATATTTTCCCAGTATCTTGAAATGTCAGCGTTGTATTTATAGTAATTATGTAAAATACTAAAACAAAATAACTTATAATAAGATTAAATGCTATTGAAGAAAATACTTAAAAGAATTTGAACTAGAACAAGTTGATGGAAGTAATACAATTGAAGAAATTTAGAAAAAAAACTTGTCTATTGATTAAAAATAGGTAATCTTCTCTTTCTAAATCAAACTTACTTCCCAACCCATCTTTTTTTAAGTAGATGGGAATGGTGACCCATGCCTGTAACTCCAGCACTGAGGGAGAAGAAGCTGGGAGGATGAGGAGTTCAAGGTCAATTTGGGCTAATGTTCCTACTAGAGCCTGTACGAACTTACAGAAAAGAAAGAGAGAGGAAGAGAGATGGAGGGAGGGGAAAAAAGAGATATTGTTTTTTTTTACCTTGATTTATTATAAACTTATTAATTTACGCTGAGACCCCACATGAAAACACTGAGAGATCTGAGGAGCCGTAGAATATTTTCAGTAGTGTTATCATTAGAATCAGCAGAGAATGCTTAATTATGCCCCTTTGTATTTTAATAGAAATTTAGAAATTTAGCTTGCTTATTCAACAGCTTATTTTTACCCCTAAATCTTACTACTGAAGGAGAGATGTTCACCAGCACCCATCTAATTGCTCAGGCAGCAGCCACTGTACCCATCACATTGCATAAGATGGCACGCACATTGCCAAACATACACTTTAGTAATCAAGTGAGTTTTAGTGTAAAGTTATTTAATGAAACTATCAAATTTAGACTTGTTTAAGTGTCGGTAAAATATTAAGTACCATATGATCTGTGCCAAGTAGTTTAAAATTGGTTTGGGGAGCACATGAAATTAATTGTTAAAAAGAAAATTTATCAACTTAAAGTACTTCATAATCAATGATGTCATTTAATGCATCTTTTGGCAATGATTATACCCGAGGGAAAGGCGTGAATATGCTTGTTCAGTCTGCAGAGACGCTAATGGGGAGGAGGATCGACTGATGCTTTCATTTGCATGTGGCCCTGAGCCCAGAGGAAAGGGAAAGGCAAAACCACAAAACTCCCAGCAAGCACTGTGCCTGAGGCACACCTGTGACACAGCTACCACGCTCTCCAGCAGACCCTTTTCTTCATTCATGTGATGTTTTCTTTCCTTTTTTAACCTCTTGTGTTTTTGGATGCCTTCCCTGTTTTAAGAAAGCTACATTTAAAAAAAAAAAAAAAACCTCAGATCTACATGCATTATTTACAACCTGGATTATTAATACAAATCCATAATTAATAAGAAAGTCATACTGAACACTTATTTTGGCCAGGGAGTTGTACTGGTATAATCAATTAGCAACACAGTACTTTTTTTTTTAATCTAATTTTATTTATATATTTATTTAGTACAATTTATTCACTTTGTAACCCCGCTACAGCCCCCTCCCTCCTCTCTTCCCAGACCCACCCTCCCTCGAGTACTTCTTCCCCTATGCCCTTTTCCTAGTCCCCTAATAGAGGAGGAATTCCTCCCTTTTTATCTGACCCTAGCTTATCAGGTCTCATCAAGGCTGGCTGCAATCATCTTCCTCTGTGACCTGGCAAGGCTGCACCCTGAAGGGGGAGGTGTTCAAAGAGCCAGCCACTGAGTTCATGTCAGAGACAGCCCGTGTACCCCTTACTAGGGAACCCACTTGGAGATTGAGCTTCCCTTATAATAGCCAGAATCTGGAAACAACCCAGATGTCCCTCAATGGGGGAATGGATACAGAAATTGTGGCATATTTACACAATGCAATACTATTCCGAAATTAAAAACAAAGAAATCATGAAATTTGCAGGCAAATGGTGGGAATTAGAAAAAATATCATCCTGAGTGAGGTATCTCAGAAGGACAAAGACACATAAATACTCATTTATAAGTGGATATTAGACATATAGTATAGGATAAACATACTAAAATCTATAGTCCTAGAAAAGCTGAAAAACAGCTATAGAAGATGCTTAACCCTCATTCAGAAGTGCAAACAGGACGGACATCAGAAGTAGGAGAAGACAAGGAACAGGACAGAAGCCTACCACAGAGGGCCTCTGAAAGACTCTAACTGCCAGGGTGTCAAAGGAGATACTGAGATTGATAGTCAAACTTTGGCAGCATGCCAGAATCCATATGGAAGAAGAGGGAAATAGAAAGACCTGGAGGGGACAAGAACTCCACAAGGAGAACAACAGAGCCATAATACCTGGGCCCAAGGAGACCTGCAGGGACGAATACTCCAACCAAGGACCATGCACGGAGAGGTTAACACAGTACTTTTAAGAGTTTGCTATGGCTAGAAGTGTGTGGGGACACCTGAGTGGATTCGATCTGTAAGTTATTAATGATAAAAATAGGCAGTTATGAATAGTTCTTTTTAAAATCATTATGATTTTTGAGCATTTTACAATCGTTTTATTCAGCCCTCCATGCCATAATATAAGGTATTAAGTGGCTTTGTGTTCATGGGACAGGTGAGGAGACTGAAGGAGGATGAAGTTTAATAGCCACCTTAGTTGTAAAACTTGATGAGAAACCGGCTAAAACATCGACTTCTCTCACATGGAAATGCATCTATTAAATAGAGGCATATAACCTCTCAATGTCAAAAATGCTCCCATTTAAAATACATTAGCAACAGTTGAAGTAAAGCATCAGCATGCAAGAACATAAAGTTGTCTCTTTTGTTTCAATTTTGTTCACCTTTGATTTTTCTGGTGGACATCTAGTGGAAGATGCAGTTTAATTTTTTTGATTTGTCTGTAATATTACATTATTTACTCCTTCACTTTCCTCCTTGCTCTTTTTCAAATTGATGGACTTTTTGTGGTTAATAATCATTGTTACTTACTTATGTGTAAGTACATATGTATTCCTAAATTCATGTATAAACACACACACACATACAATATGGTGAAATTTTTCTTGCTCTCAGCGTTCCTTAGTCATCTTAAAAAAGAAGAAAATATAGTTTTTAAATAGTCTATGTATATGCTGAAAAACGACAGTGGGAAAAATATTCTCTTTCTTTTTCAGAATTAAACAATTATGTATCTGTGAGAAAAAAAATGCTTTTATTAGAAGACAGCAAACTTTTAAAACATGAAGGGAATCTAAAATGTGAGTTTCCAGTGTATCTGGGAGAGCTTGAGTTTTGAATGGCTCTAGAGGATTATACTGTGAAGATGGAGAATGGAGGTGAGAGGTAGGGGCAGAGCACTGTGAAATTACAAACTGAAGAAGTAGGAATTTTCACAGAACAGGTTTGAGTCAAAGGCCCTATGGAAAAGAGTGCCTTTTCCTTGTGCTATGACGTCGTTCATCAGCTACTGCCATACCATTCCTCCTTAGAAAAGAATATAACAAAACTCTTGCAGAAGCCAAGAAAAAGCCTATAAGAAAAGCCTGTTGCTGGCTGATGGTTCAGCTAAACTATGGTGATTACAATAATTTACATTCTTCATTGGCCAAGAGCCAATGGCCTAAGTTTGTCACTTTTCCAACAAACATGGTGTTTTATAGAGTTTCCCTTAATGCATTACCACTTTGTATTTTGTGTTTTTGCACTAGCAAAAGAACAAAGTTTGTTTGTTTGTTTGTTTTTAAATCAGTGCATTTGATTGTAGTCAAGTTAGAATTATATAGTTTTAAGATATGAATAAGATCTTCATACCAACTAGGAAACAGTTAATTTAAGGGGTGCGTCAGAGTCATTCTTTCTTCCTTCTGACTTCTGGGAATGTTCCATGAGGCTTTGCTGCTAAGGCTCTGTGTGAAGGCTAAAAGGTGAATGAACATAGAGGAAAGCAATCAATGCAACAGTGACTAGGCCAGCCCTGCGAGCACTGCTATACATCTTTCCAATGATCACGGAGGTAGCACGTCATCTGGAGAGTGTGGAAATCTCACAAGAGGTTAAATCGATCACAAATTCACAGGAAACAAAATGCTGGATCTACTACTCAAACTGTGGTTCTTGCTGAGGCTTGGGCAGATTACTGGATTCTCAGAATCTCAATTCTGTGTGTTTGTTCTGTTCTGTTTGTTTGCTTGCTTGCTTTAACTACACAGCCCAGATTGCCACTTGTAAATCCACACACGGCTAGGCTCTACTCTAGAGTTGCTGGAGCTTCCAGACTAGTACTATCAAAAATAAAATAAATTGTACTATACATATACATATATATATATATATATATATATATATATATATATATATATATATAACAAACTTTTGGAGCCAGGTATGGTGGCTCACGGCTTTAATCCCAGTACTTAGGAGGCTGAGGCAGGCAGATCAGTTCAAGCCTGCCTGGTCTACATAGGAGGTTCAAGGCCAATACTACACAGTAAGACTCTGAATCAAGAAGAAGAAAAAAGAAAAACTTTTAAGACATTATATTGAAAAAGTAAAACAACACATTCCTACTCTCAAAATTGTCTAGCAATAATATTTTTATGCTTAGTTTTACACTGCTCTTTAACTTCATTTCAATCCATGATGGAGTATGACCACAAATGGTCCCTGGTTCCCACCTTGGACTTTGTGGCACCTGTTTTAACCCTAGAATGAGGGGTAACTTATACGACTGGTGAGTCCCACCTCTTTAGCTATTCTCAGATGAAACTGTTCTGGTCTCCTTCCCTCCTTCCCTCCTTCCCTTCAGAGAAAGAGAGAGAGAGATAAAGACAGAGAAACAGACAGACAGAAAGACAGAGGGAAAAAGAATAAAGTCGGCTCACAGATATTTTATGCAATTTCTAATTTAATAATAATTCTATGCATTTATGTTATTCATAATTTATTTTGCAGTGTAAAAAATCCATTATCTTTCAAAATTACATTTTTTTTGTAGAAACAAAATATTGACTTGGGCTGTTTTTGAATAAGTGATTCTGAGGTTCTAATCTTGCAACAACAGAAGATGGTTTCAACATCCTCTAGTCTAGATGGGAAGACTATACCAGTCTATCAGCTTAATTACAAAGTCCACTTAAAGAGCCCCCCCCTCACAGTGTTAGGGAATTTGGATCTTTACTGTGTACAGTTACCATCACCCAGTCCACGCATAAAATCACTCTGTTCTGTGTTCTCAGTGTAAGACTGTTTTTAATGTTGGCGGAGATAAATACAGTACGTGAGCAAACACGGTTTGCTGCTCACTTGTTCAAAAACCGCACATATAAACAACTGTGGTGCTTATTAATGCTGAAAATATGTGAAGTTGCAGTGAGTCTGCAGCTAAAGGCTAGTATGTGTCATTTGTTTTATTCATGATAAACAGATCATTTAGTTGGAAAAATCCCATCTGCTTAGATATATCTCTTATTATTTATGAGAACCATGTTTAGGAATGCAGGAGGCACATGTGCATAATTAATCCTGAAGAGAATTAGACATTGTTTGATTCACAGCTGAATGCAATTAGCATTAGGAAGTTTACATATGTTGGCAATAACACAGATTAGCAACTAAAGTGCTTGTTAAAAAATTTAACCTGAGGCTGCTGGAGCAGACCTCTCTTAATGATGCTTTAAATGTTGTTGATGAAGTAATAATCAATTTTGTTTTATAAATAGTAAATCAAGAATTTAGGTCTAATTAACAGTGCTACAGATCACTTCACTTACATATCAGATGTACTTGTGATGTGTGCTTGGAACTTTCTTTGAGGCTTGTGTGCAAACAGTTGCTATGAGGAAGACGTGATCCTTTCCATTATTGAACAAAATAAACCATTGTCAGGCCAGGGAAGAGTGAGGTGCCTACCTTTCGGAAGGACTCAACCAGAGGTGTGGAGCACGAAAGCTCTGTCTTTGTCCCACTGTCTTTAATTGCGGGAAAGAGAAACAATGCCTTAGTCTCAAGCAGAGCTGTTAGGCAGCTTTACAGACTGTGAAACAGAGGCATCTAATAGGGAGGGAGGAGAGAATGGAAATGATGAGAATGAGGCCGAAAGTGAAATTGAGCTGTAATTGTTTGCACTTCAACTTTGAGAAGTTCACCATTAATTAAAATGTTTCTGCACCACTCACCACCAGAGTGGCAAGCAGGAGGCTGGGCTGATCGAGAGGCGAACCCTGGAGCCTTCCAGAAAGCACAGAAGGTCTTTGATGAGGGAATATCTCCCTTGTACAAATATGGCAGAGTCACAGGGTGCACTCAGGCACACTGTCATGTGACAAGGTTCTAACAGCTCTTATTTGTGGTTTTGGTTTTTTTCTGGACCTCATTATAAAGTAGGATCATAGGTTTTCATAAGGCATGGAAATAAGGAAATGGTATATTCAGGAAATACTTAGCACATTTCTTAATGTCTAATCTTTCATTTGTTTTGTTTTTATTTCTTAGAAAGTCTGAGATAGAGATTCTTCCCATGGTGATATTGCTACAGAGTTAGTAACAGATTTCTTCTCTTGTATTAGAATCTTATGTGTCTCAGGTTGACCTTGAACTCACTATGTAGCAAAGGATGACTTTCAACTTCTGATCCTCTGAGCTGTTCACACTGAGTGCTGAATTATATTATCATGCCATCCCACTCAGTGTACACAGTGCAGGTGATCAATCCCAGACCTCACTGCATGCTAGACAATACCCCTACCTCAATAACATTGTTTTCTGTAATGCAGGAGATAGCAGGAATGTGTCACAATACTTGGTAGTAGAGGAAGTTGGATCAGGAATTCAATGTTACCCTTATCTGAAGAGCGAATTCAAAGCCAGCTTGGATTGAGAGAAACCCTTTCTCAAATAAACAAAATAAAACAAACCAATACCAAAGCACAACGCAACAATCAGAACAGTGATAACATCTTAGGCCCACGGTTTGCTATTATTATTAAGAAGCACTAGTTACTGGTTAAATATCGAATCGGCGCTGGCACTATTGCATAGCATTCAGTCATCGCGTCCACTCTGTGCCAGATACTGGGGTACTGATGAAGGGGAAGCAAGTGGTCTGGAGTCGGAGAAAATGGTCTAGTGGTCAGCCTACCTGGCTCTTCTAAATGAGAAACATGGCCCAGCCTGCTCCTAAGCACTCCCACAAGTCAGAACACTCTGCATTTCCCTTTTTATGTGCTTCTTCAGCACAGACATCCTTGTGCTATGAGTGTTCACTGTCCAACCTAAGACAATGTAGTAACCAGTAACCAGTAACCAGTAACCAGTAACCAGTAACCAGTAACCAGTAGCCAGTAGCCAGTAGCCAGTAACCAGTAGCCAGTAGCAGTCAATAGGTATAGGGAGAACTTTGCTTTTTTTTTAAAACCCAGTTATGTTATGTGAATATGTTTTTGTTTTAATCCTAAGTGTGAGATGTGGGGCTGCTTCAGATTATCCACAGCAGTAACTGTAATTTATCTTTTGCTCTGGCAGGGGCATGATTGTTGCCTGATGTAAATAGTTTAGTTTTGGGAACTCTTGAGAGGGTATAAACAGGAGAGCCACGAGAGGTCCTGTGGAGGCTGCTGTTCCCCCTGCTGCTGCCTCCAATGCTTCTGGTCCCTGTTGGTTCCTGCTGCTGCATTTGCATTTGCAATTGCTGGACTTCTGGATTGCTCCTTTGCTGGACTTCTGGATTGCTGGATATTCTGACACAAAAGATTGGATTTGCTCCTAGGAGCCAGACAACCCTGATCAGCAGGCAGTGGTCTAAAGACATCTATGTCATCCCTCTTCCCCTCTAACCTACTTTCTCGCCTACCTAATGTTGGGGGTTTTGAAGAGATTGGGGTGGAGAAGGAAAGAACCCAAAGTAGCTTTAGAACTCTGCCTCTAGATAGGCTTTCATTATGTATGTGTTTGTTCACATGCAATAAAGCAGACACTCTTCCCTGAAACCGTCCTTGCAGTGATTCATCTCTGCACCCTTTGATGATCCAAAGGCATTGCAGTCTTTTCGGTGTGTGTGGGGTTAACAACAGCATCTGCTGAAAGGACTGAATGAGGATGTGAGGAAGGAACAAGTCTGTACTCCACACTGCAGGCCTCTAGCTTCAGCCCTGCAGTGCATGCAACTGAAGTTTTATAACATGGCTGTGACTTACACAGGATCATTGTTCCAGCAAACAGGCAACGGCAGTTGCCTGGTCTGTACTGTACATTCTGGGCAGACAGGGACTGTTTGTTTGTTCATTACTGGCTTCCAGATCTGAGAACAGTGTCTGCGATAGACATGGAAGCCACTCAGAACATACGTGTTAAACAAAGAAGCATGTCATAGAGAGTTTTCACATAAAAAAAAAATCTGGGCAAACATCAAAGGAAGAGCTAAATTTCAGATTTGTTGTGGTTTGGAGATGAAATGTTCGCCATAAGTCCATGTGTTTGAACTGTTGGTCTGAGTGGAAGGTGCTATTGAGAAGCTTATAAAACCTTTATGAGGAAAGCCTTGCTGGAGAAAGAACTTTGGGGTCTTATACCCTATCCCTACTTTCTGTTCTCTCTATTTCCTGGGTACCGATGAAATGCAACAACTCTGCTTCCTGATTGTCGTTTTCTTCAAGCCTCTGCTTCTGTGCCTTCTCTGCTATGATGGACTACAGCCTTCTAGAACTGTAAGCCAAAATAAACCTTTTCTTCTCATTTTTTTTATTGTTGTGTTGTTGTTGAGAGCATTCTTTCACAGCAACAGAAAGTAACTGACATACAATGACATACTAAAATTACATAAAATTCAGATGTCCACATGTATAAATACTAATTTTCTGTTAGATACCCACGCTCACTGATTTATACACAATAGCAGTATTGTGTAGGTGTAATGCTGACCCTGTGGCCTTTTACAGAAATGTTTTTGACCACTAAACTAAGCTACTAAAGTAAATGAGACCAGCTCTCACTAGATTTTACACAGCCCAGTCCTTCTTTGCCCTCTCAGCTCTGTCACTGTAGAACTGGCCTTTGTTCCTTACTTTTTCATACCCAGAGGCTTATATATCATCGCTGGTCACACACGGAATGACAGAGGAGCTGAGGCCCACTCTGGGACCTCTCACACCCTTTGCAATTGTCCCCTGACCCTCATAATGTTAGATTAATTTGCCTCTCCTGGTAGAAATGCATAGGCTGAATTGTATGTATTAAATCTTAATGATAATACCTCCTGGTACATGATCAAATCTGGTACAACTTTAATCCATTTGGCTTCTATCCAGGAAGACCCATTAAACAGAGAAAGTGCCAGCTGAATTTCATTAAAAATACTTCGTGTGTAATGTGGTCCTGAGACAGGAACCTAGAGAGTATTTTCCTTTAATTAACAGTTATGAGTTTGAAAGATTCCATTCATATTTATATCTCCTATGTACCAGTTGTTTTCACTGGTTCAGGAGGAGTCCAATCACTACGGACTGTGAATGGCAAGCAGGGAGTTCACCAGCACTGAGGGAACCTGAGACCATGGCAGTGCTGTGAAGGAGTGAGCTGTTTTAACTCAGCTGTTCTATACTCATGGGTAGTTTCTGGCAACACACGGAAAGTAACCTTCAAAGGGAAGGAGCAGGAATGGAGTGGGAAAGCCTATGGATTTCCTTTTATTCTATAAGGCTTCTCCTTTTCTCCTATCTCCTGAAGAAACTACTGAAAATAACATTTGAAATTTTTCACGTGCAAATAAAACGCAATACTTTTCCTATGGGCTGGCTGATTTCTAAGGAAGGTGATGTTAGTGAGCATGATATTCAACTTAATCATAGCTTTGTTTCTCCCCAGAACTTCAGCTTAATGTTTGTCTTTCAATTTAGTGTTTAAACAAAGGATACTCCACACACTGACACAACTATATAAAAAGAAATATTCTCTCCACAAGGAGAAAAAAATGAATAAGAGAGCAGGGAACAGTGGCACACACCTTTAATCCCAGCACTCATATAGGCAGAGGCAGGTGGATCTCTGTGAGTTCAAGGTCATCCTGGTCTACAAACTGAATCCGGGACAGCCAAAGCTACACAGAGAAATCTTGTGTTAAAAAAAAAAAGAAGTAAATAAGTAAACCTTATCCTATTTAGGGCTGAACAGTCCATCCAAAGTCTTTCACTCTGCACATTATCCAGTTGTGGGTGTCTGTGTTCAGTACCGTGTACTGTAAGAGGAAACTTCTCCGAAGAAGGCGGAGTGGTGCTCTGGAGTGATTTTATTGCTATGTTCCTTTAGCGGAATAATAGCACTAGATTTTCTCTAGGTCTGTGACCTTCCTATCGAGGATCAGGATCCTGGCCACATTAACAGTGTCAGGTATGTTTCTTGTCTCCTGAAATGGACCTCGAATACCGGTCAAATGTGATGAGTGACTCCCACGCATTTGTGTCATTATTTCTCCAGTATATTTAGAACACCCTTTTCTCCAACAGAGTGTCACAGGGCACACCAAGCACACTTCAGTGCAGGCCTCATTCTCAGGAGTATTTGGACAACACAAACTGGACTTCCTGTTTCTTGTGTTCCTTTTGTTTTGGTACTTTTTGTCTTATTTTGTTTTGAATTGAGAGAGAGGAGAGAGAGACAGGAACATGAAGTTAGGGAGGTGGGGAGCATCTCAGAGAACTTTGAGGGGGAGAAAGAACATGATCAGTTAAATAAAAATACTAGCAGAGTGAAAGGGAAAATAGGACTTCAGACAATGTAATTAACTACTGTGTGTTATAGGAATTAGAGCTCAGTGCAAATATTTTTGACCCATTATTGCCATTACACAAAAATGATGACCGACAAAGATGGCTTTCTCATATCTGCATTAGAATCTGAAATTTAAGATTATAATTTTACCATTATGAAGTGTAGCTATTTGTAAAAGTTTCCATTATGGTGAGCACAAATTTTATGGGGCACTCACTAGCCATATTAACTAGTTGTCTATAGAATTATAATATAAATTGATATGACAAACATTGTCCATGAACACAGAATGAAGAACTCAATTACGATGCGATGCAGTGTAAAGGAACTAACTGGTAAGAGAAAGCAAGTGAACAGGACGAGGCAAGAAGAAGTAGTGCGGCAATAAATATGATTAAAACACATTGTATACATGAAAATGTTATAATAAAACCATTATTGTATGTAATGAATGAACATAATAGAAACTTCATACATGCAAAACTAAAGAGCTAACACATGTATACAAATTCAGAGTATAAGCCACTGTCAAAATAGACCAAATGCACAAGTATAGAGAAACCAAAGGGTATTAGAGAGAGGAGCTCAAACTGACAGAGAAAGGCCTATCTTTTAGAAACTGTTTAGAGCCCACAATTATATTCATTTCTCTCTTTTTGTTTGAAACACACACATACACACATAACACACACACATACACACATACTTTTAGCACAAAACAAATCAACTCACTACACATTTTCCACCTTCACAGCTTCATAATTCTGGTTCATCACATATCTAAATTCTGACCAGTAAGAGGCAAGCATAGCTAATGTTCATAACATGTAAGTTATCCTGAGCAGAGTGTATCTGTCTTCTTCTACGGCTCGCTTCTCTTTCCTCTGTGGAGGATCAAGGGCACAGGGTTAGCCTTCTAGTGTACTCACCTGCCTGGACTGTCACAGCAAACTGTTACAGGCTAAGTTGCACCAATAACAGAAATGTATCTTTCCATGGTTTAAAGGGCTAGCGAGCTAAGCCTCGGAGCCACTGGGTTTGGCTGGGCTGCACCTCCCCTTCCTGGCTTGTGACCTTTTAACCATGTTCACACACAGCGCCTTCTGATAAGTCTTTCTCTTCTTAGGAAGACACTGGTCTTACAAAAATAAGGCCTCACCCTTCTGTATTGATTAAACCTCTATTAGGTTCTTAAAGTGTCGGGAAAGTGTATTAGATATATGACTTAAAATACGACTGCTTATGTCCATACAACTGTGGAACATTGATTGTCCAAGTTCTCGGAACTGTTTAACCTTGATTCATATGGACTGACCTTTGGAGCAGAGACCTTTATTCAGACAGGAGGAACTAAAGTGTTAAGCTTCTACTGGGAAGAGGTCAGGGTTGGCACAAGAATCCAGGACGTTCATCCAGTCAGTTCCAACTTCTGTTCACTGTCTGAGCATGGAGGAAGGACTCTGCTTTAAAGACCTAGGTGTCTCTTGCCCTGCCTCGCTCTGCCTTCTTTCAACAAAGTAAAGGAGTTTCCTCTCAAGGTCCTTTGCATAGAGTTCTCTCACAAGTGATGTTTTTTCACTGCAAAACAGAATAAGAAATCATAGAATTTAGTCTGTGATCTATTAAAGAGAAAGGCGGGAATTGTGAACAGTTTTTATTTTTAATTCAACTTCTGCAAGGCCGTTCTCCTATGTGGCATTTTGTGTGTCCTCTCTCTCTCTGTATGTGTGTGCGTGTGTGTGTGTTTTCTCCTTCTTACAGGATACTGCCCTACAAGCTTATTTCCCAAGTCACACATGATAACTGTGGCCATCCTGAATTTTAGATTCCATGTAAAGTGCAGTCCTAGCCATGGGTCCCTTTAAAGATTCCCCTTTAAAGATGGACAAGCAGATAAATTTGTGATTTATCCTCTGCTAGACCCCAGCAAGCCTCCCATACTGGCAAATCTTCCACTCATTATCAGATGAAGTATGGCTATGCAAATTCGAAGTCCCAGAAGGCATCTTTGAAAGCGCAAATTGAGTGCCACAGGTACACCCCCCCACACACACACAGAGAAACAGAGTTTATTTTTGTTTCGTTTCCACAAAAACTTGTCTTATTTAAAAATGGAGGTGACTATTGAAACCATTGGAATTATTTGGTCACTTTAAAATTTATTCTGACTGTGATGTGTCTGAATGAGAATCTTATGTTTAAGAGGAATTCTTTAGAAGTTCATTTATGGGGACTGTTGTGGCTCAATCTGCCTTAACTTAGATGTTTATTTCTGTTTTAAATTCTGTAAAATGCTGGGGAAATGGATTTGGGGCATTTGAGGTGTTCGTTCTTTCTACAGCTCCTTCCTCTGTGTCTTCTTCTGTACTCTAGCTATGGAGGAGTGTGGGTCAGATTTCTCTGCTGTCCTCGGCTTTGGGCACTGGTTCACTTTTCTCTCAACACCTTTGCCTAAACATCCACGTTTCTCAAACCTTTAAAAGCTCTCATTGAGCTTCTCAGTTGGAGTAAATAGTCATTTTCACCTTCTCCCTGCCAGATTATTTGAAATAGTACTTCTAAGAAGAATTTAACATAACTTTAAATGGCTTTACACTCTGTGCATTGCAGGAGCTAAAGAAATATATTCCTGGGATTGAAAAAGACTAGTGATTACTTTTGAAAACTTGGGCCAAACTACGTAGCTCCAGAAAAGGGTACAAAGTAAAACATGTAGGTTTTATTTTTCAGAACAAAAAGATTTGCCACGGTAATTATAATTTAGTAGTCTATTGTGAGGCCCCTGGAGAGGGGCAAAAATGCCCTGCTGTCTATCTGGGGTAAAGAATCAAGAGCAGTAAGCAGCATGAGATTTTACAGGAGAAAAAGTCACTCAAAAGCCTCCAACTCTCCTTTCTTTAACAAAATTACAAAATTAGCAGATGAAGGAAATGCATTTAGCTTAATGTACTTGGCCAGCTATAAAGCTTTCAATAAAGTTTTACCTCAAAAATGCAATTCAAAGTATCTTAGGAGCAAGGAAGTATAACTTTCCAGAAAACTGAAAACTTTTGACTGGTAAAAATACCCACCAAACGTTTTGAAGAATAATGTCCAGCCAAGAAATGTGAGTGAAATTAACCTAGTGTTTAAAATGGAAGAGGCCCCCTGCCACAAGCCTCTAGGTTGCATTCTTTTGCAACCTTCCCCTCAAAGGCAAGGGTTCTGATCTTGCGTGGGAGATACAAAAACATGTTAGTGTCCTGTGCACAAGCCACAGGAGAATGTCTCCCAAAAGGCTCCTGGTTTGAATGTTCCTTCTCTCCCTTACAGTAATATTCTGAAGGCCTGCCATCAGAAATAGACTGATAAAGGACAAGCCCTGGGGATGAACCCCACCCCTGACTCTGGCCACACTTCTGCTTCCAGTCTGCCACCTGTCTGTGAATAAACAACTGCCTCATTCCCCTGCCATCATAGATGCAGCCAGCCCACTGTGACTTCACTGACATGATGGAATAAAGAGAAATTAAAAGCTTTTTTTAATTTTTATTGTTTGGTTGATTGGTTGGTTTTGGTGTTTTAGGTTTTGTTTTTGTTGTTGTAGTTTCAAGATCAGCTTTCTCTGTGTGTAGCCCTGACTGTCCCGGAACTCACTTTGTACCAGGCTAGGCTTGAATTCACAGAGATCGACCTGCCTCTCCTTCCCAATTTCTGGAATTAAAGGGGTGCACCACCACGTCCAGCTAAGCTTTGTTTTAAAAGGAATTACAATTCATTCTCTGGGCCAGAGGTGAGAAATATCTATGCAATGGTACACATATAAGTTCTAATTAGTCTCTTAACTCAAAGAGTGCCAGTTATGTACTCCAAGAGAGTAGACAAGGGGAAGGAGATGGAACATAGGAAAATAGATCCCACCCTTTTGTTTGTTTGTTTTGGTGCAAGAGAGGAGTTCTCTGTGTGTAGCCCTGGCCACTCCAGAACTTGCTCTGTAGACCAGGTTGTCTTTGAAGTCAGAAATCTGCCTGCTTCTGCTTCCACAGAGTTGAGATTAAAGGCATTTACTACCATGTTCATTTTGTAAATTCCATTATTAAAATCAAAATGTAAGTGCATTATTTCTCTCTATGTAAAATCAAAAAGTGTGGAAGTGAGTAACAAAAGAAACACCTTAAGGAAGCACTTAAACGCAGTTCAGTTTTGAGTATGTGTTATCCTGTAACTTTTCCAGTACTGTATATATGTATAATTTAACATTTATACATGCTGATAGGAAGAAGGTTGGATTCTTCTCTAATTAGCTAAGCTAACTGGATAGGTTAAGTCATGGCCTTTGTATTTGATTGGTTACTTTGTACTTACTTCTGGGAATGAGCATTAATTAGAGCCATATGGACAATTTATACTTATCTGATGTCACAATACATAGATTAGGTCACAGTGTGTAAAATACTATAGCAGCATGATGTCATTTTATTAGTCATATGCACAAAACTTTTATCTTTAATGTGCATTTCTCAAGTGGTTTTGTTTGGCATATATAGAAATACAAACCCTACATAAAACTAAAACCATGTAAATTTTTCTGAAGGTGTAAAATTATTGTACCTCTCACTAAAACTTTGAATTTCTATATTTTAGTGGTTTTATAACTTTACCCAAGATTTCCTCACATTTCTTCCTCATTTTTGATAGTTATTCCTCCTAGCCCATGTGGTGACATCATGATTGTTTTCATTCTCTTTTTTCTTTACTATTTTATTATTATTATTATTATTATTATTAATTACAATTTATTCACTTTGTATCCCAGTTATAGCCCCTTCTCCCATCTCTTCCGGGTCATACCCTCCTTCCCTCTCCCCCTCCATGTCCCTCCTCTAGACCACTGATAGGGGAGGTCCTCCTCTCCTACTATCTGACTCTAGTCTGTCAGGTCTCATCAGAACTGTCTGGATCCTCTTTCTCTGTGGGCTAGTAAGGCCACCTTGCCAGGGGGAGGTGATCAAAGAGGAGGCAACCGAATTCTTGCCAATGACTGTCCCTGCTCCCCTTACTGGGAAACCAACATGGAGACTGAGCTGATCATGGGCTACATCTGAGGAGGGGGTCTAGGTCTTCTCCATGCATGGTCCTTGGTTGATTCATCAGTCTTTGTAAGACCCCCTGAGCTCAGAATTTTTTGACTTTGTTGGTCTCCTGGTGGAGCTACTGTCCCTCCAGGTCTTTCTATTTCCCTCATCTTCCCTGCACTCTGCCCAAAGTGTGGCTGTGAGGCTCAGCATCTGCTTGGACACCCTTCTGAGTAGATAGAGTCTTTCAGAGGCCCCCTGTGGAAGGCTCCTGTCCTGTTCCCTGTCTTCCCCTACACTGAGAGTTTTTGGGGTCTCAGAAGGCCACTGAGGGCAATTACTCTAATAACAACTGACTGTGACATATATGGTCACCTGAGCAGCAGTGTTTGCTGGTAAGGCACACCTGGATAAGCCTCCTAAGAATAAAGAAAGGAAACAGTCTTCATGGATCAAGACAGTCCAGGATAGACAGATATTTACAGAAGTAAAAGATTATAAAAAAAAGCGTTTCTTAATATTTTCATAGTTACTCATTTTAACTATCTTTGGCAAGAACTTTTCACCAAGAATTTAAAGATGCAATGTAGAATTTATGTAGCACCTGATCAGCACATCTAGTCACACAGTTCAAAATGAGAAAACCAAATTGTTTATTTGGCAAAGATAGTAAAATAGTGACAAATCTCCCCACCCTCCTGAGAAAGGGATAAAAAATAGATGGCCCAATTCTTTTGTTCAGACATCATAAAAATAAACTGCCTTACCTCAGTTTCTAGAACTTTCTGGTTTTGATGACTTAAAAGAGAGAGACCCATTCTGAATTTCACAATGACAGAAGGATTTGTAGCACAGCGATACACTTTTATTTCAGGAAGCAGCCAAGAGCAATTAGGGAAGGCTGTACTCATCACAGGAAAATATCGCCTGTTAAACTAATGGGAACATCAGCTGCTACAATCTTGGCAAAATGCACCAACTCTGAAGAGATGTCACCATCTTAATAATTCTGTGATGGCCATAGGAAGACAAACAGTTGTTGTTGACATGTGTTTGATCTTCATAAGCCTGCTGCTGTGACAAGCTACAAACTGTATTTTATCCTCCATTTCTGTGATCCTTCACCCAGATAAGAACCAACACCTAGCATCTTTTCAAATTTTCTTTTCCTTTTTTTTTTTTTTCCTTTTACATCAGTGGCAAAAGTTAAAAAGGTAACATGAAAAGAAAGATGAAACAGGAATACTGTTCAAATTGAAGGACTGTAGTTTCAAGTTTCAATCCTGTATCAAAACATCTCCGCCTTGCCTTCTCTTCCAGTCATCACAGATGATGAGTACAAAGAGGTACACAAACCCCGGCACAATGGTGCCTGTGTACTGCAATCCGAAAATCACAGCCACGAAATTACCCCTGACATATCAAAAACTGACAGTCCCATCCCGGCATCTCCTCCTCTCATTCCCATGGACCTTCTTGATTAATAAATCTGACACATAAAAAGCCTCTATGTGACTAAAGTGTCAGTTACTGGGAAGACCGTTTTGATCTATTTCTTAACTTTTAGAAGAAATATTCCCTTTTTCATGAATATGGGATCTGTTCATTGACTGCCAGCTTTCAAATGACCACCTCTTGAAGTTTAATTTTAAGTTTTAAATAAATATTGTATGCATTCAGAATAATTACGATGCTCTAGAGAGATACTATATAATGACATTCATTCTTTTTTATGTGAAAATGCCAAGCCCTTCAGGCAGCACAGTCTGTGTTTGCCACAGACGTGTGGGTATCCTTCCGTGGGCTACATTTCATAAGTGGCACGTACAGAGCTGTCATCAAGACACTGATCCTGGTCCCCAAGTAAACTCCAATTTGCATGAGTTGGAAACTTTCCTTTAAAGCCACAGAATCAATGTCACTGGCTTTCAAATGAGTATTTCTCATACATATGGGATAAACAAAATCTACTAATAGTTTATATAAGATAAAAATTAATAACATCTACATTGTTGATGTAAAAAATCCTCTTGATAGTCATTCGTCATGTTGCATATTTTACAAATGAGACTTGTGTTCTTAAAAAAACAAACAAGCTGAAATCCCGCTGAAGTTTATGTCTATTTAACTTGAAACAATTTTCTATAAAGTTATATCACTACCATGTGATGTAAATTACAGATACTATCATGCATATTTCTTTTCTGCATATTCAGAAACATGATTAGAATAACCATCCTGTCTTATCCTTTGTGTCTTCTATTAGCGCCCTTGAAAAGAGTCTTCATTTAAATAAATATTATATACTAACATTATGTATTATGAGAAGAGATCATTCTATAGTAAGGCTGTGCCCAAGATTCAGAGACTTGACTAACTCATCAAAATATTACCAAAAACTACCTTGTCAATTTTATTTTTTGTTGTTTTCTATATTACACTTATCCCATGGTCTGTGCTGTCCCTGAACTCACAGCAATTCTCTTGCTTTACTTTTCTGATTGCCTGGACTGTAGGCATGAACCGCCACTGGGGCTAACACAAGCTTTGGTGTTTGTGTCTCTCAAATAAAGTTTTGCCAACAGTTTATTAGAGCTGACTCTTGAATGTCCGAGAGAAACCTCAAGGCTTTGCTTCTAATGCTGATGCTCAAACTTGGTTCAACCTGGCCCAACCCACATGGACTCTAACTTTAGATTTTCCTCACATCTGCTTCTGACCTTTCTCCTCTGCAGTGATTGTTTGAAACAGCAGCCAAAATGCTTTTGTTTCTCTTCATTAGTTATTATTAGGAACTGAACCCAGAGCCATATGGATGTCAGGCCAACACACTTGAACCACAGAACCCAACCTGTGTAATACAAACCAGATAGTATCAATCTCTATTGATAAAGGTGTTGTAAGTTCATATTTTACTGAGACTAGAAAATGCCTGAGTGCTGAGGCTGAAGAGATGGCTCAGGGGTTGGGGGCACTGGCTGCTGTGGCTGGGGACCTGGTTGGGTTCCTAACAGCCACATGGCAGCATACAACTGTCTGTCCTCCATTTCCAGGGGAGCTGACATGATCTCCTAACCTCAGTAGGTACGAGACACACATGTACTGAGCGTATGCGCTCACTGACAAAAACACCCATACTCAGAAAATAAACGAATCTGTTTAAAAACAAAACAAAACAAAAACGTCAAAACAGAACAACAACAAAAAAGACCTCTAAAAATCATCCTCAGAGTGCAGTCCCAAGTCATTTAACCCCTAAAATATCCACATCTGGCTTATTCTCTAACCTTGTCTTCTTTTTTCACTGTGTTGTAGCCCGGGCTGTTATGTTTATTTCTTCAGCAACCTGAAGGTGATTATTGCCTCAGAGTGTTTGAACTTTCCAGTCTTTCTGATAAAAATATTTTTCTCTCGTACTTTTCTACAGTTTTTCTCATGTCCACCTTCATCAGGAATTCTTCTCTGACCACAGTTCTTAAAACAGTGATTCCTCCCATTCTGCCACACTACCTCATTTCCTTTTTCTTGATTGCTTTTATTGCCATCTGATATTAACATGGACAGCTGTGTGTCGTTGTGTAGCCTGATTGTTACTATTTTTCCAACATCTGAAATAATACAAGTAATGAAAAAGAAACACTCTATGTGAAGACATGAAGGAAAAGCAAATGGCTGAGCCTAGACTGATCTGGTTTTATTTCTCAGAAAGTGAAACCATTTTATATTGAACTTAGTTTAGAAGCAGCTTGACTGTTGTGGCTTTAAAATTCTTTTCTTTTCTTTTTATTTATTCATTTTACATTCTGGTTATGGCCCCCTCCCTCCTCTCCTCCCTGTCCTACCCTTTCTCCCTGTTTTCCCTATTCCCCCTCTCTCCTACTCCTAAGAGAAGGTGAACCCCACCACCCACCCACCCCAGCCTATCAAGGTATATCAGGACTGAGTGCATCCTCTTCCCCTGTAGCCTGGCAAAATAGCCATGACAAGGGAAAGTGATCAAAAACAAGAAGATTGCAGATGATGGAAAGATCTCCCATGCTCATGGATCAGTACGATTAACATAGTAAAAATGACCACCTTACCAAAAACAATCTATAGACTCAATGAAATGCCCATCAAAATTCCAATACAATTCTTTAAAGGCTTGAAGGAATCATTCTAAACTTCATATAGAAAAGCAAAATACTTAGAATAACTAAAATAATCTTATACAATAAAAGATCTTCTGGAAGTATCTCCATCCCTCATTTCAAGCTGTTCAAAGAGCAGTTAATAAAAACTGCACAACTGGCATGGAAATAAACTAGTTTTATTTATTTTATTTGATTTAATGGAATCAAATTGAAGACACAGAAATAAACCCATACACCTATAGGCACTTGATTTTTGACAAAGAAGCCAAAACCATGCAATGGAAAAAAAGAAAGCATCTTCAACAACTGGTGCTGGTCTAACTTGATGTCTACATTAGAAAAAGGCAAATGGATTTTTATCTATCACCCTGCACAAAACTCAAATCTAAGTGGATTAAAGACCACAACACAAAACCAGTAACACCCAATATATTAGAAGAGAAAGTGTGAAAGAGCCTTGAATTCATTGGCAAAGGAGACAACATCTTGATCTCAAACTTCTGATTGAGATATTTGTGGTTCTATGCTGTGTCTCTAATACATGTTGCAAGTACCATTTCAGCTTTCTCTACAGGTGTAATATTATACAGCCCTAACTAAGTGTTTCAAAGCACGGGCATAGTATAGTTGGCATAAAAATTACAAATGGCTTAGCTGTCTGAGATGTCTTCATATATATCTTGGAAGCACAAAAAAATTTAACTTGTCTCAAACTGAATTGGATATTTTACTCTAGATTGGCTTTTATTCCTATTTTCTTGTAAAAACGTCAGTAAATATTTTCATTACTTATGTTATTTTGGTATTACAATATATTTATATCAATTCTCCTTTCTTTCCTCCCTCCAAATCCCCCGTATACCTGTCCTTGCTTCTCCTTCAAATTCATGACCTCTTTTTTAATTAAATGTTGTTACATGCATATGTGTGTGTGTGTGTGTATGTATGTTCCAAACCTCCCATAATGAAACAAGTTACCAAAGCAAAGCAATAAAAGCCATCCTGTATATTCCTATAGTCTGTCTCTTCTATATACCTCTGTTGGCATAATGTTCTTGTGGACTGTGTACACTTTGCCCTTGCCAGCTCACAGAGGAGGACAGTGAAGCCAGTTCTGATGAGGCCTGATAAGCTAGGGTCAGATGGAAGGGGAAGAGGACCTCCCCTATCAGTGGACTTAGCAAAGGCCATGTGAAGAGATGAGGGAGGGAGAGTGGGACTGGGAGGGCATTAGGGAGTGGGCTATAGCTGGGATACAAAATGAATAAAATGTAATTAATATAAAAAATTGGAATTTAATTCAATAAAAACCTTGTTCATTCAAATGCTGATTTCTCTTCCCCACTATTTGGTTTCAAACTGGACATTGCATTGTGGTGTTTATTTTAAGCATCTCCCCTCTCAAGGTTGTGTAACATGTCACCATTTGTTCTCTGTATTGCCAATAAAAGCCAGTTAGCCAATGCTGAGCAATACAGAGAATAAGGTGGGGCATCCTGGTCCGGTGAAGGAAGGAGAAATGACAAGAAGTTCAGAATGGATCCAGAAGGAAAGGACTGGGAAACATCAGGAGAAATGAACCAGACCTAGGATATGATTAAAACGCAAGTATAGTGTGAAAAGTTTTAATGGGAGGAAGCTATACTAGCTTGGAGGTTTAGGATAGAGTTATTATTCTGCAACATTGTGCTCTAGGATGATTAAATAAATCCTACACTCTCTGTCTTTATTAATTATGACACCATGATAGATAATATGGCTCTGATAATAAACATTATTAGTATGTCCTTTTAAAATAACCACAACACATGTCAGACCTTCTAATTGAAGTCACTGACCCTGAAGCCTTCGTCTTCCTGTGATCTCTTCTGCCACAATGTTAGTTTAAGAGAAATTGTGGCTTCCATAGTTGTCTCTCGCTCTTTAACTCTACTCTTTTTGACATCTACTCCATCTATAAATACATAATTTAATCCCTTGCTTTGAACCCTTCGATTTCTTTCCAGGCTTAGAAGTTCAAATTCTTCACTCTTATATTAATGGTCTTTGCTCCAGATAAATCTACCTTTACTATATTCTCCCAACTCTCGCCCTTCATCCAAAGTGCAAAATGCTTCTTTCTGAACATGCTCCTCCTCCACACTCACTCATGTTTTTGTGTGCTCTCTCCTTTGTGAAGTAATCTTCCATTTTTCATATCTGTAACTGCAGCTGATTATTCAAAGTACTCTAAGATCGTGTCCAATTATGGATAGTTCTTTTTCCCTCAGTTTCTTCAGTGTTCTGGTTATTTTATTTTATTTCATTTTTGTTAACTTGGCACAACTTAGTATCATCCAGGAAGAGGAACAGCAGTTGAGAAAATGCTTTCATCAGGCTGACTGTAAATAGGGCTGTGGGTTATTTTTAGGTTGAAGATTAAAGTCACACTGTGGGCAATGTGACTCCTGTACTGGCCCTTTTGGGTGCTATAAGAAAGCAGGCTGAGCAAACTATGAGGAGTAAGCCTTAAATTTTCACACTAACTTCTCTGAGATAGATTGGAGCCTGGGACTTATAAGCTGAGATAAACCCTTTTCTCTCCCACAGTGCTATTGGTCATGGTATTTTATCATAGCAATAGAAATCAACATAGGATATTCAGTTTAACTCCCAATCAACGGAACTTACTGTCATATGGCTGGGTGCATGGATTATTACAATAATTTCTATTGTATTGATTATAGCAACAAAACTGAACATCTCAGGATTAAACCTATGAGCATATGGTGAGGAGGTAGCATACATTACTCTTTCGACATTTACTGCTGAACGATAGTGGAAAAAAAATAGTTGTTGAGTTATTGAGATGGGTAAATAAATTTATATTCTGTTTTTGGTGAATTTGGAATTCTTGCAACTTACAAAAATATACATTTTAAGAACATCTAAATGAAATATATATAAGTGGTGAGTCCTAAAATTTCCTTTGTTTCTTTAATAAAGACAAATGTGCTATTATTACTTATAACCAAGCTTTCTACATTTAATAATTTTCTTTTAAATAACCTCTTTTCTCATTCATTTTATATTCTTACAGTTAGTGCTGATTATAATTAATTGTTTTGATCTTCATGTAGATGTTACATGGATTTTTATAGACATTCCATTATGATTAAATATACATTAATGGTCATTTAAAACATGCCACCATTTTCTAATAAAGCTTATATCTGTGGTCCACTGCAAGTGAAATGACCCAATAATATATCAGAACAGTAGTTTGTAATTTTGATAGAGGACACATTTGGCTTTCAAGTTTTTAAATCAAGGCCTTTTTCCAGTTAGTTGAGTACCAAATGCATTGCATAGATTCTCTTTGCATGTACAAGTATTATCTATTGTCATAGGCAGGCTCACGCATGCTGCTAAGGGCAGCCTCAGCACACTGTTTCTGGAAATTTGCCCAGGCACATATTTAAACCTCATGCTAAGCCGCTGCTGAATAATGCGGCATAGAACTGTAAAGTGCCTGTTACTCCGCTATCAGGTACATTCAAGAGTCATTTAAACATTATCCTCTTTGTAACTTTGAGTGCAATCACTTGACATTTGCTCGTACCATCTTCACATATTCCATTTTAGGGTTTCCACTGAGGGCTCAGACAAGCCCAAGATTCCACAGGGGTAGGCCGCATCGCAGAGTTCCACCACAGAGGCACTATTTGCTCCTCATGCATGTCTATGGTTTTGGATATTTGATGTATTGATCTAAAGAATCAGAGGAGAAAAAAAGTAAAAGGCATCCTAAAATTAAAGCAAGTCGTCAAGTCATTGCTCTACTGTTAAAGAATAGCTTTAGTCGTTACTATGTGAAGATTCGGAAGGCGCAGATTGGGTTGTTATGGTTATTTGTGCTAATGGAAAGGTATGATAAATTCAACTTTCATTTGGTAAAAATAGCTATAGCTTTCATTTTAGGCATCTGATTTTCCATGCGCAGTGGAGCAGTGAGCTGCATGGTAGAAAAAAAAAATAGGTAGACAGGTTTACCTTGGATTATAAACTGTGTTGTGCATCTAGACGGTTTATTTTACTCTCAAAGTGCTATTTTACTCATCCATGAAGAAATGAGAATAAAGCATTCTTGTAAGGATCAAATAGGTTAGATTTCATTTAAAGACTCTGCTGTTATGTCTGAGCCTGAATCAAATGTCAGTTAAATGACTGTTGCCATCCCATCGTAGCGACTGGTTGTGTTTCCATAGTGTAAAGAATAGGAGTATCTAGGAAAGCAAAAAGCCCTGCAACTTATGGGTAGGAACTTGACACCCTATCAAGCTGGAAGTAGAAAATCATATTGTTTTTTTAAAAGCATCTTGATATTGATATAACACATTCAAAATGTTTTCTGCATATATATGTATATGTACATTTCTTTAACATATGACCAAATGTTTATAAGTAAAATTTATTGAAGAATAGATACCAGAAGTGGCTAAAGAGGGAACAGGACGGGACCTACCACAGACATTCTCTGAAAGGCTCCACCCAGCAGGGGATGGAAGCAGATGCTGAGACTCATAGCCAAACTTTTGGGCAGAGTACAGGGAATCCTATGGAAGAGTGGGGGGATAGAAGGACCCGGAGGGGACAGGAACTCCACAAGGAGACCAACAAAGCCAGTAAATCTAGGCCCCGGAAGGCCTGTAGAGACAGATGCACCAACCAAGGACCTTGCATGGACAGGACCTAGACTCCCAGCTCAGATGTAGCCCCAAAAGCTCAGTCTCCATGTCACTTCCTTTGTAAGGGGAGCAGGGGCTGTGTCTGACATGGACTCTGTCACCTGCTCTTTGATCACTTTCTCCTGTCTTGTCTCCTTGCCAGGCCACAGAGGAAGAGGATTCAGGCAGTCCTGATAAGACTTGATAGGATAGGGTCAGAAGGTAGGGGAGGAGTGCCCCTCCTCCCATTTCTATGGTATATGGGAGGTAGATAGGGAGGAAGAGGGAGGCAGAGTGGGACTAGGAGGAGATGAGGGAGGGCACTATAATTGAGATATAAAGTGAATAATTATACAATATTAAAATTAATATAAAGTGAAAAAATTATCAAAGAAAGTGGCTGTGGTGATTGAAAGAAAATGACCTCTATTTTGGCTCATAGGGAGTGACACTATTAGGAGGTGTGGCCTTATGGGAGTAGGTTGGGCCTTTTTTTTTAATTTTATTTTTTCTTATCATTTACATTTTATTAACTCTGTATCCCAGCCATGCCCCACTCCCTCATTCCCTCCCAATCCCACCCTCCCTCCCTCATCTCCACCGTGCCCCTTTCCAAGTTCACTGATGGGGGGGACCTCTTTCCCATTCATCTGATCCTGTTTTATCAGGTATCTTCAGGACTGGCTGCGAAGCCCTCCTCTGTGGCCTAACAGAGAGGATGCTCCTCCCTTGGGTGTTGGGGAGGTCAAAGAGCCAGTCATTGAGTTCCTGTTAGAAACAGTCCTAGTTCCCCTCATTATGGGAAACCAATTGGTTACTGAGCTACCACAGGTTACATTTGAGCAGAGGTTCTAGGTTATATCCATACATGGACCTTGGTTGAATGTCAGTCTCAGAAAAGACCCTGTGCCCAGATATATTTGGTCCTTGTGGTTTTTAATATTAGTTTTAGTTTGTTAACTTTGTATCCCTGCTGTATCCCATTCCCTCATTTCTTCCCAATCCCACCCTCCCTCTCTCATCTCCTCCCCGCCCCTTTCCAAGTCCACTGATAGGGGAGGACCTCCTCTCCTTTCATCTGACCCTAGTTTATCAGGTGTCTTCAGGACTGGCTGCAAAGTCCTCCTCTGTGGCCTAGCAGGACTGCTCTTCCCTCGGGGGCGGGGGGAGGAGCAAAGAGCCCGCCATTGAGTTCATGTGAGAAACAGTCCCTGTTCCCCTTTTTAGAGTACCCACTTGGATACTGAGCTACTCTTTTTAAATGAAGTGTGTGATTGGGGGCAGGCTTTGAGGTCTCAGATGATCAAGCCAGGCCCAGTAGAGCATTCTCTTCCTGCTGCCTGCAGATCCACATGTAGAACTCTTAGCTCCTTCTCTAGCACCACATCTGCCTGCACACCATCACGGCACTAATGGACAAAACATCTGAAACTGGAAGCCAGCCCCAATGAAATATTTTTCTTTGTAAGAATTGCCAGTGTGTCTCTTCACAGCAATAGAAACCCTAACTAGGACAGTAGGCAACTAAAGTATCGATAAAACTGGTTTAATGTCTTTTATAATTTTCCATAAATTCGAGGAACAGTGTTCAAAGCTATTTGATTATTGAAATCTTGGTGAAACTGGAACATTGCCACAATCTTATCAAGGCTTCCTGTTAGGGCCTTGCTAAAATGAGGAAATGTATTCTTTATTATGATGGTTATTTTAAAAACTTTGTGCCCTGTTCCTGGTTGATCTGTAATGTCTACTTTTAAAGATACAGTTACCCAAAGAAATGCTTAGTTATCAGCAAGATTACTTGGGAAAGAAACAGACCATGAGATCAGTCAGAAGGTGTTCTCAGTTCTTGCTTAAAAACTGGCTGACATTTTCAGAGTCAATGATTCTCTTTTCTCAGGTGTTCAGGGCCCACCCCAACATGTCCTACAAAATATCTCCTCGACATTCAGAAAGCTATTTTGTAGCTCTTACCCCACCTCCTATACAACCTAATTCTGCCAAAGTTTAATTTGTCCTGGATTTGTGTGGAATGCCGTTAAGAGCTAACTCAAACCTGAGCTAGTTTATGACACCTTTCCCACATAAACAGCACATTATGATGGATTTAGCGAATAATTCTGGTTTTTATTTTTACTCATTCGAATACTTGGAGTGTGACAAAAAAAAAAAAGCTGGAAAATCAAGTCTTTAATAACATCAGTTACGTCCTGGTAGATTCCATCTGATCTTTATGTGTAAATCTTCTCTCACGTGTAAGGAAACTTGTGTTCCACAAGACTCTCAGGAAATCTCTTCTATGCCTCTCTATGCTGTAATTGTGTCTCATAGCCTGGAAAGTGCTTAAGAATGTATCCCAGGCCAGGGATACATTACACGTTACAGGCCAGTAACGGTGGCACACTCTGGAGGCAGAGGCCAACAGGTGGATCTCCGTGTTTGAGGCCAGCCTTGTCTACAGAGGGAGTTTTAGGACAGCCTACACAGAGAAACCCTGTCTTGAAAAACTAAGAGAGAAAAGGGAGATGGGAGATTGCAGTCATAATATAGGCAGATAATCTTAAGCCTGGGTAACACATTCAAGGACTATGCAGATAGTTATTATATTTGAAAGTTTAATGAAGGACTTCATGGTTTATTTCTTTGCGCCTCCTCCACATGTAAATAAGATTTTTAAAATTACTAATTCATCTCTGGGTAAATATTAATGAGATCATTTATTTGTTCCTTCATGTTTTATCCCAATAAGAATTAATTCTTGGGATCGGTGAGATGGCTTGCAGATAAAGACCTTCGGTTCCAAGTCTGAAGATCTGAACCCAGTCCGAAGATCTGAACCCCGTCCCCGAGACCAAATGGTAAAATGAGAGTCTGGGACCTGCAAGTTGCCCTGTCCTCCACTCTTGTACCCTGGATCACTTGTCTACACACATCTGTTTGACACAAATAAGTAAAACGTTATAATTAAACAGAATTAATTCTACTATTTTTATTCGAAAAAGTCAACTTAAATATTTGATTTCCTAAAACTCCTCTTTTCCTGATGGATTTCCATGCCATGTTGGTCTGTCACTGAGTTAGCAGCCGGCATGGCTCATTGGAGGGCAATGTGAATGCAGAAATGTGAGACTTACTTCCAAGAAAGTTCTAGCGTGTTCGCTATGTTCACTGTGTCACTAACAAAACAAAACAAACAAGGACGATGACAAAATCTTTTTCTTTGTCTTATTTTTCTGCCTGATCTATTTATTCTGTACACTTACCTTCTTCTCCACCTGTGTGGATAGAATCTCGTACCTACAGTTACCTCTCCCCAGAGGCACACACACAAAATGCTGTTTAAAATGTTTGTCTATATCATTGTCTAAGCAGTTTCTTTGTGAAGAGTCCTGTTTTTTTTTTTTTTCCCATACACCACTATGTCAGCCACCCCATTTCTGTCCTTGACACATTTACCAGGGTCATGTAAATCTTACACCCCTCAAGAGTTTCAAGTTCAGGGTCAGGTATGCTCTAAAACTAACTTTTCATTAACTGTTAACTTTAGACAAAATATATGAAACAATAATGGTCTATACCACTGGGGGGGGGGGGAACACCCAAAGCAGGTCAGTTCTAGAGGAAGACTGGCAAAGTTTTGTGACTTTCTTAGTTGTATAGCTTCCTGTCAGAATATAGGCTCCAGTCTGCACCGTGCTATCGCAAAACTCAGGTAAAAATGAGACAACCATTCCTTAGTGTCTGCATGGGATTGGTTCCAGGACTGTCTGCAGATACCAAAATCCATAAATGTTCAAGGCTCTTCTTACATGAAAATACCATGGTATTTACATGCAATCTACATGTGTCCTTCCAAGTACTTTTAAGCTGTTCTGCCTTATTCATATCTAATTACATGCAAACCATATGTAAATGGAAAGGGATATGTGTATGCGATCAATAAAGACACATACTTTTGGAAAAAAAAAAAAAGAATGGTGTGAAGAGCCCCAAGGCAGAAAATGAAGGAAACACACCAACTTAACTAAATTGACATCAAGTATGAGGAAATTCCATGGCAGAGGAATCTACATTCATTCTCTGGGCAGAATTAAGCAGCCAGAGAAACCTGAAGGGGCCTGAGAGCCGAGATGCTGCCCAAGTGTCTGAGCGGTAAGACAGACACAGTCAAGTTTGGTGCTTGAACAGCCAGACAAGAGCATACCAGTACCTATCTGAAATATAGCCAATCCTTCATCTCTGAAACAAAATTGAGGCTAACCTGGAAATAACGCGCGCTGACGTTGAGACAGGATCTCGATGCAGCTACAAAAGCCCCGGCAATAACACAGATGACTGTTACTTTAACTAAATAAAAATGTTTTTAAAGCTTTGTAGTAGAGAGAAATCCTAAATATTATAGTGGCTAGGGATATAATTTAGTAGGAGAATATGTTTTTGTTTTCATTTAATAGCTTTTGATTTGATTCCCAATACCAGGAAAAAAAAATCCAAAAAAAGAAAATAAAAGTTTCCAGCTATATAATATTTGAAATGAATTCATTCTTCTGGAAAACTTTCAGTGATATCCATTTTTTAGCTCAAATTAAGCTTCTCACGAAGAGGAACTTTCGGTTCAAGTACAGCATTCTTCAATTTGTCCTCTCTGAGGTCTCGCTCCCATCTGCACTCATCCCCCGGACTATAAATCCCTGCATTGTTCGTGAAGACTGTCGTTCGGCAATAAAAACCATACGTGAACTCTCAGTTGGAAATGTAGTGCGATTTCCACCTTTGAATTATGCTACACCCCTACGTGAAATTCAGTTTTCACATCTGTAAAATGGATCTGTGGAGATGACACACGCCTAACACAAAGATGAAAGACACAGGGACAAGGACTCAATGTTATATCCATAACCAGTTCATGGGATACACCATCTGCTATTCCTTCTTTTACTTTCCCTTCTTACTCTCTCCTTCTTTTCTTTGTGTGTGTGTTGTGTGTATATGTTCATATGTGTTGGGTGAATGTGTGTCTATGTCTACGTGTGTGTATGTTGTATATGTGTGTGCGCACAAGTGTGCATGTGTGTGATGTATCTGGCTTATGTATATGCTTATGTATCTGCTCTGAACCTGTTGTGTTCATGTACGTGTGTATACGTATGTGTGCATGTGTATATGTTTGTGCTGTGGAAGCGTGCATATGTACAGAGACATACTGAAAGCCTGAATGTGTGTGAGGATTTGTGTGTGCGTGTATGTGTGTGTGTTTTGTATGTATGTGATATCTGTGTATTGTAAGTATTAGTATGTGTGCGCATGATATGTATACACATATATAGTACACATTTCCTGTGCATTTATGTGTTGGGTTTGTGTGTACACGATGTATGTTTATATGTGTGTATATTTTTGTTGTACATAGGTATTTGCATATGGTGTGTGTGGTGCATAGCTGTGCGTGCGAGCCCGCACCTGTGGACGCATATTCAGGATCCCGAGAAGACATGTGATGTCCTCCATCACTGTCTGTCTCACTGCCTGGTGAAAGAGTTTCTCCCTGAACGTGACGCTTTCCTCTCCGAGTAGGTTGCCTGGGAAGGCCCCTCCCAGGGTCTCCCTGTCTCTGTGCCTCAGTGCAAGGGTGTGGGTGAGCACGGCTATGCTAGATGTTTTACATGGGTGCTGAGATTTAAGTCATCACACTTGAACAAGTGCTTTCTCACTGATCCCGCTTTCCAGGCCCCAATCTTTCCTTTCAATGAGTCTTAACCACATTGGAAGCAAAACCTTCTCTTACTTGCTAGATTAGAAACCCAAGTTCACAAATTAAACCTGCGGGAGTCTATGTGACACTAAGGGGATGAAAATTTTGAACGGGACCATCCGTGCTGCTTTTCCTCAAAGTGGCTGGCAACTAGAGAGGGGGGTTTGTTGTTAAATGCAAACACTCCAATGTAACAACTAAACAAGTGACTTGTTTGTGCTACATTAATTGGGATAATTGTGGGTTAGGCAGAGGTAGCTCTCACACTGTCAAACACTGATTACAAGCTAGAAATTACCACACAGGAATAGAGATTTTGTGCTTTAGCCAAAGAGTTTTTATTTTTACTTAAAACCATTTGGGTATGGGGTAGAGAAGCACTTCTTAGAAAAAACAGTTCCATTAGTTTGCAGTACTAGACTTCTGAGGAAGAGTTTTAAAGATATGCTGTGAAAGGCCCTTGCACAAAATTTCAAGATCTCTGATACCCACCCCATAAAACGTACATATAAACTGATATAAATGCAAAGGCAGAAGGTTTTCTGGGTTTTAGTTTTAAAAATCAATAATGTACACAAAACCTATTCATTGTTGGGAATAAGAGAAGTGAACAACACTCAGAAATAAGGGTGACAAATGACGTTAATATTTGTTTTTAAGAATTCGGAATTCTTGCTGCCTTGCTTCCGTGAGAGAAGGAGGACTTCCCAGGTCTGAAAGGCTCTTTGTTTGTTGAATATTTGTTTTCTCCTCAATGGGCAGAAAATTCAGAAAACGTCCAGTGTGTGTCTGTGTCTGAGGACTGTCACTTCACAAAGGGCATCAAATTTCCCTGAGTTTGTAAGTAGCCCTTTCTGATCCCAGTCCACAGAAACGTCTATTGTTCTAAGGGTTAAAAACTGCAGGCTCACAATGAGAGGCCTTATTACTCAGTCAAAGTAAATGGATCACCACATAACCTTTCAGAAATGTTCTTCCTTAAGCTATTAAAACATCCCCTGCCCTTAGATGACAACAATTTCTCTGCCTTTTGAAATTTCTTTTCTACCCTGCAGAGTTCACAGAGACATGCTTGGTTAAAATCAACTTATATAAAACTATGCACTGTAAATTCTGACACTTGTGTTTGAATCTCTTTTCAAACACTTGTCTTTGCTCGCCGTAATAGATGTCAGTTCTTCTGATGTAGTTCAAGCATGAGCCTCGTATGAAGACTCGGCTATGTCTATTGCATTTCTGAAGCTAGTACTCACTGAAGTTTTGTGCTGTTTGACATCAAAGATAGGCAAGAATCACCTGCTGGGTTCACATGCATGAAGCAAAACAGCTTCAAATCACTTTTGCTAGACAAAAGTTTTTTTTTTTTTTTTTAATACTAGAGCTCTTTACTATTGTGGACTTGAAGACAGACACAGTCTTCCTTGTTAATGTCTCATGATCCCACGTTACTAAAATATGCATCGGGAAGCTCTTAATTTAGTTAACTTTTTAAACTGAAGGTAATTTGTGTAGTTGCTCCAGATTTGAACTTAGCTGCAAAGAATTGGGAATCATTCAGACGTTCAAAATGTGATTTTTTTATTCAATGTGCCCGTTATTTTGCTCAAAGGTAAAAGCACTTTGAACGTCCTCAAATCAAAAGAGAATCTTCTTCCAGCGTTTTTGACTTTAATAGATGTCCTTGACATCAATTTGAGACATAAATTCATTCAAAATAAATGCATACAGATTATTTGTAAAATAGACATTTTTACTTTATGAAGCTCTTCTTAAATTTCCAGGTTATTACAAATGTGTGTAGCTCTTCATGGGAAAACAATATAAACAATATTTTGAAACTTCTATCCCATAGTGAAATTTGGAGTAATGCCTTACTTAAAATATGACCGTGAAGATTATTTTTCATCCTTGGGATGTTTCAGATGACAAATTTAACACTTGAACTTCCAATAGCCCAAAAACTGCATCCAGTAAAAAGATAAATGAAGGTCAGTGAAAATAAGGCAACATTTTAGTATTGCCTAGTCACAGACTCTTTTGGTTCTTTTCAATTTTGGGCTATCCTGGAAAAAAAAAGTGTTTTAAAACTTTAGGATGATATAAAAATATGTATAAATTTGCCATATTTGGGATATATTTTATTTTCATATGCCTTTTAAATTATTTTTAATCAAAACAGAATGGCTTCACATTCTCCCTCCTTTTCTTCCCTCAAAGCCATCCCAGCATCTCTCCAACTCCTTATATTCCCCACTCTGAAACTGAAAGCTACTTTTTCTTTGGTTATTATTGTTTCAGATGTGTGTGTAAGCAAACATGCATGAATATATAGATACAACCTGATGAGTCTGTTTCTGTTTGCGTGGTATCATTTCAAGGTGGATCGCTCTGCCCTGGTGTATCCAAAATGGAGCCTCATACCCAGCCTCCTAGTCCCAGCAGTCATTAGTTGCCTACAGTTCTTTGTCTAGAGGTGGAACTCTGCAAAACAATTTCCCCCTTCCATGTTAATATTTCCAGTGTTCCAGTCTCATTTATCCAGTGTTTTCTAGTGGTGACACACCTTCTTGTGATCATTACATATAAAAACAATGGTGCTGCAGAAAAAAAAAAAAAGCCAAAAAATGATCAAGGACCATGCATAGAGAGGACCTAAAACCCCTGCTTAGATGTAGCCCATAGACTCAGTCTCCAAATGGGTTCTCTAATAAGAGGAACAGGGGCTGTTTCTAGTATGAACTCAGTGGCTGGCTCTCTGATCACCTCACCTTGGGGGTGCAGTCTTGCTAGGCCACAGAGAAGAAGATGCAGCCAGCCCTGATGAGACTTGATAGGCTAGGGTCAGATAGAAGGGGAGGAGGACCTCCCCTATCAGTGGACTAGGGGAGGGGTATAGGGGGAGAAGAAGAAGGAAGGGTGGGATTGGGAGGAGATGAGGCATGGGGCCACAGCTGGGATACAAAGTGAATAAATTATAATAAATAAAAAATTTTAAAAAAATTTAAAAAGAATGAGAAAAAAAAGCCCAAATGAAAATCTTATCTTTACAAAAGTTACTAGATTACCTTGATCTGAATCAATATCTAAAAATTCATGCTTACATTTTTACATGTAAAATACACTAATTTTTATTGTATATTCATTTTTTTAAATATAAAAGTTAGTATACTGAACTACACTAATTTAAGGTCACAAATGTCATTCAATCCAAATTGCCTCATTGGCAAAGATTTTGAACATGGGGCAAAGAAAGAATGGAAATAAGCAGAGATTTTTTTTTCAATCTATAGAAAAGTGCAACGAAGAAAGATTGAAATAAAATGCCATGTCAGTATGATCCCTTAGCTACCCAGTCAGCCAGAGAATGGCCACTCACGTTTGGAGCACCTATGCTTTTCTTTATTATAGGCACATTTAGAGTTATCTTTCTAGGCTATGAACACTGATCAGTGAAATGCCCTTCATTTTACATCTTGGAAATGGTCTTGTTAGGAGTAGAATCAACTCAGACACTCACCAAAGCTGAAGGATGAGGAGTGCCTGGGGAACTGTGCATCCTATTTTAGTTTCCTAAGCAGTCCACAGAGTAAATATGCTACATTTCATACACATTTCTGTGTACTTGTTACCTCGATTGTGTGGCACAAAAATCCATGTCTTCATTTCCTGGCCTATTTACCTTCAAGGTGGAGTTATTTCTAGTAAATGAAGTGTGACTGGAGAAATGTTCTCCTCACAGGCCCATATCTAGCTCATAAACAAACAAACAAACAAACAAAACCCAACTGGCTTATCCCTGGTAATCCTGTGTATCTCCAGTTTCAAAGGCATGTGTTAAAAATCTTAGTCTCTGGCAGTCTGGGAGAGTGCCTGAATGACGATGTGATGGGGAGTCCTCCCTGTTTTGACCTTCCACCTAGGACAGTCACACAAGCCTATCAGTGACACATCACGGTTGCAACATTTTAGATTCTACTTATAACAAGCAGGGTTTATTTTTTCTTCTTTTGTTTTGTTTTTGCTGGTTGCCAAGAGAATAATAACAAAGTCTCAAAGGCTACATCCCAGGAATTGTGTAACTAGCTCCACACACTTACAAATCCAGTTTAACTATGCAATTGTCCCCACTCCCCTCTCTCCACCTATCTATCTCTAAGGAAGGGAGAAACTTCATTGTGGAAGTGCGGATTTTGTAACTTCTTAAAGTTACTGTAGAAAACAATGGTTTTCATTATGCTGTTTTAGTGTAGTTTGTTCTTCCTTGCCTTTTCCTCTACTTTCTTCCATCTTGTCCCTGACCCTTTTTGAGTGGTTCCCTTCCTTCCCTGCAACAGATTTTTCTGCCATCACATCACCTGTGTTTATTGTATTCCCATTCCTCCCTACTTGACTACTTGAGTGTCCTTCCTCACCACATGATTCTTCTTTTACTTTCATCACACACACACACACACACACACACACACACACACACACACACACCTGTGGTAGAACTTAAAACTCTCTTGCGTATACATTCAGGAGTGACAGATAGTTGAGTCAGACAGCAATTATATTTTCTAATATCTAAGGACACTGCAAACTGATTCCTATAGTGGTCTACCGATTTTCCTTCTTTCTGCTGTGTAAACTCTTTTCATTCTCCACCTTTTCACCAGTACTTATTGTCATAGATTCTTGATGGCATGTGTTCTGACATTGGTGAGATGTCATCTCGAAACTTGAGCTTGCATTTCCTTAATGGCTAAGATTGTCAGATGTTTTCCCAAATATTCATTGCTAGATTATTGTAGTTCTTCTTCTTCTTCTTCTTCTTCTTTTTTTTTTGTGCTATTTAGTTAATTAATTTCTGTGGTGTGTGTGTTTGCCTTGTTTTTGGTGTTCCATTTTTGCAGTTATTGATATATTAGATATATTAACCCCATCTGTTGCCTAGCTGGGTTTTCCTATTCTCTACACGGTTTCTTTACTCCATTGTTGGTTTCTTTTTCTGTGCATAAGCATTTACAATTTATGTAATCTCATGTCAGTTCTTGGAATTATTCCCTGTGTTGGTAGTATCCTATACAGAAAGTCTTTGCATATGCCTATGTATTGAAATATTTTTCTAACATTTTCTTCTAGGAGTTTTAAAGTTCTCTGACCTACACAGGCATGCATTTGCCCCCTCCCCACAAATAAAAATATTTAAAATGTACATGTACAACATATTTAACATGTACAACATACCCATGAGCTGGGTGTGGTGGCACTTACCAACATTTGAGAGATAGAGGACAGGAGTTCAAGGTCACCCTGTCTCAAACAAACAAATATAAAAAGGAAACAAAACTTTACTAAAAGATAAACAAAGACATATCTAACTAACAAAGTGTTTCTTTCCTTTGCGAAGTTTTGGGTAGTAAGAACATATGTGTATGTGTGTGCGTGTGTGTGTATACATTCATGTATATAATTATGGGCATATAACAGGGATGTATACACATTTGTATACATACATAAAATATTTACATTCAGAAAAAGAAAAGGCATTCTTGCAAATTAATAAGAAGCAGTGTTAACCAAAAATTTTAATTGGACAAAAGTAACAGCACCTTAAATAGTACCCAAATAACAAAAGTTTAATCCTAACAATTACTTTTAAAAGTATAAATAAAAGCAAAATGGGATATCATTCTATAAAACCCTACAGAGTGAATACTCTAAAGAATGCCTTTATTAGTGTTGGTGAGAAGGTAAGGCAACTAACAGAGAAAGCAGTGGTCATCCCTTTTTCTTCTCTGAGATTTTTTTCCCTTTGGCAATACTCACTGGAGAGAAGCATGCATGTCTTACATTCAGAAGTGTCTCTTATTGCTACATGCCTACTGAAATTCATGCATATTTTTAATCAAAGACATGTACAAAATGATTATAAGCCAGACCCAGTGGGAACCACATGTAACTCCAGCACTTCAGAGGTTACGGTGGGAGGAGAGCCATGGCGTGAGACCAGCCTAGGATGCAAAGCATGTATTAGGCCAGCTAGAGTACATGTCAAGACATTGTGCCCAAAAATCTTAGAATATTGTTTATAAAAGCAGGAACCTGTAAAAACAAACAAACAAACAAACAAAAACCCAAAAGCCCTTAATATTCATCAGCAACAGAATGGAAAGAAAACAATTGTAGTTTATCCATATAATGTTACACATCATTCAGAATATCAATGAATACCTGTATCAGTTTGAATCTAAATTGCTCCCACATATTCATGTTCGAACAGGCATTGCCCAGATGGTGGTAGAGTCTTGGAAGACTGTGAAGCAGTTAGGAAATGGGATCAGGATTGTGAATACAGGGTGTTAGAGGAGAGAGAGCCTTTAAAGTTTGGCTCAGGTTTTAGTTTTGAATTCTCTGCTTTCTGGTCAGCTGTACTATAAGGAATCCCTCCCCCCAACCTGCTAGCCATACACCCTCTAACCATGAACGCTAGCCTGACTTCCACACCATGATGGATTGAAATCTGTCTGAAATTGTGAGTTAAGACGAATCTTTCCTCCCTTAAGTTCTATCTGTCAGATATTTTGATTGCCCGATGAAAAAGTAACAAATACACTAAATGTAGTGTTGCAAAACAACAAGCACACACATCACATTCATAAAGTCAATAGCCCGAGGCCAGATAGTACAAGATTGCAGGTAATGTGATGCTAAGTGTGCTCTATTCACTCGGAGCAAGGTAAACAGGGTTATACTTAAACAATTGCTCTGCAGGTAGCTTGCTTCTCCACGCATCTGTCTGAATGAGCGTAGAAAGCTGCTTACTTTGGAAGGACAGTTACTGCAGCTGAGCGATGAGCTTCTTCTAGAGTGTGGACAGTTTCACCTTTCCCTGGTGATCAGGCTGAAGTAAGACGTTCTCTTGCAAACTGCTTGAAGGTTTGAGCATGTTAACCATGTGCACGTTACACTTCAGTAGACATAAAGCAGTTTGTTTTTTTCCAAATTACTCAAGTTTCACTTTCAGAGAGGCATAGGTGTTAGATAAAAAGGGAAGGCAGATTGTTGGGTCAGGAAAGTATTACCACAACCTGAAAGATGCACATGGTCTTTCTGGGCAGAATACCTGACAAAATGATGTCTAATGCATCTGAGCAACAAAGCTATCCATACCTGAGAGGCCTGGGACCGAGATCTGCTGCTGGAAACTTGAAAGTCTGGCTTCTGCCTCCCCGGAAAGACTTTTTTTTTCCAATCAGAAAAATATAATGAATTATAGGATAAGAGGAAGCTGCAAAATAGTAGATAATAACAGGATATTGAACAACTTAAAGACATATAGAAATGCTAACCTCAGGTCTTTGTGGGAGCCTAGCTTGGTATTTTCTGATAATCAGACTGAAAGACACAAAGATTATATTTATCAGCAGTGAGAAATAGGACCATTAATAACAATAGTGGCTAAAAGGTAGAAGACTATACTGTGTTTAATCTTTCACTGAGACATTAGTTATTGAATGGCAGCACTTAGTGGGAAGCACAGAAAAGATAAAAAGAACAAATCCAAGTTTGGGCAGAATCAAGGATACAATGGGCTCTAAATCTACTATCCATTAAAGATGAGCATTAAGATGGATATTTTGATGTGTTTGGTTCATGGTAACTGCATATATAATTATTAATCATCTATATTAATTAATTAATTAATTCACTATTTAGCCATTCATCTGTCCATCCAGTGACAAATGTAATCCAGGCACTGTGCTGGGAATACAGGAATGAAGAAAACAGTAAATAGTGCATGTTCACAAAGCTTAGCTTTTACTTGCAAAAGGAGATGGTAACAGCACAGAAAAACCATTAAATAGTAAAACAACACCAATAAGAAAAGGAGATGAAACACGAGGAAAACCTGAGTAGAAGAGAGGGAAGGAAAACTGTATTGTAGATACAGTATCAGTGTTTGTTATAGGCTGGTAAGAACTGCAGTGAAAGAATGAACTTCCCATAAGGAACTGGAAGTCAAGAGGGCAGATCCTCTAACTTGTTACTCTTGGCTTGAGCAGCAATCATGTCTCTCACTCTAGTCTGCACAGTGGTAGTAAAGGAGGTGCATGGAGTTTGGGTTAAGAAAGTTCTATCTTTCTGGGTCTGGGTTGCCTCATTCAGGATGATCTTTTCTAGTTCCATCCACTTGCCTGCAAATATCCTGATTTCCTTGTTTTTAATAGCTGAGTGGTATTCCATTGTGTAAATGGAGTAGTTTCTTTATACATTCTTTGGTTGAGGGACATCGAGGTCGTTTCCATATCCTGGCTAGTATGAATAAAGCTGCTATGACCATAGTTATGCATATGTAGCCAATTAGCAGCTTGGGCTTCATGTTGGTCTCCTAGTAAGGGCGGTCTCTGACATAGACTCTGGTTTAGGCTTTTTTGGTCACTTCCCCTTGGAGAGGCTGTCTTGTCAGAGGACTCACTCAGTTCTGATGCATCTTGATGAACTGGGGTGGGTTGGTAGGGAAGTTTTCCTTTTTTTTGAAGAATATGGGAGGAGAGGAGGGAGAAGAGGAAGGGAGGGGAGAATCTGGAAGGAGAAGAGGGAGGGAGCTACAATCTGGAAGTGAATTAATTAATTAATTAAACAAGAAAGTTCCATCTTTATAGCCTGTAAGTATTTCTCTATTGCTCCATTAAAAGTAGCCTCATATACTTATATGCATTCAATAATAATCTGTGAAAAGAAAGGCCATGGATATCAAGAAGGGGAGGCCTATATAGGAGGGTTTAGCAGGAGGAAACCGAAGGGAGAAATCTTGTAATTATATTATAAGCTAAATATATATGTGTGTATATATATCTCTGTCTATCTATCTATCTATCTATCTATCTATCTATCTATCTATCTATCTATCTTATCTATGTTTCTCTCCCTTTCTTTCTCTTTCTTTCTTTCTTTCTTTCTTTCTTTCTTTCTTTCTTTCTTTCTTTCTTTCTTTCTT